>NC_065578.1:4539130-4841739 GCF_024542745.1 Macaca thibetana thibetana
AGATGGAGACTTGAACCCAGGTCTTTGGGTCCCCAAACCTGCACCCTTCCAGCTTCACAGCAGCAAAGGACCTGAGCATATTTCACTGGATGATGTGTGCCCATCCTCCTGCTCTGCCCCTTCCCAGGAGAACATCGGCTCAGTGAGGGCTGGGACTGTGTGCTCCGTTTACTGCCATATCTCCACAGACCGTAGCAGGCACTCATCAAATACATGTCAAATACACAAATAGATAAGACAGCAAAGCAGCCAGAGGTGACGTCATCACCTCAGCGAAGCTCAAGCCCCATCTACGGGCAGATGCAGATGCCCGTGGAGGAAGCAGTGGGGGTGACCAGCAGGGTCACATCGGGCCACTGACTTGAACTTGATTTCTGTCTCCTGCTCTCTTGCTAAATGGGAAAAAAAAAAAAATGCCCTGCTCACTTGGCAGGGAAAGTCCTTATGGTGTGAATTGACTCACCCTATCAAGAGGCAGAAATGGGTTAGGATGAATAATGGACAGTCAATAGCTAGACTCGCGTGAAGAGCACGTTGTCAAGTCTGCTTGACCTGGTGACAAGGACAGCCCTGCCTCTCTCCCAGGTCCCGATCTCTAGGAAGCCAACCCCAGGGGGAGGTTATTTGCCTGCCTGGGATAATTAGCAGCAGAGGCAGACAGAGCCACGTGGTCAGGTGTGGGCCCTCTTTCCAGCTTGCTGTGTTCTCCTATGGTGGGTGACCACACTCCTGGGCTTCAGTTTCCCTGTTTAAGCAGTTAGACCCACCCCCCCTTCCATCACTCATTTTGTTCTCTGTGTAGAAGGACCCTGATGAAAGGAACGTCCCTGGCTTCTGTTTTCCTTCTCACGCTCCCCCGTCTCTCCAGGCAAAGGGGGAGTGACTCAGCTGATGGGTGAGTTTTAGTTTTAGTTTAATTTCTTACTGTCACTGAAACAAATGACTATAAATGTTGCAGCTTAAGACAACACCAATTGATTGATTGATTGATATTTATCTTTTGAGACAGGGTCTTGCTCTGTTGCCCAGGCTGAAGTACAGTGGTGTGACGATGGCTCACTGCAGCCTCAGCCTCCTGGGCTCAAGCAATCCTCCTGCCTCAGCCTCCTGAGTGGCTAGGACCACAGGCGCACACCACCACACACAGCTAATTTTATTTATTGATTGATTTTGGTAGATACAGGGTCTCCCTATGTTGCCCAGGCTGGTCTCTAACTCCTGGACTCAAGCAATCCTCCTGCCTCAGCCTCCCAACGTGCTGGGATTCCAGGTGTGAGCCACCACATCCGGCCACAATAACACCATGGAGATGGCTCCAGGCCTGGGTATGACCCAGTGTTTGGGACATTAGCAAGTCCATCTGGCAGTTCCTTGGTCATCTCCCTCCCAACAGCCTTGTCTAAAATGAAGACGATTGCCTTTTACGCTTTATTTACTTGATTCTTGTGTCCATTTGCCAAACTTGGGAGGGGAGGGTGTGTCCTACGTCAACCCACTGAAATTCTCATGGAGATGCCTGTTGCACTTCCGGGAACAGAGGAAACATTAAGAATGGGGTCTGGGAACGCAGAAATGATAGAGATTGAGGTTTCTGGAGTCCTGTAAGCCCGTGGCTTGAGGCCACCCTTGTGGGTTTCTAACTTTGTGAAAAGTCATTGGTACCCTAGTTCCAGGGGCACCTGGCTTTTGTGGGTGCAGCCTGGGAGAGCCATGCTGGGCCTGGGACCTGAGTGCCCTTGGGCTCTGCTGGATCTTGACCTTGGCGGGTCACTGCGGCTTATAGAGGCTTTAACCATAGGCTAGGGGCTATTTTGTAGCAAGGGCAGACCTTGGCAGTTCCAGGTGGAATGGAATGTGCTTTTTTAGCAGTATGATGAGGGCACAGCTTTGATGATAGCATCTGTGGGTATACAGATTTTAAGGCATTAGGGGATTAAACTTTTTTTTTTTTTTTTTTGCTGCTTTTAACTGTGGTGCTCAGTCAGACTGGCAGGCGAGGGAGCCAGGACTTACAACTGTAAAAGCATCTGGGTTCTGCTGGCATCAGGAGCAGGCAAGAGGCTCCAGCTTCGAGCTGTCAGAGCTGAGTCCGCAAGCAGGATTGAATCTGCCAGCCGCTATTGTTCCCCTCCCTTCGTCCTTCTCTCCCCACTTTCTTCCCTCCTCCCTCTTTCCCTCCTCCCTTCCCTCCTTCTCTCCCTCCTTCTTTCTTTCCTTCATTTCTTCCTGTTCTTCCTTCCTTCCCTCTCTCCTCCCTTCCCTCCTCCCTTCTCTCCTCCCTTCTGTCCCTCCTTCCTTCTTTCTTTCCTTCTTCCTTCTTTCATTTCCTTCCTTCCTTCCCTCTCTCCTTCCTTCCCTTTCTCCTTCCTTCCCTCTCTCCTTCTTTTTTCCTTCCTTCTCTCCTTCCTTCTCTCCTTCCTTCCATCCTTTCTTCCTTCATTAATTTCTAACTCCCTTCAAGGCCGAGACAGAGGGCTGCCAAGGTGCTAACCTTGAATCCATGGGTCCCTTGTGAGTCACCTTCAACCAATAGTCTCAAGTGGACCCTGATATATGAGTCACATAAATTCTGATCATGGCGTTAGATTTCTGAGGTCCCCAGAGGTGGCTTCCTCTGCAGAAGACAGAAATGGCTAGAGGCCGACTGAGACACCATGAGTGCCCTTCCTAGGAAGAGGGTGGGGAGGAGATCCTCCCGCAAACCCATGGTCTGGGAAGACAGTGACTGCATGGCAGAGCCCGTGCCTTCTCTTTCTGGGAACCAGGTTTGCTCAGAGGGACTGAGGAGGCAAGGGGGTGGCCTGAGAACACGTCTCAGAATTACTCTCAGAACAGCAGCTGGGCTGTGAGGAAGGCAAAAGAAGCAAGACACGGATTCCAGATGCAGAGCAGAGGCACCTCCTCTCAAGGAAGGTGGAGATCTCAGAAAATGTACCAGGCAGATGCAACGGGGAAACTGAGATTCTGGCCTATCTGCTCTTAAAGAAGCAGGGAAATGGACAATGTAAGGCTCAAGCATATTAAACCATTATTAAAGAGAAAAGTTAAATTCAGGTCAAACAGCTCCAAGGGACAAGAGAAGGTATCTTGGTTCCTACCAATTGGAGAAGTAGAATCACAGGGGGTGACGGGCATGACTCCCTGCAGGAGCGCCACCCAGGACCTGTTCAAGCTACAGGTGAGAGTTACAGCAAAGGTGCCTGGGAGTCATTTCCTCTGAAGACAGTGGCAGCTGCAGGAGGCAGTCACAGGAAATCTGGGCAGCTCACTGAGCAGAAGGCAAGGAGGTAAGTTTCAGGTTGATGAAAGGGAAACTTCAGCCGAATTAAATTTAAAAGAGTCTAATTGAGCAATGAACGATTCACGAATTGGGCAGCCCCCAGAATCACAACAGACTCCAGGGGTGCCTTGTGGTCAGAACACATTTATAGACAAAAAAGGTAAAGTGACATACAAGAATCAGAAATGAGGTCCAGAAACAGTGAGATTGGTCACAGCTCGGCGTGTGCCTTATTTGAACATGGTTTGAACGCTCAGCAGTCTATGAGTGGTTGAAGTACGACGACTGCGATTGGCCAACACTCAGCCATTATTACAGGTGCATACTATTAAGTTAGGTTTTCAATTTTGTCTGTTAAGCTAGGTGACAGTTCATCCACAAGGACTCAAATACACAAGTACGGCGTCCTTCTCAGGCTGTGTTTGGTTCGCTTTAACAAGGTGGATCTCCTCGCCGTAAGTATTGGTGCAGCCAGGGCCTCATAGGGAAATTTAGGAAAGGGGACCTAGGGAGACGTCCAGCAGAGAAGAAGCAGTGAGTCAGTGAGGGCCTGGGCATACCTCTGTCGCACAGCCTGGGTTCAAATCCTGGCTCTGTCACCTAGTGCTCTGCAGCCTTGGGCAAGAGACTTCACCTCTCTGTACTTCAGTTTCTCCACCTGTAAAAATGGGGCCGATGACGTCATTTGTGTTGCAAGACTGATTAAAAATTAGACAAGTTAGCACTTGCAAAGCCTGCAGGAAGACTCCTGGCATACGGGCCATGCTATGCAAGTGCTGGCAAATAAACACATGCAAAGGGCAGGCAGGATGATAACATATTGAGACCCAACCGGCAGGGACAGCGGCCCGACGGGATTAGATGCTGGAGTTGGATTTCTAAATCTGCAAGGTGATGAGGAAAAGATTTGTTTAAACTGTGGTTTTGGCAGACTTAGGTCTTATTGATTTTGTATTTCTCACTCCCGGATAGAATCTGGAGGAAAATGTTAGAAAAACAAGGGCCTGATTTAGCAAACAAAGGAAGAAGCAAAAGAGGAAGGCACTGGGAACCAGCAAACAGAGCCAACCTGTGCATGCCGAGCTGCGACGCTAAGAAGCAGGTTAAAGGTTAGAAGTTTCCTGCGCCAGCCACAGGTGTGAGGCAGATTCCAGAGCTACGCGAGTGCTGTGCTGTCCGGCACAGAAGCAGGGAGCCTCCTGCGGCTACGTCAGTTTACAAAGGCATTAATTAAAATGAAATGTACAATTCCGTTCCTTCGTCACACTAGCCACATTTCAAGTACTGCTGCTTAAAACATTAGGCATCGTAGAGAATGTTCCCACCATTGCGGAAGTTTCCATGGGAAAGCACTATTGCAGCATCTATGCAATCAGCCCTTCCTACTCCACTCTGGCAGAAAAATGTGGCTGAGAGAAATGTGTTTTACAGAAAAATGCAAGCCTATGGGGGCAGGAATTGTATCGTTTTGTTGCTCATGGCTGTATATCCCAGCCCCAGGGCAGTACCAATGGTGGGCAGAGTCGTGGCCCTCAAAAATGTCCATGTCTTCGTTCCCAGAGCCTGTGAACATGTGACCTTCCATGGCAAAAGGGACTTTGCAGATATGATTAAGTTAAGGATTTGGGGATGGGGAGGTTATCTTTGATTATCTGGGTAGGTCCAATGTCATCACAATGGCACATAAGGAAGATGGAGGCCGGAGTGGGGGTCAAAGCTGTGATGATGCGGACTGATGTTGGAGTAATGGGGGGGTCACAAATCAAGGGATGCAGGTGGCCCCTGGAAGCTGGAAAGGGTGTGGAAATGGGTTTTCCCCTAAATCCTCCAGGAGGAACCAACCCTGCCTATGCTATGATTCTAGCCCATTTTGGACTTCTGGCCTCCAGAACTGAGATAAGAAGTCCACATTACACTTGTGCTAACTTGTTACAGCAGCAATAGGGCACTTATACAGCACCACTTACACAATATGTGCCTGGATGAACATATTGTGTTCATCCAATAAATACTGGCTGGATGAACAAACAAATGAACGAGTGAATGAATGGCAAGGAATACCACAGAGGTCTTCAACACACAAAATCAGAGGAAATGCAGTCTTTTAGGAGCACTGGGAAGAGGCTCAGCAGCACGACTTTCCCGGCTCCCATGGCAGCTCAGCCCAGCAACTTGCTGAGGGTGACCCTGTGGCTGAGTAACTGTGGGAAGGAGATAGGAACCATCCCCAGGAAACATAGCTTCAGGTGCAAGGGATTCTATCTCAAGAGACAATGGGAACAGGAAGGATGACCCTTCCCAGAGGACACTGTGGGGGCTTTGTGGAGAGACAGAGTTGAAGCTCAGCCTGTCATTGAGGCACCCAGAACCCAAGATAAAGTGGTTTTAAGCATGTGAAACAAGTAAAACTCATCTCACAAGAGGCCTGGTAACTGGGGCTTCCAGCAGACTTAGCCAGACCATGGCATCCTCCTGCAGGCAGCTCTCTGAAAGACAAGACAGCATCCTGTGGGGAGTTCTCAACCAATTCGACAAACATCACTAACTTCTTAGGGAGAGATTTTGCCCAGGTGAGTGCAAGTTCTCAGGTCCTGGACTTGGTGCAATGGACGAAACTGAAACCAGCGGGATTTTCTCCGTCTTCATTCAATACCAGAGTCTGCCCTGTGTTTTGCGGGCACTAAGCACTGAGCTCTAGGAACAGAGCTTTGCCTTGGACAACTGCTTCAGGGCTGGGGATGACCTTGTTCTCTAAATCTATCAGGGAAAATACCACCATATTATTGTGTATCTTGGAAACTCTTCACACTCACTCAAACCAAGGCACACAGCAGCCTAATTCAACTTCTGAGGTTCTGAAGAAGACATCCTCATCCTCACAAGACAGGCCAAACAGCAACTGCTACAGAAACCCAGGTCTGGGAGCCCACATGACTGGAGCCTGAGCAGGGTAAGACATTGTGGGAGCCAGCTTCCAGGATGCCCCCTAAGGATCCTCACTTCCTGGTATCCAGACCCACACTGACTAGGGCTGAGCTGGGTCAACAATAGGACATTGTGGAAATGACACAGCATAACTTCCAAAGCTGAGTCATAAAAGTTATTGCAATGGTGGCCTTGCTCTCTCAAATAATTCATTCTGGGGGAAGCCATCTGCCACATCAGAAGGACATAGTGGCCCTTAAAGAGACCCATGTGGTGAGAAACTGAGGCTGCCTGCTAAGAGCCAGCACTACCTTGGTGGCATGAAGGCAGCCATCTTGCAAGCACAGCCTCCAGCCCCAGTCAAGCCTTCAGATGATGGCAGCCCCAGCGACATCTGACTGAGGCCTCAGGAGAGACCACAAGCCGGCCCTCCTAGGTAATCTGCTCCAGAGTGTCAGACCCACAAACACTGAGAATAATCAATGTTTATGGATGTTTCAAGCTGCTTCATGTTGAGACCTTCTAATGAGCTCATTGGGATGATATGGTTGGACATAATTTGGGATGTAGCCTAGAAGAGAGAAGGTATTTTTAGCCTTGGAAACACGAGCAATCTCAAAGTTAATCTCATTCATGTACTCTGTGCCTTCTGGAGAAAATTTTGCACTGCCCTTCAGCAGTCCCAGGAGATTCCCCAAAGCAGCCACTGTTTGTATAAGCTGCCACGTGAAGGTGGGAAAGGTGGCCTTGGAAGATAGCTCTTGTCATTTAAAGAGGAAGCTACACCCCTGGCTGATTGTAAGCTTATTGATTAAGGAAACAGCTTCAGAAGTTCACTCATGATGTTTCCACACAGAAGGACTTTCACTGGGTCACACTCCAGCCTCTCCAGCCGCCTTGTCACCCCTGAGCTCAAGTAGAAAGCCCTGGGTGTGAGCAGAGGCTCTTCTGCTTGCTCTTCAGCCTCCTCCTGCCTGCTGAGCAGATGGACTCCGGCTACTTGGCTCTGTGATGTGCAAAGTGTGCTCAGGTAGGCTGTGGTCTCAAGGCATAACCTGGAGGATAGCAGGTACGTTTCATTAGTGGGGGATATGTATGTTATCAAGACCACCTGGACATTCCCAAGGCACATACGACAAGCAGCTTCCTTAGTGATAGTGATACAGAGATACGTATTTTCACCTTCCTGTCATCTGCGTCTCTTTCAATTGGTTCCAAGACTGTGGGGGACAAGGAAGATGTTACATAATGAGCATCCTTAAGTCAGCACGGAGGGCTCGGACCACCTGGGCAATGGCAGCTCACTGGGAATCCCCAGGAAGAGAAGAGTGCTGTGGACTGTGCCCCCCACCTGCCAAATTCGTATGTTGAAACCTCAATCCCCAGTGCAATGGTATTTGGAGATGGGGTCTTTGAGAGATAATTAGGTCATATAGGTGGAGCTCTCATGATGGGATTAGTGCCTTTGTAAGAAGAGTCAGGAGGCAGCTCACTCTCCCTCTTTCTTCTCTCTGTCTCTCTGTCTCTCTCTCTCTTTCTCCTCTTCCTCGTCCTCCTCTCTCTCTCTCCCTTCCTTACCACCCCACCAACATGAGGACACAGTAAGAAGGCAGCGTCTGCAATCCGGGAAACAGACTGTATTAGTCCGTTTTCACACTGCTGATGAAGATATATCCGAGACTGGAAAGAAAAAAGAGGTTTAATTGGACTCACAGTTCCACATGTCTGGGGAGGCCTCAGAATCATGGCAGGAGGTGAAAGGCACTTCTTACATGGTGTCAGGAAGAGCAAATGAGGAAGATGCAAAAGCGGAAAGCCCTGATAAAACCATAAGATCTAGTGAGACTTATTCACTACGAGAACAGTATAGGGGAAACTGCCCCCATGATTCAAATTATCTCCCACCAGGTGAGAATTACGGGAGTACGATTCATGATGAGATCTGGGTTTGGGGACACAGAGCTAAACCATATCACAGGCCCTCACCAGAAACCAAATCTGCCGGCACCTTGATCTTGGATTTCCATCCTCCAGAACTGTGAGAAATAAATGTCTACGTTTAAAGCACTCTGTCTATGATATTTTTGTTATAGCAGCCTGAACTAAGACAAAAAGTTAGCGGTGGATGAGTTGAGGGTCACGGGTGTGGCCACCAGTCGAGGTCCTTATTCTTGCCTAATAGGGGAGGTCCAGCTCCCCGGTGACTCAGTTTTACCCTGAGTGCCTTGCTGGAACTGTAGTCTCTGCACTGATGGTGAAGCCGTCTGCTAGTTATGCAAGAAAGCCCTCGACGGGCAGTTAATGATGTGCCTGCCTCATGAATTACTGAGGCCCATCCGTTTTCTACAAAGGCCGAGCCGAACTCGGAGACCTTTCATAATTTGACATTTGATTACATTTCGGGCCCATGGTGTTCGGTGTTTAAATATTTCAGGCAGAAGTCTAGGCTGCTGGCACGCGGCCCTCCCGCTGTGTGCGGCAAAGCTTCCCTGCCTTACTCATCGGCATGGAAGGAAGAAGGGGTCCAGGATAAGTGGCAGGACTGCAGTCACAGGCTTGTTCAATGCCTCCCACCGCCTGCAGGGAAAGGAGCTGTCTCACCGCCACCAGCACCGTAACAATGTGCTGAAGCTGAATTCAAGGCAATTCACAGCTCCTCTGTAGGCAATGAGTTGTCCCGATTGGAGTGTCTGGGCCTTTTGTGGTGAGAGACTCACATTGTTCACTCCACTCCACACTGAAAGCGTCCTTCACCCACCACTCCTGCAGGAGAGCACCCGGCTCTTTTGGGGAAAAAGCTCTCACTTAAGAAACCCTCCTGTCCCCTTAGGTGTATTGGGTTGATTCCATTTTCCATGAACACATTGAGTGTTGTCAGACGTGGCTCAGAGCCCCTGAAAGAGCTGGGTCTGCTCTCCCAGAGTGCAGCTGGGCCTCCCTTCCAGCTTTCTGTTGGCCACCACCTCGGGAGCTCCTTTGCTCTGGGGTTGGAGTGCCCTCGCTCTGAACCCAAAAGATCGATGTGATAAATTATCACCAAAGCAGTGCCAGCTGTCAGATCAGTCCTTTGTGTTTTAAACATTCATTCAGGGGTCCAGTGACTACTACCACATGCCCCATTAGAGAGGTTCTGTGCTAGGGGCCAGAGCACATAGGCTATAAGGAACAAGTCTGTTTTGTGTGTCCCATAAAAATTCATGTTGAAGCCGTAACCCCCCAGGACTCAGAATGTAACTGTTTGGAAATAAGATCTTTGCAGAGGTGATTAAGTTAAAATGAGGTCATTAGGGTGGGTACCTAATCCAAGAGGACTGGTATCCTTACAGAAAGAGCGGATTAGAACACAGACATACAGAGAGGGAAGACGATGAGAAGACACAAGGAGAAGATGGCATCTTCAAGCCAAGGACAGGGGCCTCGGGAGCCACCAACCGTGCCGACACTTTGATCTCGGACTTTCAGCCTAGAAGACTATGGGAAAATAAATCCCTGTTGTTCAAGACCCCCAGTCTGTGGGGCTTTGTTATGTCAGCCCTAGAAAAATTTAAAGCAAAGTCCTTGCTGTCAAGGTGGTTGTGATCTTGAGGGTGAGGCAGACAAGTAACCAGGTGACTTAAAGTTGATCAGGATAAGTCAATGATGCAGGTAAGGATCAGAGCAGAGGAGGCACAGAGAAGAGGAGCCCACCCAGGACCCAGGGAGTAAGGGCAGGCCATGGGCTCTGTGGCAGACACAGGAGAGGCTCAGGATTAGGGACAGATGAAACAATTGCTAAACAACCCTCAAGAAGATACTATATCAGTGGGAGCAACACAGAAACAATGTACTTCAGAAAACGGGTATTGCAAAAAAAAAAACTGCAGTAGTCAAAGAGGACTTCCTGGAGGAGGGGACATGCAAACTGGATTTTGGTTTGTATTTAGGAATGGGTAGTATTTAGGTCTCAGGACTCAGAAGGTGTACACATGCCCTCTGCTCAAATGTTCCATTGGGCTGACCTTTGTCACATGACCATATCTAGCTAGAAGGGAGGTGGGAGATGTACTCCGAAGCCAGATAGCCAGGTGCACAGCAGGTATGTGGAGTTCTATTAATAGCAAGGAAAAAGGGAGAACTGTCATCAGATGATTGATTTTCAGTTTTCCTCCATCACATGCTTGGTGATTTGTTGAGCTTCAAATACCAAATCTCATAGCAAGTTGCTGAAGAAACTGAATGCCTGATTCATGTGGGGGAAAGAACACCTTCTAGCCTAGGCTGTGGCCCCCTCCAGAGGGGAAATTGGGAGAAATCAAGAGACCAGTGGGGTGCATGCCAAACCACAGCCAGTGGATGGTTTTGCTGATCAATGTCTCTTTATCGTCTGTGGTACAGGATTGTCTCACCCTGTGGTGGAAGGAAGAGGAAATGAGCATCAGGTTGTGGTATGGTTTGAATGTACGTGTGCCTCCAAAATTCATGTCGGAACTTAAACCCCAACGCGATGGTATTCAGAGGCAGAGCTTTCGGGGAAGTTATTAAATAATGAGAACTCCCCCCTCATGAATGGCTTTCTGCTCTCATCAAAGAGGTTGTAGCAAGCACCCTAGTCCCTTTTGCCTTCCATCTTCTCTGCCATGTAAGGACACAGCGTTCATCCCCTCTGGCCCCACACACATTCTAGCTGTGCGCATGGCTGTCTGGCTTCAGACTGTATCTCCCACCCTCCCTTGCAGCTAGATGTGGCCATGTGACAAAGCTCAGCCCACTGGAACGTGAGTGGAGGGGATGCATACAACTTCTGAGCTGTATCCCTGAAGAAGCTCCCACAGACTCTTTCAGTCCCTGCCCTTTGGAGAGAGTGACAAAACATTGGAGGAACCATGGAAATTAACAAGTTAAGGATGACCCAGCCGCCTGCCAGCCCCATGTGAGGACACAGCAAAAAGGAACCATGTTAAAAGAGAAAGTAGCCCTGCCCAGACACTGAATGTGCCGGCCCCGTGACTGTGGACTTCCCAGTCTCCAGAGATAAATGAGAGAAGTAAGCGTCTGTTGTTTACGGGCCACCCGGTCTGTGGTATTTTGTGGTAGCCACCCAAATAGACTCAGACAGATTGGCTCCTGGTAGATCTGGACACCGACTCCACCTCCACCTCCACATTGCTCTGTGACTTCAGGAAAGTTACTTGACACCTCTGGTGCTCAGTTTCCTTGAGAATATTCAAGCAGAAATGGCAGCACTGGGCCAGGGAGATTCGGTATTGGAAGCTCAATAAAGTGCCAACTATGTGATGGAGGAAAACTGAAAATCAATCTTCTGATATCAGTGAGGCCTTTTTTCCTTTTCAAACTTAGTAGAACCCCGTACACATTCTGGCTGTGCACGTGGTCTGGCTTCAGACTGCCTAACCCACCCTCCCTTGCAGCTCTGTGTGGTCATGTAACAACAACAAGTTGAAGGCGACCCAGCCACCTGCCAGCCCCGGTTTTCCACCCCCGGATGGTACAATGAGAGAGTGAAAAGATCCGTGTCATCAAAATCATATGGTTGGGCCTCTTTATTTTAGCAGCTTAGCTTCCACCCTAACAGATACAGAAACTAGTGCCAGAAGTGGGGTGCTACCAGAACGAAGAATTAAAATGTACACCACTGGCGTAGCAGTTGGTGCAGGAGGTGAGAGTCTAGATGCTGCGGGTTTGGCAGCTGTTCACCCTTGCCGTGTGTTGGAAACTTTGGTAGACCTATCCCCTGGGACAACTTGGAAGGCAGACCACTTTCCTACCCACTTTCCGAACTTTGTCTCGCCAGGAATCTGCTGGAAAAACTCAGAGTGTTGGCTGTTCTTTGTTGCTTTCGGCAAAATACAAAAGAGAGAAATACAGGTGAGAACCCATGGCTTTGTAAACAGGTATAGAAGATAATTGAGTTTGGTTAAGAGAACCTTACAAGCTGAGACCTGCAATCTAAATTGATTTAAAATCCAGAAATCTGGAATCTCACAAGATCAGAAAGGCCATCTGCTCCTGTATCCCAGGCAGCAGGAGGTGCAAGGGTCTCTAGGTGCCTCCTTAGCTTCCATGAGCTGAGCAGGAGTGCTGCCTCCCTACCAAGCCTACTGTTTCAGAAGGCCATGGGGAGACGCCGTGAAATAAAGAGAGAGAGGGTGCACCACGTCAGATAGTGTTGCCTTGTAATTAATGTCCATCTGGAACTTGTGAATGTAACCTCATTCTTTAGAAAGGGTCTTTGCAGTTGTAATCAGGTTAAGATGGGGCCGTAATGAATCAGGATGGGCTCTAAATCCAGTAGTACTGGTGTCCTCATAAAAAGGAAGAAACTCGGACACAGAGACAAGAAAGAAGGTCACGTGAAGATGAAGGCAGAAATTTCAAGGATGTTGGAAAGAGCCAAGGAACATCAAGACTGCTAGAAACCAACAGAGGCTGGAATGAGCAAGGAGTGGATTATCCCCTAGAGCCTTTGAGGGCACATGGCCCTGCCAACACTTTGATTTCTGACTTGTAGCCTCCGGAACTATAAGAGGATCACTACCTATTGTTTTAAGTCACCAGTTTGTGGCACTTTGTTACAGCATCTCTTGGAAACTAGTGCCGAAGCGTAGACCTGGTCAACCAAGAAAGCCTGGAAACGGGAGAGGGGACTTGGTCCGTTTAAGATCATGACTGTAAGTGGATTGGAGGGGATGGTTACTTTCACATGGAATGGGCAGGAAGCAAATGTATTTTGAGGGACTGTTACTGTCCAAAACATGTGCCACAACTTGGGCCTACAAAAGCCCATGATGGAACTTCAGGTCTTCAAAACTATATCTGGAGAAGTTGGCTGCAAAATCTGTGTATTGCCCAAGAAGCATAGCATCCTACACTCGCTTCAGATGAGCTGTGAGGGGTGCTGCACAAGGAAGGGCCTTCCAGGGCACAAAGCCAGGAGACACAGACGACAGGCCCGGGAAGCGGAGAGCAGGGCCAGGGCTGCCTGTGGGGTCACCAAGGAGCTCACCCTGCTGCCAGGGCTGGGAGTCTTTGTGATAATTCCTGCTTGGAAGGATTTTAAAGGGAGCCATTGGGCATCAGAAACTGCTCTGTTTCTCTTATTCCCTTTTGAATCTGGGTCTTTATGCAGGCAGCACCCTCTGCCAGCCCAAGCCCTGCAGAGAGGCGATATGTCTGGTGAGATGTTCAGATGACTGTCCTTTGGATGCTTGATGTGATGGTCAATAATGTCAACCTGATTGGATTAAAGGATGCAAAGTATTGCTTCCGGGTGTTTCCGCGAGGGTGTTGCCAGGGGAGATAAACACTGGGGCCAGTGGACTGCGAGAGGCAGACCCATCCTCAATCTGGGTGGGCACAATCCAATAGGCTGCCAGAGCAGCTAAAAAAAAGAAATAGATGGAAGAAAGTGGAAGAAGCAGGTTTGCTGAGTCTTCTGGCTTTCATCCTTCCTCCCATGCTGGATGCTTCCTGCCCTTGAACATCAGAATCCAGGTTCTTCAGTTTTTGGACTCTTGGACTTACACCAGTGGTTTGCTGGGGGCTCTTGGACCTTTGGCCACAGACTGAGGGCCACAGACTGTTGACTTCCCTGCTTTTGAGGTTTTGGGACCTGGACTGATCCACCACTGGCTTTCTTGCTCCTAAGCCTGCAGACAGCCTACCGTGGGACTTCACCTTGTGATCACGTGAGTCAATTCTCCTTAATAAACTCCCTTTCATATATACATCGATCCTATTAGTTCTGTTCCTCTAGAGAACCCTGACTAATACAGCTACCTACCTCTGGGCTTTTGTTATAGGAGAAAGAAATAAGCCCCATTTTTGTTTAATCCACTGCTTAATGAGATTTGTGTGTGTGTGTGTGTGAATCTCAGCCAAACAGCACTCTATCTGGTGCAGACCCCCAGCAGGGAGGCCAGCAGCTGAGGGAGGCCAGCAGCCAAGGCTGGCTCAGTGCCAGGGTGCCCAGAGAGCAATGGCAGATGAGGCCAGGATCAACACCTTCCCCTGCTCACTCTTCGAAGCAAACTTTCCATTTGAGTCCCAACCCCTAGTACACTCTCCTGACTTGGGGCCACTGTCTGGGAAGCCCTGGGTGGCATGTGCTAGGGTGCTTGCCACAGTGCTGAGCTGAAAAGTCCAGGTGTCTCTGGGGGCGGGGCACATGCTTTCCCAAGACTAGACATCACTGTGGTCCTACTGGGGCTTCAGCCAGGCTCTGGGGTCTGAAGACCTCCTCGTTCCCCCAGACTGAGAGCCCTCAGTCGTGTGCATTTCCCATCTCTGCTTTGGACAGGGCTCCAAGGCACTGTATGGCATGGGACCTATCTGTCACAGTGGCCACACTATCCCTATAAACCACCCACAGTTATATCTTTAGAAAATTATCTGTTCTGGGCCAGGCACGGTGGCTCATGCCTGTAATCCCAGCACTCTGGGAGGCCGAGGCTGGTGGATCACAAGGTCAGGAGATTGAGACCATCCTGGCTAACATGGTAAAACCCCGTCTTTACTAAAAAATACAAAAAATTAGCCAGATGTGGTGGCGGGCACCTTGAGTCCCAGTTACTTGGTTGACTGAGGCAGAAGAATGGCGTGAACCCAAGAGGTGAAGCTTGCAGTGAGCCGAGATTGCGCCACTGCACTCCAGCCTGGGCGACAGAGCAAGACTCTGTCCCCAAAAAAAAAAAAAAAAGAAGAAGAAGAAGAAAAGAAAAGAAAAGAAAGAAAAAAAGAAAAGAAAAGAAAATGATCTGTTCCAAAGCCTCTTAACTATGGGTTCTCTGATGGGTGCTGCTGGAGCATACTGAACCTGAACTCCACCTGAACATCATATATCTGCTTCCCGTGCATATACTGGGCCCTTGTTAGTGTTTTCCAGGCCTCTGTCCTCCTCCTTTTGCCCATCAGTGGCCTCTTCCTGGCTTTAGTATGTAGCAGAGGCTTTGCAAGGCTGGTTCTACAGGACACGGGTAGGGTAGTAGCTGGTGAGGCATGATGTGGAGGAATCATGTTGGTTAATTTAATCAAGGCTCATATATTCACACCTACACTGTGCCTGGTTTCATGACAAGCATGTTACAGGGATCATCTCATTGCACATTCCCCACCAGCCTGGGCAGGTGGACAGCACCCTCAGTCCCACCTCACAGATGAGGAAATGAAGGCTCAGATCAGTTAAGAGGGTTGTTGTAGTCACCAGTAGGCACACAGCTGGGCCAGGATTTGAGCCAAGCTGCAGCATTTCCTCCTGGTGCTGTTAGTGGTCTTCCCAGTAAGGAGTCTACATGGGGCTGGGAGGTAACGTATTCATTACAACAATATTAATACATGTCTATTATAGACAATGCAGAAAACACATATATACAAAACACAAAGACCCAGAATGAAATGACAGTAAAATGTCAGTCAAATCATTCTAATTACAAACATGCACACACACACACACAAACACGAATTCATGCAAAGCCAAAGTAAGAACATGCTACATACAGTTTTGCCATCTGCTTTTTCTTCAAATTCACAATATTTCATGTTCATCTTGCCACATCATTAAATACTCTCTTAAGTATAATTTTTATGGTTAGGTCATAAAATTTGGTTTATGGCTAGTACCGCAGTTTGTATATATTTCTTCAGAAATAAATTAAGTTCTTTCCTCTTTTTTGACCATGACAAACACAGCCAAATGTCAATCTTTGGACACATCAATAATTATTTTCTTAGAACAAATTTCCAGAAGTGAAAATCACAAGTAAATGGCTTTGTAAAGGTTGTGTATCTGTTGTGCCAAATTATCTTCCCCAAAAGGTTTATCAGTCTACCTCCCTGCCAGCAGTGTCCAAAATTGCTCTTTTATTCCCTCTGATGGAAGCTAAATTTTTTCTCTTTGAATTGCAATCACCAAATGTGAAGCAAAACTGTGTCTACTTGGGGATTTATTTTTCCTTATCCTGCTCAAAGTGTTGCTTTTCCCATCTGCCTCATGCTTTTCATCAGTTCTGGAATGTTCTCAGCCCTTGTGGCTTTGCATATTGCCTCTCGTGAGTTGCTCCAGGCTCTCCTCCGGGACCTCCTGTCTAGTAGACATTGAATGTGCTCCTCCTTTTGTCTGAGCCTTGAAGCCCCTCTGTCTGATTCCTGAATGGTTTCTTTAAATCACTAATTCTACTTGGCTGTCAACGTGTCCACTTCATTTCGTTTTGTTTAATTTCTGTGGTTCTACTTTCTTCTTTCAGACCCCCCTGCTGTATTTTTCCCATAATGTCGTGTTCTTGCTTTATGGTGTCTTTTCTTCCCTTTATCTCTTGAAATACTTTAAACACACTTATTTTAACGTTACTTTGAAGTTGTCCTATTTTCTGTGCTTCCCGGAGTGTAATTTATCCCTTTCATTACTTCTGCTATTTCTTCCACGGGGCCTGAGTCTCAACTCTCCCCATGGCTTAGGCTAAGCCCGGACCCAGCCCTGCTCATTGGCCCAGCGATTCAAGGAGCCCCCGGCTTCTGGTGCCCTCACAGTTCCAGTTTCCTCTTGCTTTCTGGGACCCTGGGATTTTGCTTTCTTGCTTTTAGCCTTGGCATATGTACGTGCATGGCAGTGTGTGTGAGCTTGCGTGTGTGTGTATGCACTTTATGGGGTATGCTGTGTTGTGAGGGGGGCTCTCTGTGCCAGCTCTGCCTCCCATCTTAAATAAAAGTCTCTTTGCAGTAAACGCTCATTCAAAAATTACTTGCCCATCAACTAATAATAATAGCAATGATAGAATTGAATGTGTCTCTGAGGTTCCAGGAGACTTTATCGCCCTTATCACAGTCACAGTTCACACTAGTGGGTGTTTAAATAGCACCTGTGATCTTATTTAATTCTCTGAATAAACTTTATCATTATCCCCATTTTACAGATAAGATAACTTTGGAAGAGATGGGAAAAACAAATTGGCTCTGTTGGAGATTGTGCAGAGGGCTGGTGAGAGGGGCAGGCTTTGAAACCCGACCCTGCCCTCTGCTGAGGGTGCACTCAAGTCCTGGAGTGGGAGGCACTGAGGTGGGCACCTCCAGCTTCTGCAGTGCTGAGGGGAGCCTTGTTCTTCTTCCTTCTCAGGACGGGAGGCCAAAAGGCTGCGATGGCAGGTGCCTTGAACAGCGCGCTCCAGGAGTTGGCCAACAACAGAGTAGAGGTGCAAATCCAGGCGTGTCTGGTTCCACCACCCACCAACTGCCTCCCAAATGCACAGATACGTCTGTGCTCAAACACACACGTTTACAAACACACACAGGTTGCCCCACGGTGAGAGCTGCTCTCCTAAGGCAGCCAGAGAAATGCTGTGCTGACCTCACAATGTTGCCGGCCTGTGGCCCCAAGCCTGTCCCAGAGCCTGGGCTGTGGGCGTGAAGACAGAAGGCATCCAGACCCCAGTACAAAGCTCACGCCTCCGTCCCTGGGCTAAGCAGGCCACACACTCCTCACTGACCAAAACAGCGTCAAGCAAAGGGCTGCCCCAGCTGCTCCGAGAAGCTGCACGCACGAAGCTGCAGTAAGCCCAAACCCAAGGGGGGAAGGCCCCTCATCCCGCGAAGGTGTCTGTCTGGTTTCCACGGGCAACTTTATGCATTCCAAAATGCATAAAGTCATTTTTTACTGGAGAAGTGTTGAGGCTCTTTTTTTGTTGTTGTTGTTGTTGAGATGGAGTCTCGCTCTGTCACCCAGGCTGGAGTGCTGTGGCTGGATCTCAGCTCACTGCAAGCTCCGCCTTCCGGGTTCACGCCATTCTCCTGCCTCAGCCTCCCGAGTAGCTGGGACTACAGGCGCCCACCACCTCGCCCGGCTAGTTTTTTGTATTTTTTAGTAGAGACGGGGTTTCACCGTGTTCGCCAGGATGGTCTCGATCTCCTGACCTCGTGATCCGCCCGTCTCGGCCTCCCAAAGTGCTGGGTTTACAGGCTTGAGCCACCGTGCCCGGCCGAGCCTCCATTTTCTTAAGTTCTAATCATGCAAGGAACCAGGAAAAGGCAGCAGGAAGCAGCGAAAGATTTGTGTGCCCTGCCCCAGGAGAAGGTGTGTGCTTTGGTCTGAATGTTTGCACAACCCCTGCCAAAATTTATACATTGAAATCATTTTATTTTTGAAACGGAGTCTCACTCTTGTTGCCCAGGCTGGAGTGCAGGGGCACCATCTCGGCTCATTGCAACCTCTGCCTCCTGATTTTTAAACAATTCTCCTGCCTCAGCCTCCCAAGTAGCTTGGACTACAGGCACGAGCCACCACGCCCAGCTAATTTGCGAATTTTGTATTTTCAGTAGAGACGGTGTTTCACCATGTTGGCCAGGCTGGTCTCAAACTCCTAACCTCATGTGATCCACCCGCCTCGGCCTCCCAAAGTGCTGGGATTACAGGTGTGAGCCACTGCGCCCGGCCATACATTGAAATCTGAACCCTGAAGGGATGGTATGAAGAATTGGGCCCTTTGGGAGGTGATGAGGTCATGGGGGTGGAGCCTCATGAATGGGACAAGTGCCCTTAGAAAAGAGCCCCCAGAGAGACCCCTGACCCCTTCCACCACATGAGGACACAGAGAAAAGTCACCATCTGTGAACCAGGAAAGGGATCCTTGCCAGACCCTGAATCTGCCCGAGCCTTGACCCTGAACTTCAGAGGCTCCAGGATGTGAGAACGAAATTTCTGCTGTTGGCAAGCCCCCGGTCTATGGTATTTTGTTACAGCAGCCTGAATGGGCCAAAGCTGTGGCTGGTGATGATCTCAGGCATGCGTCCTGCAACAGTAGAAGGTGAGAGAGGCAGGTATACCAAGGTCTTGGAGGAACCCAGCCAGCTATCAGCTTCGGTCCTCACTCTGTGGCTGCCAACACAATCTCTGAGGTCGGTAGGAAGACCATAACCCTCTATGGCTCTTCTGCCCAGAAACCTCCTTATTTCGGCCCCATCCCCCTAATGGCCAGGCGTCCCGCGGCCTCCCCCTCCCTGACTTTTCCATGTGTGTTTAGAGATCATGGTCCTTTGGGATCAACCCTGATGGGGCATGGGTTGCCCTGACCAGTGCTAGACTTAGGGAATCTTTTATCATACCTCGCTTTGGGGTCAGCTTGGGATTCAAAGAACCAAAAGGTAGCAGAGGGATTTGAGAAATGCTTAAGGAGTGAAACTGGCATGACTCGGGGATGGCTTAAATTTGGGGAGGCATCAGTGGGAAGAAGACTGGCTTGGTCTCTGTCTTGGCCAACCACTGCCCCGGGTGAATTCTGGTGACATTGAAGGCTTTATCTGCCCCTGGCTGTATCTAAGGGTCACAGGGCCTGGGTCTTCCTTTGATGCCTTTCCACACCCTCTGGTTCCCTCAGAAAGAAAGTTTCTTCCTCTGGCTTCCCATAAGAACCGGGTCCTTTCTCCGGCCCCAACCCAGGCAGCAGGAGCTGATTCCCACACCCCAGCCTTAGGCTAAGGTCCTTCTGGTATTGCAAAGATATCCCAGAACTGTGGGATCCCAAGCTGCAAATACCCCAGATGGCTAAAGCGCTCTTAACTGTACTCCATTTAACAAATTCACTGGACTGACCCCCTGCAGACCTTACCACTACCCTGTGCTCGCCCTGTCCTTCCAGTGGCCAGCTGCTTGGCAGTCAGCCTGTACCCTTCTGCTCCCACCAGAGAGTACAGCTCATGGTAAAGGGTTGAATAAGATATGAGTCTCATTCAAAAGACACCCCAAAAGATACAGTGAGCTCCTAACCCCCGGAACCTATAAATGGGACCTTATTTGGTAATACGGTCTTTGCAGATATAAACAAGTTAAGAAAGGTCCTACTGGATTAGAGTGGACCTTAATCCAATATGACTGGTGTCCTTATAAGAAGAGGAGAAGACACAGAGAGAGAGAGCTGCATGGCACTGTGCATGGTAGTGTGTGCATGACAGTGTGTGTGAGCTTGCATGTGTGGGCGTGTGTGCACTTTATGGGGTATGCTATGTTGTGGGGGGGGGCTTTCTGTGCTGTGACTGGTGTCCTAATATGACTGGTGTCCTTATAAGAAGAGGAGACACACAGAGGCGGCTGCACACAGGCAGAAAGCCATGTGGGGGTGGAGACGGAGACCAGGGTGATGTTTTCACAGCCAAGAAACAGAAAGGTTTGTGGTAGACGGACATGGAACAGATTGGAGCCTCCAGAAGGAGCCAAGCCAGCAGTCCAGGGAACGTCTTTACTTGGACTTCTGGCCTGTAGAATAAATGTCTGTTGCTCTAAGCCTCCTGGTTAGTGGTACCTGTTAGGGCAACCCCAGGAAGCTAATGCACCAACCCAGAGTCCTCTGTGTTTGTTCCCAAACCTACTTATACCAGTTGCCTTTGTTATTGTAATGAGGTAATTGAGTTAAACATTACATAAGCCCATCGGTCTGAGTATGAAAAGAGAGCTGCAGCTCTGAAAACCACATCAACTGCTTTGGAAAGAATAGATAAAGGTAAGTTCTTAAATCTATTGCAGTTGAATTAGGTTGGGCAAGTCAACCATGAACGATTGGAAAATAAATCATGTGAATCTAAAAGGATTCTAACCTCAGATTATTTTATATATGACTTCAAGTTCTCGGTCCACCCCAAAGAAACCTAAACTAGAAATGAAAGATTGAATATTACGAGTGTGTTTTATGAGAGGGAGAGAGAGACTGGAATTCCAATCAGGGGAACTGTTCTCAAAGAAAAGGGCTTTGCCTTATACCAAATGACTAACAAAATGACATCGTGTTACATGTTTCATGTTAAAATGAAAATATTGAAGGCACCCATGTTGCAATTTTTTATGTTCCCCCACTTTGTCCAAGTTTCACTTAACCAAATAACCCAATTATGTCAGTTTAGAGGGTTTTTCTCAACATCCACACACTTTCCCCGAAGTCTGGGTGTGCTTTGAAAAAAATCCTAAGCAAATGGAAGAGGGAAAAAAAGAACTTAGATTCTTGGTGTCTGTGTGTTTGGCCACACTTGTGAGCACCCCATAGCTGTCCTTCAAATTCTACTTCCTATTATTATTTAATGATTCACTCACCAGTTACTGACCTTTCCTGGCTATGGCGATCTCCTCCTCCTCAGCCGCCAGTTCCCTGGAGGCAGGGCCCTATCACGTAGCTTGTTCACATAAGAGTCCTTCCCTGCGTGGTGTTTGTAAACATAAGCTTATGCTTTTAGGTGCCGTCTCAGGTTCCATCGGCCACCTTCATCTCCCCTCTCTCTTGGTCAGTGTCCCCAGCCCACTAAGTTGTCCCTCTGAGATAAGACTTGGATAAAATGTCACAATGCAGAGTGGTGAGTGGGTCTGTCTTCCCCTATGGCTACTAGAGGAGCAGCGACAACTTTCAAGGGATTGTGGAAATTAGCTCCCGAAGGAAAATGGGAGACTGGAGGGATAGATAGGTCCCCACCCCTCCCTCTCTTCACAGACATCCCCAAGGTACCATCTCCCTTTGCGAATCTTCCAGAGAAGGCCCACATGCTGAGCAAACACATCTGT
Organism: Macaca thibetana thibetana; assembly: GCF_024542745.1. Lineage (NCBI taxonomy): Eukaryota > Metazoa > Chordata > Mammalia > Primates > Cercopithecidae > Macaca > Macaca thibetana. Next base: position 4,560,859 of record NC_065578.1, read on the forward strand.
CGGCGTCTTCGTGGCTCTTTCTCACGCCTGCTAATTTCTTCGTGGTTCTTTGTGGAAGACGGAAGAGCAAGGTCACGCACCCCAGCGCCGGCTCTGCACTATCTCTTGCCTCACTTCCATCTACCCCTCACCTGCCACCCTGGCCTTGCACCTTCCAAACCCAGGATCGGCATTCGAACCCTTGCTTCAGGCTCTGCTTTCCAGGTAATGCAAAGACTCGTTTAAACGGTTTGATGGATGTTACAGAGACAAATGCAAGTGCTCAGCCAGGTCTCCAGCTCCAGAAACATTTCCGGAAGGAGTGAAAAGAGGTCACTGTGAGAACAAACCCAGCTGGGGGTTAGCAGAATGTGGAATGTGGGAGTGATAGAGCTCTGCTTCTACGGACTCTTCGGAAGGTTCACAGGAATCCACGGAGTCCCAGAGTCTTTAAGAAAAGAAGGATCCTGTGAGGTCATGTTGTCCAGTTCTCATCTGACAGAATCCATTCCACCATTCTAGAAGCCCAAATGTCCATCATAATCAAAAGCACTCCTGAAATCCAGGCGTCTCCACCCTATGGCATCTTTCTTTCTGCTGTGATTGAAGTTCTCCCTACTGTCCTCCTGACTCAGTCCCTCCTTCTATGTAAAAGCCGTGGTCACCTGCCTGTCCTTGGTTTCCTTTACCTGGCACACTATGGCAAAGCCACTGCTCGTGCCCACCAGACAGATCGAGGCAGGCACTGGGGCCAATCCCATTCCTTGCTATGCCTGATGCCCCTCAGTGGCTGATGCCCCTCCGTCATCTCTTTGTTTGTGCAGCTGTGACCTGCATTGCCTCCACTAATGACAGCGTCCTTAACCCAGACAGTGATCCAGCAAGTGGCAGCCCACGCTCGCCAGCTGGGTCCAAGTTTTAAGTAAAGAAGTCATTTGTTCCCAGGCTGATTTTTATCAAGGCTCGTCTGTCTTCCAAATTAGGGCTGAGTCATTTATAAAGTGTGCGAGTGTTTGGATGTTAGCAGCAAACATTCATCCATTTTAGAATAAATGATTAAAAGGCCCTCATTAAATTCCTCTGTTGACTGATGCCAAAGCCCTGAGAATGGATTGGCCTGTTGGCTTCTGGCTGGCCCGACTGCCATCCCACCTACTGAGAACGCACGTAGACTTTGGAAAGAAAATTCCTGCTCGAGGGGACGCCCGGATGGAAGATAACAGGAAGAATGTCGCTCAGGCCTGGTCCCCAAATATTACAGCACTGCTATACAGCTTCAGAGTGGCCACACACCCAGTAGATCCTTGGTGAGGGGGAGGACAACACCTTCTCCCCCTCCGAAGATCTAGGGAATGTGTGGCATTCCTTCCTGTGGGCATGGGGAATGTTTAATTGAAAAGTCAAGGGAATAATCCAATAATTACTCAAAACTAAGTATTCCAGTCCTGATAAGAATGGCTCTCTGTGCCCAACTCCAGGAGTACAAGAATTGCGAGACTCTCCTGTGGCCCCTGCCCTGGAAGGTAGAAGGTGGAAGATCATACACAGAGAGGTAAACCAACTCCTGAAGAGAACAGGGAGCCTTGGGCCACAGCCTCTGCCCCTTTGCTGGCCAGCAGGTGCAGAGGGAAGGAGCTTCTGTTGTCCTTGCCCTCAGCAAATGTCCATCCTCACCACAGGGGAGGTGCACCAGCGCCCCTTGAATGTGTCCTCTCCAGGATCCCTGGCCCCACCTACCCGTTTGCCATCTCCTAAGTCTTAATGTCTTTATTTTGGAAGGCTCTAACAGTCCCCACGCCTGGCCTGAGAAAATCACACACTCCTCTGCATGCCATTTATCAGGTCACAGCGTGAGTTTCCCGGGCCCTCCTTCCATTAAAAAAAAAAAAAAAAAAAAAAAACATTAAAATGTATATATTACAATGGCATTGGTATAAAGAGGAATCTATTGATTTATATACTGAAAACATTTATACTGATTTATACTTATATATATATATATATATATATATTTAACTGATTTATGTACTGAAAACATTTTTCCTCAACCTAAAAGTTCATTTGTTTCCTTTGATTTTAAAAGCAATTAAAACATGAAATGTTTTAATTGCTGTGGGCCCGAGGCGCTGAGCCACCATACCCAACAGTTAAGGGGATCTGGGTCAGTCCTCTCCACAGCCGTCCAGCCGCAGGTTCCCCCTGGGTGCTGCCCTGCCAGGCCTCCCTGCCTGTAGTGCTGCTGCTCCTGCACCCTCCATGCTGCCCCATCCTTCTCCGCCACAAAACATCCTACAAAGGCGTTAAGCCCTTGACCTAGTGTGATGCTCCCAGGCCCTGGAGGCAGCATCTGTGTATCTTTTTTGCCCTCTGCCACCACTCTGACCCCCCTGCAAGCCCAGACAGACTACGGTGTCTTCCTGACCAGGTGATGGGATCCTGCATTCATCCCACAAACGCCTCCTGGGCACTGCCTGTGGGGATGCAGGAAGGATCTAACAAATGGCCTGGCCGATGCTTCGTATGTTCTGGAGACTCTCTGAAGTATTTTGCTTATGCTGTTTCGGTTCATCCCACACTTTAAAACCCCAAGGAGGTCCTTCTGATCGGACATGAGTCACCAGGTACCCCAGTGGGTAATGACATCGCTGAGATGCCCACGCAGGCATTCTAGGTCCAGGGTGGGTGCTCTGGCCCCTGCCCTGTTCTGCCTCTCACAACTGTCCTCTAAGATGGGAAGTATCACTTCTATTTTGGAAACAGGGAAATTAGGCCGATGAAGATCACACATTGACCTCGCAATGAAGCTGGGTTCAAGCCCAGGACAATCAGGGGCCAGGCAAGCACGGTGGGTTCTGCTCAAGCAGTGATGAGTAGGCACTGGTCGCAGAGCCAGATGTCCCAACATGCGACACCACCCGGCTGCCTCTCCCACACTTCAGGCTTTGGAGGCCTCGGGTCAGAGCCAGAGATCCATGTTCTTTGTGAGCACAGACAGTGGCCGTGAGGACCAGGCTGTCCTCAGACACTAATGGGTCCAGACAGTCGGAGGCCCCGCCGGGAAGCTCTGCTGGGCGCCTGCCTCGGGGCGCTGAGCAAACATTATCTTTCCAACTGTGGCTCTGCTCACATGCTTGAGATGTCACCCTTATTGGTTCTCCAGGCGATAGCCTCCACCAAATGGGAGCTGACGGGCAGTTGGTAGGGCTAGAAGATGCCAAGAGGCCCGCTGGCCCCGGTTCCGCGTATCCCTCGCAGCATCTGCTCTCTTGCTAGGATTGCTCCCAGCCATTCCAATCTGATTCATTGAAATGAAACCATTTCCACGGAATTTAATTTAAAGACTTGCCTGAAAACATTAGGGTTGATGCTGATGGAAGGTTTTTAGCCGAACGCTGACACGAGATGGGAGAGGGAGACCAGAAATTCTCATTATTGGCTAATGTTCCTGGGGTCCCTGGGGTGAAGGAAGGCAGGGGGGCTTCCCCGGGGCTGTTGCAGGGTGTTCCTCTTAAAAGATGAAACCAGAGCAAGCACAGAGGTCTCGCTCCAAGTGCGGGCTCTGGTCACACAGCCATTCGCCAGCTGTGTCCTCGGCAAGGACCTCCGGCTCGCTGAGCCTCAATTTCTTCCTCTCTGCGATGTTAACATGTCCTCGCTCTCAGGATGAGACGAGAAGGTGCTTGCCAGACCCAAAGCACAGTGCCAGCCCAGAGAGTTCTCCCTGGAGTCAGTTCTTCTTTGTATTATTATTCCAAGTCCCAACATAGTTTAAGCACAACATTACCCTTAAAAGAATCACTGGTTTTTAGCTTAGATTTTTAGCACAAACACAGCCACTGCTCCTTGCAAGAATGAAGTGACTTATGGGAGGCAAGGCAGGGGGGTAAGTGTCCCAGAACCCAGCTCGTTATTAAGCAGGGAGCTGTCACCTTCCAGAGGTGCAGGGGGCCGGGGATGCTGCCCTGGCTGCCCTGCGCTGAGCCAACTCTGCATCAGGAGGCAGGTGCCGTTATCATCCCATTATTTACAGATGGGAAAACTGAGGCTCAGTAAAAGGATATACTTTTCCAAGTCCGTAGCATTCATAAGAGCTGGATCCCAAACTTAAAAGTAGACAGTTTGACGCTGATGAGCCCGCTCTTACCACCTCCATTCTCCTGCGTGGCTTCTTCACCACAGCACTGCAGGCATTTGTGGTTGGGTCACTCTTCGTCACAGAGACTGTCTTGTGCACCAGAACCATCAGGCTTAGTCTGTAACCAACAGGCACGGCCTACAGCCAGTAGGTATTGTCTGTAACCAGTGGACTTGATCTGCAACTGTTTATACGGTTTTCCCCTCACTCCAGTCATGATTCAAAGCACTGGGCAGGGAGAGCTTGATCCAGTGACTGTAGGTTCCATGGTTGTACCCAGATGATGTGAGAGGCCAGAACTTTGTATTATTATTCCAAGTTCCAACATAGTTTAAGTTTAAGTGGAAACCTCCAGGGACCCCTTCAGCCTCCACTGCAGTAGGGCAGCGCTGCACACACACAGGGAAATAATTCTCATGGGGGGACTGTATTGTTTGCTTACAGTTTTGCCCTCCCTCCTCTCCCTGACCACAGCTCTCCTGGGAGTGGATACTCTGTCCATCCCACCCTTGTGGGCTTGGCCTTGTGACTTACTTTGGTCAATGAAATGGTGGCAGAACTAAATAAGTGCCAGTTCTAAGCTGAGTCCTTCAGAGGCATTGCCTGGGGCCACTTGTCCCTCTAACACCTCTGCCACCTGCCAGGAAAGGATCCTGCTCCAAAGTGCACCAAACCCAGAAGGACAGCCACATGGAGCCAGTTCGAGTCTGACCTGCACCCCCAGCACAGCCACCTGCGGACCACAAACAAGAAAATTCCATGTTCACTGTTGTGAGCCTTTAAGATTTGAGGGATTTTGTTAAGGAGCTTTATTACAAAAATAGCTGACTGTTCTTCCCCAGGGGAAATTTAGAAGAGGAAGAGAAACTTCCCAGACAGAATCTCCCACACACGTCCTCTGCCCTCACAACCCACCGTCCCTGGAAGGTATTGCTGGTGACTATTATCTGAAAAAGAGTCACATGGTGCAAAGCTCTTCCTGCCCCCTTCGATTCTCCACAACCCTCCTGGTGGTGGCTTTGAATGCTGCTGGCATTGTGCCAGTGAGTAAATGAAACCAAAACCTGTGCCCTTTCCTCTGCAAGCAGCTCCCTCTGTCGACCTCAGTCACCCTGGCCCAGAGCCCCTTATCTTGTTCATGCTCCCTGGACACTGCTTGATGCTGAGGGAATGCAACGGGGAAGCCTGAGTTCCACGGGAGATGAGAGGCCAGGCAGGGGCAGAGCAGAGGGCCTTGGAGCTGTGTGGCCACCCCAACAGTCCAGAAGAGGAGGGTGGGCCCCTGCCTGTTCACTCTGCCTGAGCAGGCATCATTGAGAGGAATACCAAAGAGGAGGAGAAGCCGGTTCTGTCATCCCAGAGCCTCCAGGCTGCTTGAGGAAATAGCCCCACAACAGCAGAGCCCTCCAGGGTCCACTCCTCACAACATTCACTGCTGTAGGGTGGGCAGAGTCCCCATGTGCTCCACCCCCACCTTGGGAGAGGTTCCCATGGGTGTGCATGAATGGACAACTAGAAGCATGCGTCTCCAGGATGGGTGCAGGCAGGCACCTCTGCAAGCCTCAATTCCAGGAGCAATGGAGAGGCAGAGTAGCTGCATTTACACCACGTGATAAGGTTTGGCTTTGTATCCCCAACCCAAATTTCCTCTCTAATTGTAATTCCCATGTGTTGAGGGAGGGAGGTGATTGGATCACAGGGGCAGTTTCCCCCATGCTGTTCTCGTGCTAGTGAGTGAAATCTCGTGAGATCTCATGGTTTTACAAGAGGCTCTTGCCACTTCACTTTCTCCTCTCTCTCCTGCCGCCATGTAAGGCATGCCTGCTTCACCTTCTGCTATGACTGTAAGTTTCCTGAGGCCTCTCAGCCACACAGAACTGCGAGCCAATTAAACTTCTTTCCTTTATAAATTACCCAGTCTCGGGTATTTCTTTATAGCAGTGTGCGAACAAACTAATACCCCGTGTATCTGAAGATTCTAGAGAAAAAGCCTTCCTTATCCATTCCTAGTTCTGGTGACTCTGGCAGTCCTTGGCTTGTGGCTGCATCACTCCCATCTCTGCCTCCGTCTTCCCACAGCCATCTCCCCTCTGTCTGTGCCTCTTCTCTTCTCATAAGGACACTGATCCTATCTGAATGGAGCCCACCTGAATGCAGTATGACCTCATCTTAACAAAGCACATCTGCAATGACCCTATTCTTAAATAAGGCACACTCTGAAGTTCTGGGTGGACATGAATTTCAGAAGGACATGATTCAACCTAGTGCAACTGTAGCAGGACGAGCCGCAGACAAAACTCCTCAGACACTGGATTAAAGAAGAAAGAGGTTTTTTATTTGGCCGGGAGCGTCGGTAGACTCGCGTCTTAAGAGCTGAGCTCCCCGAAAAAGAAATTCTTGGCCTTTTTAAAGGCTTACAACTTTAAGGAGTCCACGTGAAAGGGTCATGATAAATCGAGCAAGCATGGGAAATGTGACTGGGGGCTACATGCATCAACTAATGGAACCAAAAGTTTTACAATGCTTTTTTCATACAGTGTCTAGAATTTACAGATAACACAAGTAGTTTAGATCAGGAGTTGATGCTTTTATTACTCCTTTTATTTAACTCCTAGGGCCGGGTGGTGGTGCCAAGGTTGTCTGGCTATTTATCTTACTTTTGTTTCTTTCTAACATTTTGCTTTCTCTCTTTCCTCCTGTCTTGTGAACTAGGCAAGGTTGGGGGAGGAGGGCAGCAGGAGTAGTAGTGGTCTCCTTCCTTACAATGACCAATGGAACCAACGGAGGCTCCACTATTTGCAACTCAAGACAACATTATGGAGTCCTCCAATTTAGCCCCAAATCACCTGCCAGAGGAGGTCCCAGTCACCTGGTTAGTCTTCTTCCTGCATTCCTGGCCAACCGTGTTGCCCTGGGACTGCCTGGGACTTCACGGGTTGGGGTACAGCAGTCCCTGGAGGGGGAGGCTTGTCGAATTAGCACTTTGACTTGGAGAAATGGGTAGAGATATCTCCTGCCATTTATTCATCACGGAGGACTTGGGCAGGGTTTCTTTATCTCCGGAAAGGATGGATTGGAGAGTCTCTGCCCTCTGCAGACTGAGGCAGGCAGTTTATCGCCAAGGAAAATGTCTAAGAAGCAAGGAGCTCGGGCCTTGGGGAGTTCACTCATGTCATTCTCGTGCCGGATAAGGTGCTCCTGTATTCACCCTCCTGGCTTGGTCCTTACTTACATGAGTCCAACCGGGAATGTGCTCCGCGATTCAGGCCCACTTAATTTCTGGAATGTTCAGGTAGAAACTAATCATTAAAAACATGTAAATTAAGTTACCCCGGGAGCTTAATAGATTAGCCATCGACTTTTTTCCCCCTGTTGGATTCTAACCTTCCACGGAAATTAATCACCAAGGGCTCAAAATAGCCACCGAGAATTAACATGCTCTGCTCTGTCTTGGTAAATGGGAACGGGGCCCAGCCCCTTGGAGGGGAGGAAGGATTCCCCCATCTTCACCCAGCAGTCCTCCTGTTCGATTAGATACAGCTACCCTGGAAGTGGCTGGAAGCCCCTGGCCACCTGACCCTTCCTTCACAGCAGCTACCCAGGAGCAGGGAAAAAAGGGTCTGCCACTTGTGACACTGGCAGCCCCCACCCCCTGGATGGACAGCCACACACACTGCAAAGAGGAGGGCTTTCCAGGGCACACGGAGACATCCCTGCACATTCTTTCATTCATGTATTCACTCTTGGAGCATTTATTGAGCACCTACAATATACCAGGACCTGCATGGGTGCTGAGCACATGGAGATCAACGAGATCCAGTCCCTGCCCTCAGGAGACAAACACGAATCACAGGATCTCATCAGTGTGGCTGGAGCAACCACAGGGTGTCCAGGGAGCCTGAGAAGGGAGGTGTGAAAACTGCCTGGAGCAGGCCTGGAGGGCTCCGTGGAGGAAGGGACATTTTGAGCTTTTTCTTAAGCACCAGCAGGCATTTGCCAAGGGGAGGAGATGCTCTCCAGGAGGAATGGAGCTCAAATATCATCGGGGCTACAGGGACCCTGGGACCAGCAGACCCGGGTTCAAAGCCAGATGCAGCCTCTGACCAGCTGTGTGATGACACTGTCATTGGGCAAGTCGCTTGCCAATGTTGACAGAGGGTGGACTGTGCAGTAAGTGGTGCCCTTAAGGCTGCAGAAATGAACACACTGGGTGAGGAATGGTGGGCAGAGAGATAAATGAATGAATGAATTAAAAAATGGGTAGAAGGATGAGTCGGCTGCCTGGTGAGGAGTTCTGCCCTAGGAGTAGTCAGAGGACGTGGGAGGGAAGTTGGCTGCAGAGCGTGCTCAGATTTGCGGCTTAGCACTGCACCCCCAGCAGCAGCCCTGAGGGGCTGGGTTGCGGCAGGACAGAGCTGCAGAGCCCTGACCGCGTTCTTCTCTGGGTTGACGCCTTGGTCCACTGCTCTGCTGTGTGTGGTCCTTCTGTCTTTGATCTGAGGCCCTCACGGCAGTGGTCCCCAGGTCTGCCCACACAAAACTGACATCTGCCTGTGGACACTTTGGCCCCTAGATTCCTTTCCTTTGGCTGACATTACCCATCGCCACTCGGCGGTCTTGCCGAGGACACGTGCCGAGCATTTCCAGAAGAGAGGAGAATCAGTGGCAAAAACCATGGGTGTGCAGCACAGCCAGTGAGGGGGCACGGATGGTTTCATTTTGGAAATTAAAGGAAAGGGTAACTTTGGGACAAGTGTGATAGACAAGTTCCAGGTTCAAATCTGTTTGCAAGTTTCTTCCAGGACAGGACTGCAGCTGTACTTCTTTCACACACCCTCACCTGTGCAGCCAGCCCTCACCTGCGCAGCCAGCCCTCGCCTGTCCAGCCAGCCCTCACCGGTCCAGTCAGCCTTCACCTGTGCAGCTAGTTCTCATCTGTGCAGTCAGACCTCACCTGTACAGTCAGCCTTCACCTGTCCAGTCAGACCTCACCTATCCAGCTAGTCCTTACCTGTACAGTCAGCCCTCACCTGTCCAGCCAGACCTCACCTGTGCAGCCAGCCCTCAGCTGTCCAGCCAACCCTCACCTGTGCAGTCAGTCCTCACCTGTCCAGCCAGACCTCACCTGTACAGTCAGCTTCACCTGTCCAGTCAGCCTTCACCTGTCCAGTCAGACCTCACTTATCCAGCTAGTCCTTACTTGTACAGTCAGCTCTCACCTGTCCAGCCAGACCTCACCTGTGCAGCCAGCCCTCAGCTGTCCAGCCAACCCTCACCTGTGCAGTCAGTCCTCACCTGTGCAGCCAGACCTCACCTGTGCAGCCAGCCGTCACCTGTGCAGTCAGCACTCACCTGTCCAGTCAGACCTCACCTGTGCAGCCAGCCCTCAGCTGTCCAGCCAACCCTCACCTGTGCAGTCAGTCCTCGCCTGTCCAGCCAGACCTCACCTGTGCAGTCAGCCCCCACCTGTCCAGCCAGCACATTGTCAGAGCTGGGCTCAGATCCAGGCCTAAATTGGCAGCTGTTGACATCACAAGCCTCAAACTTGAGAGGAGCAGGCAGAGGAACGGGGCCTCTTTCTTCTCTCTGGGCACCTAAACAGGGGTTACCTGCAGAGGCCTTGGACCAGGTGATGGCAAGAAGCCCACTGTCCACAGCCCAGGACTGTCTGCCTCCAGGCCTCTGCACTGTGACTTTGCAGGAGCCGTGCAAACAGCAGCTGCGTCTGGCAAGCGCACGGAGAGTCGGGGCAATGCCAATTTGAGGCAGACGTCTGAAGAAGCTATTTCTAAAACAGCAATTACCAGAAAGGGGAACAAATTACTACTTACTTCAGAGACTTTCACACATGGAGAATCAGGGCCCTACAAAGTAATCAGGGCAATGTGTTTGCAAAACTGCATTATTTATATTGAAATATTTCATGGAGAAAGGTCAGGAACAAAAATTGAAGGTTAGCGAGGAATAAAATACCAGGGTCACCGCATCTCCGCAAAGTCTGCGTGGGGCCCTGATGGTGGCTGCGTTAGGCGTATTTGAAAACTATTACAGAAACCCAGGCTGGTGTCCAACATCAGATTTCTAGGAAAAGTGAACTCGGTTGTCCAAACCCAAAGGCAGCCCATTGCCTACAACCCACACAGGGTCAGGCCAGGCCCTGTGAGTGTCAGCCCTGGGTGCCACTAGAGACCCCGTCCATTCATCAGACACTTGGCGCCCATCTTGTTTTGTTGCCAGCCAGTCAACCAGCTCCTCTGGAGCTCTACCCAGGCACACCAGGACACTGATAGCTGACCAGGTACTGGGCAAGGAGGCAAGGTAGCCAGGGCCAGGGCCAGCAGAACAAGCAGGCAGGACCCTGGATTTGGGCTCTGTAAGAGATGTCAGTAGGTGACTCCCCCAAGAAGGGTGAGGCCATAGGAGCAGGGCTTCCTCCCTCCACCACACCCTCACCCTGCCTGCACCACCAGTCCTCCAGGGCTCGGTGCCTCAGGCTCTCCCACCTGTCCCCCTGGGAAAAATGCACTCCCAGGAGAAGACCACCGCTGATGATCATGTGAGTAGCACCCTAGGCATGTGTGTGTACCCCTATTATCTCAGTTGATCCTTGCAGCACCCTGGCAAGGCTGGGAGGAAGAGGATCCTCGATCTTAGTGGGGCTGCTTTCCAACCTTGCCTGGGAAGCTCCAGGCCTCTGTGGCAGGCATTCACCCTGCTGGGGCTGCAGACATTTCCCTCTGTGTCCTCACTTCAGGCGCAAGTCCCAGGTCTCTGCAACACTGTCCAGCGCTCGGCTCCAGGGACAGTGATGGAGAGAAGGGGAGAGCATGTGGGATCTGTTGGTGAATTTGCCCCTTGCCTGCCTGGGCACCTTTTTTCCTGGCACAGAAACCTCTCTGGGCCAACCCAGATGCTGCCCCTTGCCTCGGAATTGGGAGTTAGGCATGGGGCAGCCATTGTCATTTACTGTGGAGATGGCACCGGTCTCCACTCAGTGGCTCTTAGGGATTCTCTTTCTTATGCCTTCTGGCCTGGACCGAAGTCAGCTTCCAGGCCCCCTCAGCCTGAAAATGGTCATTATTCTCCACCCAGACTCCAGCCAGACCCCTCTCTCCCTATCTCATGAACAAAGCCTCACCCACCCCAAACTGTCCTCATTCATCTTGCACCCAGGCAGGCAGGTCCACCCCCCAGACTTTCTCATCATCTACAGCTTCTCCTGGTCAAGACCTGCCCACCCCACCCCAACCCTGCATGAAGCCTTCTCACCCGCACAATGGCCCCCACCTCACTCATCTTCTCCGAATGCCCACGACTCTCCAGGCTTCTCTCACACCAGGCTGTGCCCAGTAGCACACGGCCTGGTTGTAAGTGCTGCTTTTGTGCCTAACTTAGGTGAAGTCTTCCTGGGGCAGACACCACGGAGCATTAGCTAGTTTGCTCATTCATTCATTCTCTAGGCACGCTTATGCTCCTCAGGGACAGGGCTTTTGTTTGTTCTGTTCTCTGATGCATCCTCTGCACCTTGAACAGTGTCTGCCACAGAGAAGGCACTCAATGACTATATGAGGGATTTATCCTTCCATCCATCCACTCATCCACCACCCATTCACCATCCTTCCATCCAAACATCCACCATCTTTCCATTCATTCATGTGTTCATCCATTAATCCACCATCTGTCCTTCTACTCATTCATCTATCTACCATCCCTCTATTCATCCATCCACACATCCATCCACCCATTTACCACCTAGTCACCATTCTTCCATCCATCTTTCCATCTATCTATGCCTCCAACCATCCAATCATCGATAAACCCACCATCTCTCCTTCCATCCATCTATCCATCCATCCTTCCATTCACCATACATCCATTCATCCACCATCCTTCAATCTATCCATTCATCCATACTTCCACCATCTATCTATCTATTCATCCATCCACCATCTTTACATCCGTCCATCCATACATGCATGCATACATACATGCACCAAAAGTTCCTGAGTAGCTCTGGGGCGGATCCTGGCAGAAAGAGGAAGGTCTACAGAAAGGAGACCCTAGTCATCTGCCTCTTAGAAGTTTCTGTGTGGTATGTGGGGCTTTGCATAGAGCTGAGAAGGAGCTCAGCCTCAAAGAAACATATGAGAAAAGGCGAGAGGAAGAGCAGTTACTGAGGCCCAGCTGAGGACAACTCCCATCTGCAACCTCAGCCCCAAAACCGCAGAACAGGAAGGTGTGACCCCTGCTAGCTCCATTGTTGGTAAGGCCGAGTGCAAAAAAAGTGCCATTCAAGGTCCTAGCATTACACAGCAAATGAAAATCATCATGACAAGTTGAGAGAAAAGCAATGGAAGAAAGGCATTTTTACATAGCAAATAAAAATAATCACAACAGGATGATGATATGTATTTGCTACGTAATCCCATAACAAGTAAACAAAAATTTTACTTGTAAGTCATCAGTGTGGATTTTACCATTCACCTTTATCCTGTGCAATGCCAGTTTTAAATGCAAATGTAAGAGCATTTATCTCATGGATGGAATCACCAAAATTGCACAATTCCTATGGTGTGGCTTGTACATGGATCCCGTTCTTACTAGAACAGTGGAGACGCTGTGCTAAGCCAACTCAGCTGTTTCCATTTCCTTTCTCGGTCAGGTACATTTACCCCCACTCCCTGCCTCGGGCTTCCTGATGAGCATGGAAGGACTGAAAGCAAAAGGAGCTTGGGCTGCCTCTCTCCCTTTCCTTTTATATCATATTTTCAGCATAAGTGGTTGGCTACACCGGGAGCAACACAAATTAGGACAGACACGAGACAGCTCCTTGGCGGTTTTTGTTTCTTAGTATGCCAGGGCCTTCTTTCTGCTTTCGAAGCAAGTTCTAGTTCAAGTGGAGAATGTGGCTCTCAGAGCTGCCAAGAGCCTGCTTTGTTGCAGACGTAGCACACCAACCTTGCACCCACTTTGAGTCTTGCTGATCTCCCACATATCCTCAAATTCTGCACTTATGGGGCCTCAAAGAATGCTGCGTGCCAGTGGAATGGCAAGAAACAGTGGACGCATGTCACAGCATCTGCTCTGTCCACGGTCATGCTCCAGGGGCTTATGATGCAGCTTACAAAACACAAACTCAAAAATAAAAAATTATTAAGAATGCGGCCAAAAATTATATGAAAAAAAAAAAGTCAACATCACCATCATTAGAGAAATACACATCAAAGCCACAGTGAGATACTATCTCACACCGGTTAGAATGACTGTAATTAAAAAGTCAAAAAACAACAGATGCTGGCAAGGTTGCAGAGAAAAAAGAACACTTACACACTGTTGGTGGGAGTGTAAATTAGTTCAACCATTGTGGAGGACAGTGTGGCAACTCCTCAAAGACCTAAAAACAGAATTACCATTCAAACCAGCAATCCCGTCACTAGACCTATTCCCAAAGGAATATAAATCATTCTATTATAAAGACACATGCACGCCTATGTTCACGGCACCGCTAATCACAATAGCAAAGAAATGGAATCAACCTAAATGTCCATCAGTGGTAGACTGGATTTTTTTAATGTGGTACCTATACACTGTGGAATACTACGCAACCATAAAGAAGGACATCATGTCCTTTGTAGGAACATGGATGGAACTGGAGGCCATTATCCTTAGCAAACTAATGGCGGGAACAGAAAACCAAATACCACATGTTCTCACTTAAAGTGGGAGCTAAATGGTGAGAGCACATGGAGATGTGAAGGGGAACAACACACACTGGGCCCTATGAGAGGGTGAAAGGTGGGAGGAGGGGGAGGATCAAGAAAAATAACTAATCAGTACTAGGCTTAATACCTGGGTAATGAAATAATCTGTACAACAAACCCCCATGACATAAGTTTACCTATATAACAAATCTGCACATGTACCCCTGAACTTAAAATAAAACTTAAACATAAAAAAAAAAAAAAAAAGTGAATTTCCAGATGGCAACAGCAAAGCATTAAATCATGCCAGAGGCCCTTCTGGGGGCGTTGTGCGATTGCACTGCTTGTACGTCCATCACGTTAGCCAGCGTAACACCGGTGGTTTGATCACAGGTCTTGGAGGAGGGGCCCAAGCCTTTTCTGGGCAGGAAGGACTTGCCTGAGCTTCTAGATGGCTTGTTCCCCGTTGCCAAATCTGGCTTGGGCCACAAAGTGAAGGCGGGATCCACTTGAAAGCAAGGGAAGGGGGTGCTGAGAATAAGTCCCTCGGCTGACTCAGCTCACACACACACACTCACAGACACAAACACACTCACACACACATACACATACACACAGCATCAGGCTGACCCAAGGCCTGCGGCCCCTGTGCTGTCTGTGTACAACAAGATAGCAAACAAAGCGACAAGTCAGTGCAACAGGAAAAGCGAGTGCTGCCAGAAGGTTGCATTTCCATTTCTGAGACACCCAGCCCTGACGCCGGAGCCAGACAAGCATGCTTCAGCAGGACCAAATGTTTCCAGCACGCAGCCGGGCTGAAGGCAGCAAATCGAGTGGAACTGTCTGTTGTGTCTTGCCTTCAGCTTCTCGAGCTATTTTTAAAATCCCTTTTGGGCACAGGAATCGTTTCACCTCTATGATCTGCAGAAGAAAGTTCTTTTGTCAGGACCTCGCTAGCCCCTGCACCCTCAAACACACAGGCATGATATACCCACACATGCCCTCACTCACACCTTGCATTAAATGCTGGTGTATGCGGAGCGAGGTGACAGAATCCCGGCTGCTTTGTCCACAAAGTGCCACAACCTCCGCCTCACAGTGGATGACGTCGGGTTGAATATCTTCACAGCCACAGCAGGCTGAATGTCCTCCTTGGAAGCTGCCTTAGAGCCGGGCACATTATTCTGAAGAGCCTCAAATGTGAATCGCCTTCATCCTCTGAGGCTGGACACGGCTGTTGGAAGCAGCCGCAGGTCATCCTGCACTAAGTTAGTTCATCCCGAACTAAGGCTGGAGTCGTAGGTGTGTGTGTCCCCAAGGGTAATTGGCAGAGCCTCCTACGGTGACATGAGTGGCCTCGGGTCTCAGGCTACCTGGCTTTCTGTTTATCCTCATGTTTTCTAAACTTATTTGACCGTAGAACCTCCTTAATGTGCAGATATATAAAATGTCCACAGACACCTACAGAATAGAAGGAGGGTGCTGTGTTCACTAGAGCAATGCGTATCATTTTGGCTTTGAAAAAGCTCAAGAAGGGCCGGGCGCAGTGGTTCAAGCCTGTAATCCCAGCACTTTGGGAGGCTGAGGCAGGCAGATCACAAGGTCAGGAGTTCGAGACCATCCTGCCTAACACGGTAAAACCCCGTCTCTACTAAAAACATACAAAAAATTAGCCGGGCGTGGTGGCGGGCACCTGTAGTCCCAGCTACTCAGGAAGCTGAGGCAAGAGAATTGCTTGAACCCGGGGCGGAGGCTGCAGAAGAGCCAAGATCACACCACTGCACTCCGGCCTGGGCAACACAGAGAGACTCTGACTCAAGAGAAAAAAAAAAGAGAGAAAAGAGAATTATTTTAGATCTCTTTTTTGTCAGTGCTAGTGACTCAGAAACCAGGAGTCAGTACTAAGTCCCTTATGTATGCATTCAACAAACAGGTGACGTGCATACTTACCGCATGCCAGCATCTGTGCCATACCCACAGCCAAACAATCACTGTCTCCTTCCGTACCGGGCAAGAGGGCAGTGTCCTCTGCCAATCCCCCACAGAGCAGCCTGGGACCAGCTGTGTTTGTGATGCACATTCCTGGCTTCCCCTCTGAAGGGCCCAGGTCTTTAAAGCTCCCATCATGATGTCACTCGGAGGCAGGAGAGGAAACGGCAGCTGGGAGAAAGCAAGGGCTGGTGGACCCTCCCCACATTCTAGTTCAGGCCAGAATGGGTCTCGCTCCCCACAGCCGGTGCTGCTCTGTTTGAACAGGGAAGACAGCTCCAGCCCACTGAGAACAGATCAGACCCAAAGGAAGAGGAGATAAACCCTGTTGTGGGCCTGCCCCAGGCTTTTTCCCAGATGGGTGAGCATCTGCCCTGAAGGCTTAGGAGGAAGTGAGCCTGGGGCTCGGGGACCAGGCCTGCCCTCCCAATTAGTGCCAAGGACACAGAAACAGAGGGCAGTGCCCATCAATTTCTGCCCAACACAGAGCCCCTTAATGACTTTTAGATAAAAAAGCCAAGACACGAGCATATCCTTAAGATGCCTAATAAAGCAATTGGCCCGTCAGCCAGTCCAGCCCCCGGCATGAAGCCCCAAATGTAGAAACCCGGCCAGCCTTGCCAGACCTGCTTAATGCAAAATTGGTAATGTCATTTACAAGCCTCTCACACGCAGGCCTATGAATAAAAGAATAATGCTGAAAAGCAAGGCTCTCCAATTTCTATGCATTGCAAACAGCTCCAAGCAGATCCTTCATGTGCACTTGGCACGGACCTTCCGCCCTGCCAGGGCTCGCCTTGAAGATAGAGCACCCCAATCCTGGAGGCACGGTCACTGGAATTGCTGCAAAGTGCCAGGAGGCAGGAAGCTTTACCTCCCTGGCCCTGGAGCTCCTTCCAGCCACACACCTCCAGGGAGGCTCGGAGGCCAGCCCTCAGGCCCCAAGGCCAGAAGACATGTAAACAGTAACATAAATGCACCCCAACCGCCTCTGTCAAGCATCTTGTAATGCTGCTCCTCTCCCACTGCAAAGGCTGCTGGGAATTTCTGCCTTCACTGCCCCCGTTAAATCAGCTGCCTGTAGAAAACATGTCCATCCTGTGGAGGCCAGGCTCAGGACCACCCCTGCATCCCTGGGGCACTCTGCAGAGAACCCTTGCCCCAGAGCCGGCACCAAGCACAGACTGTCCCCCAAGGCATTTCTGCAGCACATTAAAGAAAGAACAAAGGAGAGAAAGGAGGGAAAAGCCAGGCTCTCCGGATTCCAAATGAGAAGATGATGAAGTGTTCAGAGGGGAGAGAGCCTTTTCAAAGGACTTTTCATCCTGCGCCAGCACGGTGTGAGAGAATCAAAACAGAGGAGTTCTGTGTCAACAGGACGGATCCCTCCAAGGCTGCCAGTAAGTCAGAGTCCTGGAAGATAGAGATGAGCCAGGGCAGTGCTCTCCACAAACCCTGAATGACCAGGTTGAAAGTTCTCCCACAATGAAGGCTGCTTTTGGAGCACCGGTACCAGCCTGCACAGGCTCAGGGGCAGGAGCAGTGGTTGTGCCAGGGGTCTCTGGATCACAGCCTCTCCTGGGCCATGCTACGTTGGGGAAAGATCCTCAAATTCCCTTATAATTCAGGGTGCTGTACTGGATGAATTCCCAGGTCTTTTTTAGTTCCAGCTCTCTGGGGTGGCGACCTTTCTTATTTGAAATGCAAAAATATGTACTAACAAATATTTATTAAGCCTCTAGCACAGCCATTCACACAAAGGAGGTGATTCATAAATATTGGACAGTTTATTAATTGATTGCCATTATTGCTGCCTTACAGCTGCTCTAAGGAGCCGTCTGCCACACTTTGTCCTAATAAAGCAATCGGAACTAAACAAAGCTCAGCCTGCCCAGCACACTCTGTTCTTGTCCTGTAAAGATGGGACTCTCCTAAGGAGACATGGTTTCCCCAGGTGACTTTAGGAGAACATTTACCCCACAAAGTAATTAAATAATCCCAAGTGGTCTCCCAACCCAGAGTTGCTCCAGCTGCCTTAAGTCCGGTCATGTTTCCTGAGACTTGACAACTGTTCTAAGTTCTTCAAACTTTTCTTTTGAGGCCCACATTGGAGGGGAGCTGGAGGTGGAAAGTCCATATAAAAGCAAAGATCAAACTCTTTCAAAAGAGTGTTTGCAACTTTTAATGATATTCATCTGTCACAGGGTGCCAGAGGGCAAAACCTGCATCTGTATCCTAACTGTAATAACTACATATTGAGCAGCCTGAGACTTGATTTATTAACAATG
Organism: Macaca thibetana thibetana; assembly: GCF_024542745.1. Classification (NCBI taxonomy): domain Eukaryota; kingdom Metazoa; phylum Chordata; class Mammalia; order Primates; family Cercopithecidae; genus Macaca; species Macaca thibetana. Next base: position 4,578,951 of record NC_065578.1, read on the forward strand.
AGATTTTACAAGCAAGCCACTATTGACAAATGGCAGCAATTTTAGGCACCCCAGATCAATACCCTTTAATCGAGTCAAATCTCAACAAATTAAATTAAAGCCAGATTCCAAAACAGCCCCAAACTAAATAAATGAATTTGTGTAAAATTCCCCCACATGGTTGGATGACATGCCAGTGGCTGTCTTGAGTTGGTGGCAGTATTTTTATTTATCTGTTTGAAAGCAAGACGCCTGCCAAGGGCACTGTTGTTCAACTGTCATGCTTGCAGTCCTCCTGAGCGCCATGGTCGGACAACAGCGAGGGAAGGGGAGATGGGCACAGACACGTCCAGGCCCCAATCCAGGGCCACTTTGAGAATAAATTATTTCCCTACCTGTTCGCAGCCACCTGGCACGTTCCTTCCAGCGAGGAGATGATCAAATCTTACGGCTCATGTCAAAGACCAAACCCAGAGCCCAACTCTGCCCCATGTGACCCAGGTGATCTTAGATAAATCAGATCTACCTGTTTTCACATGCAAAATAAGAATGATGACCGTCATTGTCACCTCTAAAGTTTCCATGACATTAAACGAAATAAAAAATTTCAAAGACGAGGTCCGGGTCTGGCACAGAAGGAGCACTCAGAGGTTAGCTAAAGCAGGCACTCAGCTGAGGCATGAGGAATGGGGCCGCCTGCCCCTTGCAATGCCAGCATGTGCGGCCAGCCTATCCCCAGAGCAAACGGGTTCTCCCTGGGCACTGTGGAAACAGGGTCCCCACAAGGCCGGAGACTGGCCATGGCCAGGTACCTGGGATCACAGTATGTCCCCTAGCTCTGCAGGAAGCCCCAGAAGCATTTCTTTCATTGGGAAGCTTTTACTTTGGAAACTCTTTGACCCCTTGGATTCTCCTGCATCTCCAGGGAGCCCTTGTTTCATAGATTTAAGAATGAATCTTGGCCCCATCTATAGAAGCTTAAGGAAACTCTCAGGAAGCCAGTGTTCTGGGCCAGGAGTAAAGGACAGGACACATCTTCCAGGCTACTATATCCGCTCTATAGGGAGCAGGTCAGAGACTCAGGAGATAGCCCAGGGCTCGGACAAGGAGCCTGGCTCCATTTAGGTCAGTCTTAAAACATCGCTGGAATGGAATGACAATGTCAACAGCAGCCTCTCTTGCTGGTTAGAAGGTTATTCACCCAGGGCAGATGGGCAGCGCCATTCAGGTGAGGCACTGGGGCACCCATGCTCCTCTGTGTACCCCCAGCTGGAGGTTAGCAATGACCTGGAGGGCAGCTAGTGCATCACAGTGATGTTGTTTCTGGGGCTTTCTGTGCCAGACCAAGCGTGTTTTGTAAGTATCCGCTCATCCTATGCTTGTCATTGACTCGTAACCCAACAATAGTTGGGGGAAGAGCAAACATTTCTTGAAGCACTCACTGATCCATGGTAGAGCAGATGGGAGAGGGATCTACCTTCTGCTGGGGTCTTTGTTTTTCATGCACTGTGTTTTTCCCCAGGCGCCTGAAGTTGGAGTCCCTCTCCTTCACCCGGACCCCACCCCAGCTAGACAAGGGGCTTCTCGCTCCACTCCCAGGCACCTGCAAGTCTCCTGTGTCACTTTATTCTAACTGTATTTGAGTACCATGGTTGCCATCACAAAGGACCACAAACTCGGTGACTTAAAACAACAGACATTTAGTCTCTCAGTTCTGGAGGATGGAAGTCTGGCATCAAGGGGTGGGCAGCACTGTGCTCCCGCTAAGGGGCCTAGAGGATCCTTCTTCCCCTCTTCCAGCCTCTGGGGGCTCCAGTTGTTCCTTGGCTTGTGGCCGCATCGCTCCAATCTCTGCCTCTGTCTTCATACAGCTTCTCCTCTCTGTCCATGTCTTGTCTCTCTGCCTTTTTCTCATAAAGACACTTGGCATGGGATCGGGACCCACCAGGATTACTCGATCTCATCTCATGATCCTTAATAACAACTCCAAAAATGCTCTTTCAGGATAAGGTCACATTCACAGATTCTGGAGATTGGGATGTGGACGTGTCTCTTTGAGAGGCCATTATTATAGAGTCTGCCTTCTCCCCATCACAGATGTCCAATTAATCTCTGCAGACTAAATGAATGAGTGAATGAACAGGCAGTTGCTCCCACTGATGCAGGTCAGCACCTCATCCTTCAAGGGCCACGTCCCTTCAATATTCCCAGGGGTCGTTGCCCACACTAGCTTCAAGACCCTCCTCTTGCTGTTGGAATTATAACTACCCCTGCCAACACCTGGCCTCATCTCAGACACTTGGAGATTCGTGGAGATGCTAAGATTCTCAGATGCCTCGAAATTCTGTTTGGGGGCTGTCCCGCAGTAACTGTGACAAAAGATCCAACCTCCAGGACTCACCACAGCAGCCATTGCTCCTACCTCCAAAGACCCGGCGGGGCCAGGAGGGTATCTACCTCACCCCAGCCTCCTTGGACATCCTCAAACATCCCCTGCCCAGCAAATAGTCAGAAGGCTGGCAGCTGGACACCTTCAGCCTCAACATGGATTTGGGGGCAGAGATGGAGTCCATGTCCTGAACAGCCTCTACTCAGTGGTGCAGGCGCCGTCTACCTGCAGCTCCAGGGTCAGGCTGCAGATACTCAAGGAGCAAGCCCAGGTCCAACTCTGCCTCCCCAAATCAAGCAGCAAACTGGCACCAGGACCCTTTCCTGTTAAGTCCCTGAGCCCTTGGCCCCAAGCCAGCTGGCTGTAGTGCTGAGCTGGGGCACCAGAATCCAGCCAAACCTCAGGGTCCTTCCTCCATCACTGGAGAGAATGCTGCTTAGCAAGCATGGGCAGTGTGTGTGTGTGTGTGTGTGTGCAAGTGTGCACATGCCTGTGTATCTGTGCATGTGTGTGCATGTGTATGCATATGTGCATGTGTGTGTGTGTGTGTGCATCCGTGCATGTGTGTGCATATGTGCATGTGTGTGCATCTGTGTGCATCTGTGCATGTGTGTGCTTACCCATGCATGAGTGTGCAGATGTATGTGTCAGGGCATGTGTGCAAGTATGCAGTTGTGTGCAGGCATCTTCAGGTGTGTGTTGTGCATATGGGTTTCTCTTTGCATATTTAAGTGGGTGTGTTTGTTGCTAATGGAGCCTGTGTACAAGTGGACCTGTCTTGAGGATGCTGAGGGAACCTCCTTTAAGAAAAGAACTGTCAGCTCAGATGCAAGCATCAAGGAACCTCTCTCTGGCTTTCAGGGTGTCCCCCACACTCCCTCCCCATGCTAGGGTCTCCCGGTGTCTAAGGCATTCAGGGAGGGGACTAGGAAGGAACTTGCAGTGTCTGGGCATCTGTCAGGTGCCAGACAAGGTGGCACCATCCCCCAGGGCTGTGCTCCTTTCTCCTCTGAGCAGATGAGAACATAAAGCTCAGCCGAGCAAAGGCATTTGTCCAAGCCACACAGCTGGTCCCCAGGAAGCCAAACCAGGATCTCCACTAAAGGCTGGGACCTCAGACCCATGTGTGTTCCAGGGCAGAGGTTCCCACCCGGTGGGACAAGAGCCACCTGGTTCAGGGGGCAAGATGGGGAGGACGTAGGGTTGAAGCTTTTGTGGAGCAACTGACACCCAGGCCTCCCTGAATCCTGGTGGGACTGACTCTGGGATCTTCATCTTTACTAAACCTCCTGGTAATTCAGGAGCAGAGAGTTCCCCAACAACCCACTGAACTGCCGCTGATGGGGCCTGCGAGTGGGGCAGGCAGCCAGGGCAGTGGTTTCTTTTTCCTAGCCAGCCTGCCAAGACTGACCCCAGAGAGGCTGTGCTCAGAGGCAAAGGGCCCAGTACCTGCTCTCTCACCTGTTAGAGGCCTGAGATGGGGCATCAAAGTGACCCCAGAGCCCCCACACCAAGGAAGACTGAGACTTGCTAGCAAACAGAGGGCACCCGAGGAAACCAGGAACAGGGCGGGACTTCTGTCTTCCCCAGAAGAGCCACATACAGAAGCTACTGGAGCAGGAAGACCACATTGAGAATTTGTCCTTCAGCCATGTCCAAGTGGTGACTCTCAGGGGACAGTTTGCAGAAGCCATTGAGGGGACACAGGTTTTCCTAACAAGTCCTAAGGTGTTAGCAGAATGTCAGCAGCACAGACAGGATTGTGCCTTCTATTATGGAAGGCCCCAGGTTCTCTGATCAAGTATTTGGTAGGATAAAGAACATGCTTTCAACAGGATGATATATAGATGCACAGATAAATGATGGATAGTGGATGGATGGATGGATAGACAGAGAGACAGATAGATTAAAAAAGTAGAAGATAGATAGATAGATAGATAGATAGATAGATAGATAGATAGATAGAAAACAGATAGAAGAAGATAGATATATAGATAATGGATAGCTAGGTAGATAGATAGATAATAGATGAGTAATTGATAGAAGATTAGATACATAGATGACAGATAGACAGTTGAGACATAGATGATAGATAGATTAGATAGATAGATAGATGATAGATACATAGTAGATAGATAGATGATAGATAGATAGATAGATAGATAGATAGATAGATAGATAGATACATAGTAGATAGATAGATGATAGATAGATAGATAGATAGATAGATAGATAGATAGATAGATAGATAGATGAATAATAAACAGATAGACAATCCTCCCAGACATGAGTGTGCTGGGAAGCAAGGTTTGCAGATAAGTGGGTCAGATTGTCAAGGGCAGCAAAAGCCACTCAGAGGATTTGTGATCCTACCTGTAGATTAATTCTTTTGTTTATTCATTTAACAAGCATTCAGGGAGCACCCACTATGCACCAGGCACTATGTTAGGTGCTAGGCTGCAGCTGTGAATAAAAAGGCATTCTCCCCACCTGTCCAAGAGCAGAGCTAGGGGGTTAAACAAGCAAGTAAGACAGCAAGTGAAGGACTCGGGGCCTGTGGGAGCCACAGCAGGCCTTCTGCCTTAGGCAAGTGTAACAAGGGCAGGCTTTCAGGTGCAGTGACCAAAGGCATCTGGGAGTAATCCACACAGCCACTCCTGAGGTCAACATGATGGTAGCATTGGGGAAGACAGTTGAGCTGCAATGGGCATTCACTGTCACCCTTAAAACTGACGTCCTCTGGCCAGGCGTGGTGGCTCACACCTGTAATCCCAGCACTTTGGGAGGCCGAGGTGGGCAGATCATGAGGTCAGGAGATCAAGACTATCCTGGCTAACACGGTGAAACCCTGTCTCCACTAAAATATACAAAAAATTAGCCGGGCATGGTGGTGGGTGACTGTAGTCCCAGCTACTCGGAAGGCTGAGGCAAGAGAATGGCCTGAATCCAGGAGGCGGAGCTTGCAGTGAGCAGAGATGGCGCCACCGCACTCCAGCCTGGGCCACAGAGTGAGACTCTGTCTCAAAAAAAAAAAAAAAAAAAAGTTGTGTCCCCTGCTGGGCTGGGCACAAGGAACATTCACACCAGCCGCCAGGTGGCGGAAAGTTCTGTTTTAGATGGAAGAGCCTTGTCCCCTCGCCGTGTGTGTGTGTGTGTGTGTGTGTGTGTGTGTGTGTGTGCAGCTACTTACACATCTATCTGTCTAGGCATCTATCTAGGTATCTGTGCACCTGCCTTCACCTATATACCCATCTGTTTATCCATTTTCTATTTAGCTATGCATCTATCCAGGCATCTATGCACTCATCTGTCATCTGTCTATGCATTTATCCACGCGTGCAAGTATATTCATGTGTGCAAGTATACATATAATAGACATAGAGATGAATATAACATATGGAAAGAGAAGCTGTGGTTAGGCTCTTGGTCACATTTGGATCCCTGTAGCTATTTCTCCAGAGCAGAAAATATTTTGCCTAATTTTATTCTGCTGAAACTGTTTTTTTAAAAAAATCTTGCAGATGCTTCCTCCAGAATAGCATGTTTTCCCTAAAAATAACTGGGCCAGGGTTATCCTAATTAACTGAGTATTCCGGAAGTTACCTTTGGAAATGATACTAAGTATAGTATTGAAATTTTCCAAAACTTGGCCCTGGACCACACTGCAAGCCACCTGTCCATTAGAGCACTGCGGGCCCCAGCACCCCTGATGGAGGGTCTGGCGGTCCCAGCCCCCGCCCAGCCTTGAGCAGAAGTCAGGTCTCCATTTCAAGCCTGCTCTTGTTCCAGAGGAGTTAACTGGGATTTACAATAAAAGGCTGACTTGGCGAGCTGGGAAAATGGGTGTTTGAGGCTTCATTTCCCCCTTTCTTGAACAACATCTTTTATGAAGAATTTCTCTGTGCCTTGTCCCTCCTCCCATGGCCTCAATCCATTTTTAATGACATTTCTGTCAGCCTTGTATTTCACTTCTCCCCTGTTAATATCCAGATTTTTCATTATTCACGGTGCCATCCGTCTTCCTCCGACCCCACCGCATCCCCCACCCTTCACGTCATTTGGCAGGTGTTGCCTTACCGTCTCTGTCTCCGAGGCTGACATCCTCATTCCCAGTCCTTTAAACAAACCAGGACCTATTTACCCAGCCAAATGAGCCCTCTCCTTCCTGGAAACCAGCCTTGCCTTCCTGGGCGGGCTGTACGTGGAAACCATTGCTCCTACACAGACAGAGACACCGCGGTGCGTCTCTCGGCCCCATCACGACGGCCTGCACCACGTCCCAAATCACAGTCCAGCTCACGGATGCAGGGTTGGCCCTAGAAAGTGCCAGGAGACATCCAACTCTGGGCCTGGTTTTATCCTGGACATTTTCTTGTTTCAGATATTATGTGGCATGGAGGTTTAGAACATGGGCCTTGGAGTCACAACAACTACGTTTCAAATCCCTGATTCTGTCAAGCAGGGTGACCTTGGACACTTGACCGTTGCTAAACCTTGTTGTCTTCACCTCTGAAACGGAAGTGACTATCCCGACTACACAGAGTTCCAATGGGGATGAATGGAGATACTCTGCGGATCCCTGTTTGAGACATAGGAAGCCCATAGCCAATGGGAGATCCAGAAAGATCACAGCGTGTCCCAAAAGGGAAAGAAAAGAGCAAACGTGTCGTATGCAACTAGGAGCCTAAGTAAGACTGCAGAATGCGCTGAGGCGTCTCAGACCCAAATCCATCTCCTTCAATTTAGCCGTGTTTGAAATATGAAAGTCACCATTGCCAGCAAGCCCACACTCGCAGCGTTCCTGCCACCGAGTATTTATGGAGACATCCCACCAGTCAGGGGAGACTTATGAGCTACATAAATACAAAGGATAATCTGGCAAATTCCAAGTTGCACTAAAGGGCTACAAATCAGTGTTTGGGCTGGGTTCCAGATACAAAGAGAAAGTGTGATTAAGTGTGACTTTTTTAAAGTTTTGTTTGGATTTATTCCTAAAAGCTCCTTCACCCGAAGACGCAGATTTCTTGTTGGCACAGATGGCTGCCCTGTCGTGAATCAGAGGCAGAGAATTTGAGCAGTGCCCAAAAGGAGCCTAGAAAAAAGAAATCACAAAAAACAGAACAACTTGTAACTTTGGTGCAAAACTAAGATTTGCTCCCACCTGTCAGTGACTCTGGGGGTGCTCTGCACTCTGGGGGGTGTGAGCTCTGGGGTACAATCCCTCGAATGCTTGCTGGGACCTCCTGCTCTGCATCCACCCCCACACTGGCCCTAACTAGGCAGAGGCCTTCACAGGCATCCCTCCAGCCCAGGGCTATGCAGGTGGTCGCAGGCAGAATTTCTGGCCTGAGCCAGCACAGTGGACATGTACAGAATAAATAAAAGGTCAAATGGCAAAGTGGCGTCAGGAGGACCACGGGCTCGTTCAGCCAAGACGGCGCTGTGGTCAGAGCTGCAGTTCATCCCACGGCAGAGGTTTGTACCTGAGAAAAGCGGTTCCACCACACAGCCTCCTGCCCGGATGGACCAGGGCAGAAGCACTGAGGTCGGCTCCCCCGGGAAGATGGCGTTTCAGGGTCTTCCTGAGTTGCTCTGAGCTGGGGGCCTTAGCCAGTTGCTTCCTGACCTTCCTCGTCTACAAAATGAGACTCACAGCCTTCCTTGCCGAATTAGCATGCAGGGTCAGAGGGGCCTGGATGCTCTTGCAAGACCAGCCAACAAACTCTAATTTCAAGGCAATGGCTTCCCCCTGTTCCTCCTGATAACAGCAGCTATAGGAGGGTTCAAACCCCAGCACACTCATGGCTTCTTCTTGCTCTGCACTCACTCTGGTAGCTTTCGAAAAATAGTATTAATCATGAAGTTTAATTTTCTGTGTTCTGACACTGTGACTTCTAGTGCCTTGCTGAACCTGGAGGGACTGCCCCTCCCAGGGCTGGCCAATTCCTAGAGATAGTAAAGGACTGGGCTGGGAGCCCGCCTTTACTACCAACCCACCCAGAGCCTACATCCCACCACCTCCTCTACCGGGGTCTCCCCCTGGGACCACCATCCACCTGCCCTAGTCACCCCTGGCTCGGTGCCAGACACCTAGGGGCAGCCTCTCCGTCCCAGAGCCCACAGAAATTATCCACACGAGCCTATCCTTCCTGCAGAAACCACGGTAAAGGCTCTGCCCACGTTGCCCCTGGCTCCCTCTGCCTCCTGATGGACGCCCTGCTTTCCCGAGTGGTCGTGTGACATGGCCTGCCCCCTCCTCATGGGATCTATGAGTAACAAACCACCTTAAACAGGCGGCCGCCTGCTGATCCGCTGGCCTTGCCGTGGCTGCATATTAATAAAACTCACGATGGAAAGCAGGAATAAAATAACCAGCCCTGCTCAGCACAGCTCCACCAATCTTTGCCATTGCCCTGGCCCAAGGGAGACTATGGGGAGCTGCCTGGGCTCAGCCCTGGGCCTGGGAAAGGTCTGGCCAGTGCTGGGTCTGGAATGAGCCAGTGCACTCGGCCAGCACACCTGAGGCATGTTCCCACCTGGCCTCCCGGGCATGGAGGGTATGCCCCTCCCCACTCTTAGTTATATTTCCCAGCGCTTTCAGAACTGGAGCAGCAACATGGTGTTTTCTCTTTCCTTCAGTGAAGCCCTCACCCTTGGGGAGCAAAGCCTCGCACTGCCCCACATTCTTTCCCAGTGACATAGAGAAGCTTCTGGTAGCAGCTCAGAAGTGCTCCCAGGAATCCACGTCTTGGCTCTCCGGTGGTTACAGCTGACCCAGCCCATCCCCTGGAGCCAACAAGGACCAACGTCCCCAGGCCCTGAGCTCACCACTCAGCCAGCAGCTGAAGTAAGCACTCTTCTTCTGGGACTGCTGGTACCCGGGGAGTGATTTCATCCCCCTGGGTCTGAGATTGGGGATGATTCTGGGTGACTGAGAGCCACTGCATATGAAACCCTCTGAAAGGCCAAATCCCAGCTACAGCTCCTGTTTGGAGATTAAAACTAGGACATCAGTAACCCCGAAGCTGTGAACTAACGTTCGGGGGGATTCCCAGTCCAGTCACTGTGATCTCTTTTCCCGTAGGAGGCAGCTGTCAGCAACAGGTTCGTCTCCCAAACACACACACCACAACACGCGGCTTGCACTTCCCCTGCCGCTTGAAACAAGAAATGACCATGCAGCTGTTTTTGGCCGATGAAATGATGCCACTTCCGGGCAGAGGCATCAAATGGCTGGAGTGAGACCATGCAGAACTTCCTTCTCCTGCCTTGGTAATTGAGAAAGTGCCTGTTTATAAGGAGGTACAACTCATAGCCATCACGAGGCCCACCATGCCATGTTCTGAGTATTTGCATCTGTGCCCCCAATTCCCCTGTTGAAATCCTAGCCCCAACGGTGATGGTATTAGGACGTGAAGCCTTGGGGAGGTGACCAGGTAATGGGGGTGAAGCCTTTGTGTGAAAACACAGTGAGAAGGTGCCATCTGTGAACCAGGAAGCTGGCACCGAACCAGAAACCAAATCTGCCGGTACCTTGATCTTGGACTTCCCAGCACCCGAAGTGTGAGAAATGAGCTCATCATTTTCTAAGCTACCCTGGTAGCCTATGGTATTTTCCTACATCAGCCCAGATGGACTAAGACACAGGGTCACTCTAAAGAGTGCTCAGCCTTGCACTGACCCCTGCAGAAGGCAGGAACAGAAATGTTGTTGGTAGCTCTGAGATGGGCGCTGTTTGTTACTGTGCCATAACCCAGCCCATCCTGACTAACACGGGCAGACAGAGGAGCCAGGTCAGCACCAAGGGACCCCTGGCTGGTGGCCCCCGAGAGGACAGGGCATTGGGTGGTACCAGACATCTGCAAACCAAGCCAAAAGTCTCCAACAGGAAAAAATAAAAAAAGTGACAGAGAGCATTTCACACGGCTGTATCTGACAGAGAGAATCAGATTCTAAATATCTGTTATCAAAATTGCCCCAGGAGAGAACATTTATTAAAAGTTTTCCATAAGCATTCCCCAGCTCTTTAATCACACGGTGCTTTTTTCTTTCCCGTAACATCTTCAGCACATTTACTGCTTTTGCATAAAGGACTTTTGCTTCTAATCACATCGATTTTACTATAATTAATTTTTAATGTATTTTCCAGGGTGTTTCGTATGTACAGACTAAGATATTTTATCATATATTAACATAGCCATTTCCACTCTTAAAGTGGGTTATTAAATGAGGGTTAATTTATTATTGCTTAAGAAGTTACAGTGTTAACCCAATTATCATTTGGGTTTTGTCGTGTACACTTTGGAGTGTGATAGGATATTGATAATAGACCCAACAGGATGAAATTTACTAAATCAAATCCTTAGGACTCTTGCTGAATTCTAATAATAGCTTGATTAGCTAGCAGACACCCACTGCTGTCATCTGGGCAGCTCTCATCCGAGGGCAAAGCGGCCTGCACTGGGAGATGGCGAATGAGGGACTCGGACAGCATGGGTACTCTCAGGGTTCCTGTGTTGTCAGGAACCTGCTCATCGTTCACTCTCCCCCCTCCCCTGGAAAGAAAGAATCACACTTTTCTCCTGGCGAGCCAGGCACTCTACCGCCTAATTTAAGGGGCAGGGAGAATGACGATAGCACTCAGCACTTGGTGCTAGTCACCAGAGATGTATTGTAGTTGGGAGCATAAAAAAACACGTCATTAAATCATCTCTTTCCCTTCATTAGGATAACATCACTTAAACCTGCTGTCTCCAACCTCAGCAAAAGCTGCCCCCTCCTTCTGAAAGTACAGAGCTAGGATGGGACGGATGCCAGGCCGAGAGGGTCTGCACACACGCCCCCAGGAGGGTCTGCACACACGCCCCCAGGAGTGTGCGTCTCTCAGCGGCTAATTCGCTCGCATTGACAGATGGATTGCACGGTGTGCTTATTTATAATATTTACACTTAGGGTGAGAGGAACGTTCTGGCATGGAGCCATTTATCTCATTCTTTTTGGAAGCTCTTCCTCTTTTTCACTAATGGGAGTATCGCTCACTAGATAATACACAGCCTCGCTTGGCTGGCGCAGCAACTTTCCACGGAGAAGGCTCACGTTCTCCACCTAAGCCTGTGCCACCCCAGCCCATCCACTCTCTCCTCCATGGGCTTCCCAGGTTCCATGTCATCATGGTAACTGGTGTTGTAGAGTATTTGTCCCTGTCCAAATAAATCCATGTTAAAATGTAATCCCCAGTGTTGGAGGTGGGGCCTGGTGGGAGGTGTTTGGTCATGGAGGCGGATCCCTCCTGAATGGCTTGGTGCTGTCCTCGTGATAGTGAGATCTCCCGAGATCTGGTTGTCTATCAGTGTGCAGTGGCCAGGTGCAGTGGCTTACGCCTGTAATCCCAACACCTGGGAGGCCAAAACAGGTGGATCACTTGAGCCCAGGAGTTTGAGAACGGCCTGGGCAATGTGGCAAAACCTCGTCTCCATCAAAAAAAAAAAACAAAAATACAAAACTTAGCCAAGCATGGTGGTGTATGCCTGTAGTCCCAGCCACTGGGGAGGCTGAGGTGGAAGGATCACTCACTTGAGCCCAGGGGGTGGAGGCTACAGTGAGCCATGGTCATGCCACTACACTCCAGCCTAGGTGACAGAGCAGCACCCTGTCTCAAAAAAATAAGTGTCTGGCACCTCCTTGACTGGCTCTTGTTCTCACCACGTGACACTCCTGCTCCCCCTTCACCTTCGGCCATGAGTAAAAGCTTTCTGATGCCTCCCCAGAAGCCAAACAGATGCCAGCGTCATGCTTCCTGTGAAGCCTGCAGAACTGCGGGCCAATTTAAACCTCCCGTCTCGGTCAATTCCCCAGCCCCAGGCATTTCTTTATCACAATGCAAGAACCGCCTAACCCAGGAACAAAGGAGACACTGAGGCCGCTGGACAGAACCTGGCCAAGGTGGTGGACAAGGTCAGGGTCAACCTGGGACTACACAGTGGATCTTGGGCTCACTTGCCTCAGGCTCTGATGTCTTACCTGAGTCCTACCTGGGGAACGTGGCCTTGACCTTTGCCTTGTGTGTATTCTGAGATGGGGGCTGGACAAGATGCAGTTGGAGGACACAGCAGGACACTCCTTGGATGCCCCCACTGTCCCACCCCTGAGCTCTGCTTCCTGTCCATTTAGGGTCCTGGCATGGCCATGCACACAGGTGCACCCCTGCACAAGCCACCCCCTAGGTGCCACAGCACCAACCCAAGACCCTGCCCCGAGAGGGCTGACTCTGCCTGTGACCCAAGGGTATCTGTTTCTCTCCTGGGGCTTCAGTTTCCTCCAGATGGAAGGGATGAGCTACTTAGTGATTCCCAACCTTGGCTGCACACTGGAATTTCCTGAGAAGCTTTTAAAATCCCTGGTGCCTGACCTTCCACTGACGGCAGTATTGCCTCCCCAGGTGGGGACCCAGGCCTCTGCATGTTCATGTCTCCCCAGGTGACTCCATCCCCAGCCAAAGGTAAGATTCAGCAACCTGCATCAGCGGTTCTCAGCATGGGATTCTGGGGCAGGAACAGCAGCCAGGTTGACAGGCCAACTCTGCAGCCTCCGCCCCACACCTGCTGAGTCAGAAACTCTGGCTGTGGGCACAGCAGTCTGGGATTTTACCAGCCCTGTGGGGGATTTAGCCTCCAGCATCCTGGTGCACTTTCAGCTGTGCCCCACCTGAGTGCCGTGCAGAGAGTGCTGGGCAGATCCTGGCTCCAGGACCCACTAAGCTTCACTTGACCCTTAGAGGCCCTGCTCTTCATCTGTGAAGCTTCTAAAGAAGCTCTTTCCCAGGCACCTTGTAAGGAAATAAACAAGGTCAAGTCCACCAAGTGCTAACTAAGCATCCCAGGCCTTAACAGAATCTTTCTCCATGGGTTGACTTCGGTGCTGACAATGTCATCAGGCACTGATCAGGCAATCACAATTCAGAACCCTGCCCTGTTTTGCTTCTGGAGAAAGATGGAAGGAAAGGAAAGGGTTTTATCAAAGGGAAACAGAGACAAAGGATGAGTGTGTGGCATCTGACAGGCAGGAGGATGAGGCCAGGAGGGGCGTTTTGGAGACTCCAGCGCATCTGGGCTACCCCGAAGAGCGGACCTGGAGTGGAGCAACCAGGGGGATTGAGGAGAGGGAGAGACAACTTGGGGACGGCAGAAGCTCCTGGAGGTGGGCATCCTGGACGGAGGAGGGAAGAGGGTCCATTTGCCTGCTGGCCTGGGGCTCCCTGGGCATGGGGACTCTCCTACACCAGCTCACTGGTAACAAAGGCACGCATGGGAAGGGAATATCCCCAATTCATTGTGATGAGTGTCCCTAAAACGACCCAGTTCGCGTGGATCTGCGGGGACACAGGTACAGCCTCCTGGGGTCTCCCAGGACAGGGCAGCCTGCAGTGTGCAGAGCTGGCCACCAGGTGGCAGCAACACCGCCTCCCCTGGGGCTACTTTGTTACAACTTGGGGACGATGGAGGGGAGCAGGTGGTTGCAAGGAGTCAGTCCCAGAGAGCTGGAAGGAGGGTACTCCGCCCTGTGAACCACATCAGGGGACGTCCAGTGAACCCCAGCAGACCCAGAAGCCAGACCCCCAAGTGTGCATGTCCAAACTCTGCCCTACAGCCCAGCATTTTTCCCCGACCCGTCTCCCTCCCCCACCAAGTTTAAAGAAGCTTTGCAAATTCCTCAGGACCTGCAAGTTTCTGAGAACTAAACTTGTGTTTTTATTTCAACAAGTCTAAAATATATTCTGCCAGCTCTAGAGGCAAAAACTTTCGCAGAGATCATTTACCAGGGAAAACGATCTTCCTCAATAAGGACTTTGCTTAGTCATTAATCCATAAACTGAACTCTGAGGGCTTCGGAGATATTCTCCAGGATTCAAGAGAAACGGTTTCCTCCAGAGAGATCCATGCATTTACCCAGGTTTAGTAAACATTGGGAAAAAAGGCAATCGTCATTATAGCTACCTTTTACTCAGTGCTCACTGCGTGGCAGGCTCTCTTCTCCATCAAACCCTCAGAAAAAGCCTGGGAGGTGGGTGCCAGTATCACCCCCACTCTGCAGAGGGGCAGACTGAGGAAGGAGAAGCCAGCAATGGCAGGGTGGGGATTTGGGCAGGGCAGCCTGACCCATAGCTCCCTCTTAACCTTGGGACCATACTTCTTCCTTCTGGCATCCTGGGACTCCTCTTCTCACCTTTCTGCATCCCCTCCTTCCTCCTCACAACTGGAACTGGAGTGAGGGGCTCACTCATTGCACAGATTTCCTTATGGTGAGACAAGACCTGACTCCAGCCTTGTGCTTGCGACTGACCGTGGTTTAAAGGTCTCTCCCTGCTGGGGATGCATTTCCTTTCTCTGCTTGGCAGTAGCCATGCAGGGCTGATTACAGCCTCTGCCAAGGGACTGCAGCTAACACGGACAGTTGATCCTCACTTCCTCCAGAACACAGAGCAAGCCCACAGCAAGGGTCAGTCACCCTGGCTCCCAAGAAAATGTGCACAGAACTGCTCCTTGGCCAATGTGCTGCCTAGGACTCCAGAGTACCTGGGAGGTGTCCCTGGCCCAGAGGGGATGGGAAAAGGCGGAGAGAGGGGTGGTACAGAGGGGTGCAGGAGCCTGCAAGCTAAGCATCCTAAACCCTGGCACACCTGACCAATGTCAAGGACCCTGATTTTCATGCAGGGCTAGCTCCTCCACGCCTTGGGTAGCCTATGAGGCCCCTTAAACATGCCCTGTGTGGAATCCAGGACATAATTGAGCCTCTCAAGCAAACAGGGAGAGCTGAGAGACAGGAAACACAGAGTTGATGGTCCACAAAAGAGAAATGAACAGAGAGAATCAACCCAGCTTGAAACAAAAACACATTCCTAAGAGCGAATCTGCAGATTGGTGTCACAGTGCAAGGCTGGGTGTTGCCCTTGTGTGCCCACACATCACCCTCCTTCAGGAGTGGCAAAAACATACGAGGCATTGGCTGTGTGTGTGTGTGTGTGTGTGTGTGAGAGAGAGAGAGAGAGAGAGAGAGAGAGAGAAAGAGAGAGACAGAGAGAGAAAGAGAGAGACAGAGACAGAGAGAGAAAGAGAGAGAGAGAGAAATGGAGGGAGGGAAAGAGAGAAAGAAAGATCATCTCAAGCCAGGCTCTTAAAAAAAAGAGCATCAAAATATTTAGTGAGGGATTTCCTGAGTTCCACATCTTTAACTCTCGGAATAGAGGCAGAAGGAGATTGTAATTAAAATTGCTAGTGGGGCAGGGGAAGCGTCGTTATATACAGAATTTCTAAATGCCTGGAAGTGATCTTACGAAGACAAATTGGTTTTCCAACCCCACCCCAGCTGTAAAAAGTTATAACTTTGAGTCATCAGCAACCTGCTGAACTAGGAGTCTGGATCGTTTTTAAGCAGATGAATGAACTTGAGAAAATTCTTCTCTCCAGACCTCGATTTCCCTTAGTTTTCAAGCTGCATCCTAAAGAGTGCAGGGCTTCAGTTGAGGAGCTTCATGGATGGTGGTCTGTCCCCACTCCCCCACTCCTGCCATTCAGGTGGTAGGCTCCCCACACCTTCTCTGTAACCCCCAGCTTCAAGCAAATCTGATCTTCCTTTTTAAAAGATATGTTGTATATCTTCTGAAGGAGGTTTCTTCTGAAAACACTGGAACTTAATAACTTCTGAAGTTCCTTCCAGTTGTGATGCCAGGCAGAAATGTCTGAAAGCAAGTGGGGGGCCATGAAGTTCCCCTGCACAGCAAAGCAGGCCCAGAAGTTTCTGCCATTCAGCTGAGCTCCACAGTGAGTCCATCCTCCTGTGGTCACTCATCCTGCCTCCTCTCTGCAGGTGCCAGCTGGGCCACATGCTGAGCTCGAGATTTCCACCTTTGTTCAGAGCACTTGTCATCTCCAAACGGCTCTCCGTTCTCTCCTCCACCATCCCATTGCCCAACTACACACCTGTAAAGACAGGACTATGCTTTTCAGCATGGCATGACCTTGGCATGCAATAGATGCTCAATAAATATTTTCACAATAAATAAGCAAATGCTGCCTCCAGGGTCATGCTCTACACTTGTGGTAGACAGAACTCTGTCCCCCTAAAGATGTCCCCACCTTCTGGACCTGTGAATATGGTACAGCACGTGGCAAAAGGGACTTGACGGGTGTTATTAAGGATATGGGTTTTAAAATAGATTATCCCGATGAGCTGAGTGGACTCAAGTTCATCTCACAGGACCTTAAAAGCAGAGAACTTTCTCTGGCTGGGGCAGGAGAAATGAGGCAGAAGGGGAGGTTAGAGAGATTCAAAGAGTATCGAGGACTCAACCTGCTATTGCTGGCTTTAAGGATGGAGAAAGGGGGCTGTGATCTGGGGAATGCAGGAGGCCTCTAGAAGCTGAGAACAAGCCTGGCTACAACCAACCAGGAGCCAGACTTCAGTCCTACAGCCACCAGGAATTGAATTCCACCAACAACCCTCATGAGCAAGGAAACAGAACTTCCCTCAGAGCCTCCAGATAGGAGCCCAGGCTGGCCAATGGCTTGATGTTGGCCTCCTAAGACCTGGAGCAGAGAAGCCAGTCATGGCCCCAAGTCCCGCCCTAGACACTTTCCCCTCCCCTTTACCCTGCACTTCTCATCTCAGCTTGCCATCAGCTTCTCAGAGGACCCGACTGACATAGAGCATGCCCCACTGACCCCTGAGGATGAGACACACAAGAGGTCAGGATCCAGGTGGGCTCTGGGTCCCTGCAAGGTGCAGGGACGAGGCTGAAGCTGTCCTGGGCTGTCAGGTGCCGGCCGCTCCAAGCACTCTGCTCTTCTGATATCTGGCTCCCTCTGTGAAAACTCCTGCTGATCGGCTGGAGGTGCAAGATGGTTGGGGGCTGGCCCCTGCTAGGAAGGGTCCCACCTGCTTGGGGTGGCCTTGCCCCCTTTGTCCCTCGAATCCCTGTGGCACTTCTTCTCACAGTTCATTTCCATATTGGAGCCGTGAGACCACGAAGTGCAGGGTGTGGACCTGGGGATGAGGCCAAGGAAGTAAGGTCTTCACTCGGGCCCCAGTGCAGGGAATGGTACACCAAGCCCACTTCAGCTCACCAAAGGCAGCTTCAGGCCTCAGCCACTGACCAATGCAGCCCATGCCATCCGGAGGCTGTTGGAGGGGGACCCTGTGTCTGTAGCTCCATGGTGGCCATAAGGGGCATGCAACGGTGAGCAGTCTACCTGCAGGCCCCAGTGACCTGACTGTCCTCGCAGCACCCAAGGGTCACAGCTTCAAGATCCTGAGCAAACTTTTTGTCCAACAGACAACATGCCAACCCCTCCAACATTTCAATCCCCTTAAGAAGCTTCTGTTTACACACCACAAGAAAGCAGCCACTCCTTTTAGGCCTGACGCTTCTCTTTTCCAAACATCAACCAAAAACCTGGCAGGCTTTGTGTTTAGAACATAAGGGACACACCCTCCCCCAGCCCCTCCCAGTCTCCCTGACTCCTCCAAGCACCTGTGCAGCCAGTCTGCTTCTCCCCTAGCCTTCCCCCATCCAATCCTGCACCTGCCATTCCACATCTAGGTTTTCTCTCCATCCACCTCTCCCTCTCCATCACTGTGGCCATCCTAGCCCAAAGCCACCTGCTGCAGCCTCCTATCAGAACTCCCTCTTTCACCTCCCCCTCTACCATCCATTCTCTGCAGAGCAGGCCATGTAGAATTCTCAAAGCAATGAGTGTCATGTCACAACCATGACTTCCCTCTGTGGGTAAATTTAAACAGGAACTCCTCTCCTCTCAGTCCTCCTTTGCACTTCTGTCCCTCCTGCTGTTGTCCTCTCACTGCTTGGACCTCTGGCTGGTCCAAGGTCAAGCCTGGACTGCTTGGACAGCCTTCTCTGTTCCCTTTATGGTCCCTGGAATGTACGGTCCATGGAGCAGAGCCCTTGTCTGTTTCACCAACAGAGTTCCATCACCAAGACCCTGAAGCACGAAACCCATCCATAGTTGTTGAATGAAAGAATGAGTGAGTGCAGCGAGTAAGAAAGAGTATCTGGGTTTAAAAGCTAGAGGAGAGATAGCAAAGTCACACAAACGCTCGATGACTATAAAGGATCTCAGTGCAGTTCTGTGGAGCTGGTGCCTATCAGGTGTAGTGCCGGCAATTCCACTAATGGCCACCGGGGGCGCAGCGAGGCGGCAGCGCTGCCAGGCCCCCAGGCGGATCTTGCAGGAGGCTGGGCTCAGAAAGCCGGATTTCAGCGCCTGCTCCGGTCTCGTGTGCTTTTTCCGTAACAGTGTAACTTTTGATTAAAATAACGATATGCATTATTCATGTCATTACTATAAATATTGTCTATTATAAAGAGATTAGTAAAACCACAGGTACAAGTTATATCTGTTTCTGAAATAGACTTAACTGTTTGTCAACGACAAAGTAAGCACTGAGCTTACGTCCAAAGCCCAGAGCCTGCCCTGAGTCCCTTCCTGGAGTTAAAAACCTCCTGGACCACTCCTGCACCAAGCACGATGTCTTAGTCCGTTTGTAGTTCTATAAAGGAATACCTGAGGCTGAGTAATTTATTTTTAAAAAATAAAGTGTATTTGGCTTACGATTCTGCTGGTGGCAAGATTGTGCATCTGGTGAGAGCCTCAGGTTGCTTCCACTCATGGAGGAAGGTAAAATGGAGCCGGGTGTGCAAAGGCCACAAGGGGAGAGAAGACGCAAGAGAGACAGGGGAAGTGCCTGGCTCTTTCTAACAACCAGCTCTCATGGGAACTAATAGAGGGAGAACTCGCTCATTATCTTGAGGAGGACACCAAAACCTTCATGAGGGATCCGCTCCCAAGACCCAAACACCTCCCACCGGGTCTCATCTCCAACAGTGGAGATCAAATTTCAACATGAGCTTTGGGGAACCAGTACTCAGACCACAGCACAAGACTTCACTTGTTACATCAGCTAACCTGTGCTTTGCATGACCAACTTGATGTCTCCGAAGAGGATGTCTCAACAGAGCCTCCTTGGCCCTCTAATTGGTTCTATGACAATTCTATTTGATCCTTTTGATGGCCCAAAGGGCACACCCTGCACCTTCGGGGTGGCCACTGGCCCACCAGGCATCTCATGGCAGCTCACCCTCAAGAGTGGCTACACACCCCAGCTTGTGTTCCTGGAGCCCTGGATCCTTTGGCTCTCAGTCGTGTATCTTTAGCCCGGTTGCTGGCCTCGGTCTGCTGGCTGTGCCCTGGATGCTGGCCTCTGCTCCTTTGTGTCTTCACATCCATAGAAGCTCTTCCTGAACCAAGACCGTGCCCTTCCTACAAACTCTGAATTGACCTGTCTGCTCCCTATTGCCATGTTAAGGTCATCAGAGTGGCAGCTGAGATGAACCAATCAGGGACAAGATTCTATGAGATTTTGCTAATGTACCAGGGCCCCCGCCCTGAAATAGGCGATCACAGCCAAGCTGGTGATATGACAAGTCAGGTTCATGATGGACGATCATGACTAAACAGATGTCACATAAGTGGATTTACAATTGCATTATTCCAGATTAGAGCATGGCAGATGGGGGTTCCCAGCCACAGAGGCTCCTCTCCCAGGACCCCCTCCCTGTGGCTGTGAGAGTTTCCTCTGTGTATCTCCCAGTCTGCAAACACCCATCTAACCTCTGGCAAATTCCTGGACCAGACAGAAGCCCACCCCCACCACGGGTGTGGGACTGGGTTACACTTTCGGTAAGACAGAGAACAGCTGAAAAGATGCCTACTCACTCAAAAACAGAAGCCTGTCTTTCCCCTCAAGCCACCTCCCTTCTCTCACCTGAGTGGTTTCATGGCTGGGCCATTTTCTAGCTGTGTGAGCTTAGCAACCTCTCCAGACCTCAGTCCCCCAAACTGTAAAGTGGAAGGTATTAAAACCTCTCACACCATAGGGTTGTTGCAGGGATTAAAGATGGTGATTGCAGGTGCCTTAGTACTTGACAAGTAATGTGAGGTTGGGAAATGCTCACTATCTTGTCTGATCTTTGGTATAAAAGTTACTCTGCAAAAGCAAACTGGTTTTGTAAACTCTAGTGGATTAAATTTTGTTTGTTTACATATAATAGTGGTTGTTTTATAACAAAGCACTGCATTTGTTTCTTCAAAAGATCTAGATTAATGTTCGTTTTACAAACACAGATTATAAAAAATTATTTAATGTCTCCTCACATAGTTGGATTACACACGGCCTCCCCTCTCCCCCACAACACACACACACACACACACATGAATGGATACAGAAGCCTGATGCTGTGGTCCACGGTAGTTAAAATCCAGGAGCCAGCATCCTCCACCTGGTTCCCATTAGAATCACCCCAAGAGATGCTGCCTGGCCCCCTCCATAAGCCATAGTCATCAGGGTCTCGGGGTGGGACTGGGTGTCATGGTTTTAAAGCTCTCCATGCATCTCCAATGCGTAGCCAGATGAAAAACACCATGTTAAGGTCATCAGAGTGGCAGCTGAGATGAACCAATCAGGGACAAGAGTCTATGAGATTTTGCTAATGTACCAGGCCCCCGCCCTGAAATAGGTGATCACAGCCAAGCTGGTGATATGACAAGCCAGGTTCATGATGGACGGTCATTAAGCAATTTTGGATCATCAAAGATTCCTTGTCACCCATAGCGTTGTAAAGGGCTCAGCAGAGCAGGCAGGGGAGAAGGAGGCTGAGAAGGGGAGGGCCGTCTTCTCCTCCCTCAAGGAGGTCGCCCTTTGGCAATGCCTCCTCACATAGCTGGATTACACACGGCCTCCCCTCTCCCCCACAACACACACACACACACTCACACACACACACAAATGGATACAGAAGTCTGAGGCTGTGGTTCATGTGTGTCATCCAACTATGTCAGTAGACATTAAATTTTGATTTTGGTAATAATCAAAAGACATTCCTAGGGGAGGGAAGTTCACAAGTAGCCTGGTCTAAAACTCTTCAGAGACTAAGGAATTGTGGTTAAAATATTTGGGTTAGGATCCTGACTCCCCAGCTGTTTCAAGAAAACTTCATCACCTTTAGAGACACATGCTCCAATATTGTTGAATGAAGTGATACAGTCTGGGATTCATTTCACGATGATCCCAGGGAGGAGCCAGAAGTGGATGGGGGTGCAGAGAAAACAGGGCTGGCCATTCATACATTGATGATGTTTGTAGCTGTTAATGAGCACATCAGGGCTCATGTTTGAAACTGTCTACAATAAAACACTTTGTATCCTAATATATATAAGATACAAAGTCTCAGTTAGACTGGAGGACTAAGTTTTAGAGATCTATTGCACTGCATGGTGACTATGGTTAATAATAACATACTGCATATTTCAGAATTATGAAAAGAATAGATTAACATTCTCACCACAAAAAAAAATAAGTTGGTGAAAGTGATGACTATGTTAATTAGCTTGATTGAATCTTTCTACAACATATACACAGATCAAAACATCATAGCATACCCCATAATATACATATTATTTGTAACAATAAATTTTAAAATATTTTTAAAGAGATATAAATATGGAAAAGTATAGAGAATCTGTATGCCAAACACCAGTATCCACCACCCAGAATTCACTATTGTTCACAGTAGGTCACTGTATTTCTTTAGTTTGTAATAAAAGAAACATAATATTTACCCCAAAAAAAATGTTTTCAGGAAAAATGGGGCTAACACCCCAGGATTGCACTCTTCTACTGGGCGTGGTCAGACTCCCTTTCTGCACATACTCATCTTTCGTAAGGTGCCTCCTCACTCTCCAACCTCCCTTCCACTCGTGACTGCTTCCTCCACCTGCCAATCCCCAATAATTATCAACTAAACAGATGTCACATAAGTGGATTTACAATTGCATTATTCCAGATTAGAGCATGGCGGATAGAGGTTCCCAGCCACAGAGGCTCCTCTCCCAGGACCCCCTCCCTGTGGCTGTGAGAGTTTCCTCTGTGTATTCCTCAGCTCGGGCTGCATAGCAAAGTATCACAGACAGGGCGGGTTAAACAAAAGAGGTTTGTTTTCTCACAGTTCTGAACTCTGTGTGGAGTATGAATTAGGGAAAAGGCTCATGCTGGCAGAAGCAAGGGAAAGCAAAAAGAGAAAGCAGATAAGCCATACGTCTGCCTTTCTCCGTGATCCAGAACACGTAGCCCTTCTGCACAAATAACTCACAATCTTCCTGCGCCCAACTGTCACCAGACACACCTGCAAGTTAGCTCACTGCAAACTTAGTGTCATCAGTACCACGCAAAGCCCTCTTCAACAGACACCGTGAACGCTACCCTATACAATCTCCAGCAAGCCTTTGTTCCTCAGCAGTCAGCATCTGCTGACTTGCTCATTGTCTCTCTGGCAACATATTTTCCTCCCCAAAGTCTTAACTCATTTCAGCATTAACTCAAAAGTCCACAGTCTAAAGTCTCATCTGAGACAAGACAAGTCCCTTCTGCCTATGAGTCTGTAAAATCGAAAGCTAGTTAGTTACCTCCTAGATACAATGAGGGTATAGGCATTCGGTAAATACACTCATTATGAGTGGGAGAAATTGGCAAAAACAAAGGGCCTACAGGCCCTATGCAAGTCTGAAATCCAGTAAATCAGTCATACCTTGAAGCTCCAAAATGATCTCCCTTGACGCCAGGTCTCACATCCAGGTCATGCTGATACAAGAGGTGGGCTCCCATGGCCTTGGGCAGTTCCACCCTGTGGCTTTGCAGGGTACAGCCCCCCTCCTGGCTGCTTTCATGGGCTGGCATTGAGTGTCTGCAGCTTTTCCAGTTGCATGGTGCAAGCTGTCAGTTAATCTGTCACTGTGGGGTCTGGAGGACAGTGGCCCTCTTCTCACAGCTCCACTAGGCAGTGCCCCAGTGGGGACTCTGTATGGGGGTTCTGATCCCACATTTTCCTTCTGCACTGCTCTAGCAGAGGTTCTCTATGAGGGTTCCACCCCTGCAGTACACCTCTGCCTGGACATCCAGGCATTTCTATACATCCTCTGAAATCTGGACAGAGGTTCTCAAACCTCAGTTCTTGACTTCTGTGCACCTGTAGGCCCAACACCACGTCTAAGTTGCCAAGGCTTGAGGCTTGCATGCTCTGAAGCAATAGTCTGAGCTGTATGTTGGCCCCTTTTAGCCACAGCTGGGATGCAAAGCACAAATTCCAAGACTACACAAAGCAGCAGGGCCCTGGGCCTGGCCCATTAAACCATTTTTTCCCCTAGGCTTCCCAGCTTGTGATGGGAGGGGTTGCCTTGAAGACCTCTAACATGCCCTGGAGGCATTTTTCCCAGTGTCTTGGTGATTTACATTTGGTTCCTTGTTACTTTTGCACGTTTCTGCAGCTGGCTGGAATTTCTCCTCAGAAAATGGGTGTTTATTTTCTAATCACATTGTCAGGCTGTGAATTTTCTGAACTTTTATGCTATGCCTCCCTTTTAAACATATGTTAAAATTCCAAACCATATCTTTGTAAATGAATAAAACTGAATGCTCTTAAGAGCAGGATCACATCTTGAATGCTTTGCAGCTTAGATATTTCTTCCACCAGATACCCTAAATTATCTCTCCCAAGTTCAAAGTTCCGAAAGTCTCTAGGGCAGGGGCAAAATGCCGCCAGTCTCTTTGCTAAAGCATAGCAGGCATCACCTTTGCTCCAGTTCCCAACAAGTTCCTCATCTTCACCTGAGACCACTTCAGCCCGGACTTTTTGGTCAAAACCATTCAACAAATCTCTGGGAAGCTTCAAACTTTCCCACATCTTCCTGTCTTCTTCTGAGCCCTCCAAACTGTTCCAACCTCTGCTTGTTACCCAGTTCCAAAGTCACTTCCACATTTTCAGGTATCTTCATAGCAGTATCCCACTCTACTGGTACCAATTTGCTGCATTAGTCTGTTCTCACACTGCTAAAAAAAAAGACATACCCGAGACTGGGTAATTTATAAAGAAAAAGAGGTTTAATGGACTCACAGTTCCACATGACCAGGGAGGCCTCACAATCATGGCAGAAGGTGAAGGAGGAGCAAAGGCATGCCTTGCATGGTGACAGGCAAAAAAGTGTGTGCAGGGGAACTGCTGTTTATAAAACCATCAGATCTCATGAGACTTATTCACTATCGTGAGAACAGCACAGGAAAAACTCATCCCCATGATTCAATTACCTCCCACTGGATCCCTCCCAAGACATACGGGAATTATGGGAGCTACAATTCAAGATGAGATTTGGGTGGGGACGCAGCCAAACTATATCAGCTGGTTCCTCCTGAGGGCTCTCTCCTTGGCTTGTATGTAGATGCTGTCTCCTCCCTACGTCCTCACGGGGTCATCCCATTGTGTGTCTGTGTCCAAATCTCCTCTTCTTATAAGGACACCCACCCTGCTGGATTAGGGTACCCCTTCAATGACCTCTTTTAACTTCAATCACCTTATTAAATGCCGTATCTCCAAATATGCTACATACTGTAGCACTGGAGGTCAGAGCTTCAATGGATAAATTGGAGAGGAAATAATTCAGCCCCTGATGCCCTGCTATCCCCAGATGCCACACAGCTCGCTTTTTATCCAGAATAATCACCACACACATTATTCACCAGGTGAATGACATTTCCTCTTTCAGTGACTTCTCAAGAGATCATTTTTTGCAAAGCTTATTCTTTTAAGGAGGTTTAAGGTAGAAAAAGAGAAAAACAAACCAACATAAGCCTCTGAGTTTGAATACAATAAATCTCATTAATTTGGGCTTACTGTAGGAAAATATTCTAGGATAGTAAAGGCTTTCAACTGATTACTTCAGAAGTTTTCTTTTGACTGGTTGCTCTATCCTTGTCGAGCTAAGAAAACCCATCTTAATAAACAGATAAGAATCACTTCCAATTAATAGTATCTTTGGGTGCAAATATTGTGCTAACGATGTCGACTAATTATTCCCCTAATCAGTTAACCGTTAACCCTTTATTTTCTTTTCTTTTCTTTCTTTTTTTTTTTTTTTTTTTCTTGAGACAAAATCTTGCTCTGTAGCCCAGGCTGCAGTGCAGTGGCACGATCTCTGGCTCACTGCAACCTCCACCTCTTGGGTTCAAGCGATTCTCCTGCCTCAGCCTCCCGAGTAGCTGAGATTACAGGCGCCCACCACCATGCCCAGCATTTTTTGTATTTTTAGTAGAGACGAGGTTTCACCATGTTGGTCAGGCTGGTCTCGAACTCCTGACCTCGTGATCCACCCACCTCGGCCTCCCAAAGTGCTGGGATGACAGGAGTGAGCCACCGCACCCAGCGAACCCTTTCTTTTCATACGCATTCCTTGTGGTGCTAAATTTAGTACACCTTGTGAACAAAGGTAAACCTCAAGTCTAACCTACAATCAAAAGGAAACCAGGATAGACAGAAACCCAGACACTGTACTTCGCTTTTCTCTCTGGGACGCAGTCTAATCAGCTTCAAGGGAAATAGGAAAACCAGCAAAGAGTGGCTCCAGGTAACACGTTACACGGAAGCCCGGATTAAAAAACAGATTGTGTAGTAATTAATTCATCACTTCCCTTGGAGGTAAAATAAAGGGAAGTACAATCAGGCAAGAGTAACTCAGAAAATATTTTTGTCTTTAAAGTTAATAGGACCCATGGTTTTAAATGAAGCCATATTCAATTCTCCCAAGGTTTTCCTTGCTTTTAAACGAGGTTATCAACTCCCAGTGCAGCAATTAAATGTGTCAGCAAAGCTCCTACTTAGTGCTACTGAAGCACTTAATTTTCATTAAAAAGATGACATTGCAAGCAATTATCAAGGACAATCCACATTCGTGGGTATTTATATTCATAAGGACAGATTGTAACACAGAGATGCATAAATTACCCAGATCTGCTTCTCTGCTTCCTCCTAAGCTAGGCTGCAAACTGGTTGGCTCTAATCGCTTGCTCCCGGTCTCCACGAGGGCCAGCGTGCAGGACTGTTCTCCGTGCGTTCACACCACCCCCATCTCTGGAGGCTGAGATGAGTCCCTGGGGTCTGATACTGATGATTTTCCATCATGCACTCGTTTCCTCCATCATAACCCTTTTAACACATCCCTTAATTGAAAGAGGCAGCTTGATTCAGTGCTCTGTTCCCCTTCATCCTCGCCAGTCCCACGCCTGTGAGGGTTCAAGGCTACTGACAACAATAACTGTGGCTGTCTGGGGCCCCTAGAACAAGTCAGACACTCCACAGAAGGCACGGCCTGACCTCCTTATCATGGCACCCCTTTAGTGCAGGAGTTACTGCCCCATGGACGATGGCTAAACCGAGGGTCAGAGGGGAACAGATACAGTTTTCTCCAAGGTCACTTGCCTAGAAAGTGACTGAGTCAGGATTTGAACCCAAGTCCAGCCCTGCTCAAAGCTCCTTGCCTTTTCTCTGCTGTGTCAGGAGGGCTTCCCAAATTGTATACTTATGATTGGATCTCAATTTTTATTTTAATCTAACACTACCGAAAAATTATTTTGCCAAATGTGGCGGCTCACGCCTGTAATCCCAGCACTTTGGGAGGCCGAGGCGAGTGGATTACGAGGTTAGGAGTTCGAGACCAGCCTGGCCAATGTGATCAATGTGATGAAACCTTGCCTGTACTAAAAGTACAAAAATTAGCCAGGCATGGTGGTGCACACCTGTAATCCCAGCTACTCGGGAGGCTGAGGCAGAAAAATCACTTGAACCCGGGAGGCGGAGGTTGCAGTGAGACGAGATTGCGTCACTACACTCCAGCCTGGGTGACAGAGGGAGACTCCATCTCAAAAAGAAAAAAAAAGGGAGAGTTTTGATGGCTAGGTAATATTTCCTTTTCTGGGTCTGCCATGGAGTTTATGTAATTTCCATGACTTGAGCCCCTCTGTTGGTTGTCCTGGGGGTCACATGGGCAGTGATAAGCTGTTTCTCATTCACCCTGTGTGCGTTTATGGGGCACCTATGAACACCCTGCTAGGAGCAAGGACTCTGCAGTCTGAAGAGCTCAGCAGCCCTATCTGGTCCCCCCTCCCTCCAGCCACCCCCTGAATCTCTGGAGTTGGTCCTCAGGTCACACGGCATCCACTGGAAGCTTCCAGGTGCTTGTCCTGCCCTGCCCTGTTGGGGTGCAGAGTGGGCCATCAAGGGAGAAGGTGCAATGGATTCCACATGCCCAGAGGCTTCTAGGATTCCGGGGAAATAGGTTTTGGGGAAGGGAGGACAGCACAGTGTGACCCTGGAGTCAGACACTCCTGGGGTCGGCCCCGAGCTGCCCTTCACCACCGTTCTGTGTCCTTGGACAATCCTCTGCCCTCCGTCTCCTCACCTGTGGGGTATCCCGCAAAGATGAGTGATGTTTGCACTCCATGCCAAGTCTATACAGGGTCCTGAGCAGGCAGAGGAAGGTGTCACAGTGCCTGTTTCTCAGAGGTCTCTAGCGTGAGAGGCGGACCCCACAAAAGTTGAGGGAAGTGTGGCTTGGTACTGTCAAGACAGTCAACTTCTGATAAAGATGGAATATTCAATATGCCTCTGGCGTGGACACAAATGCATTGTCTGGAGCTGTGGCAGCTATCTTGGGATCACAAGGCGATAAGCCTGAGGAGAAAACTAAAATCAAGGAAACATCATGCAAAGGAAGGCTGAGTGGGGACTAGACCGATCCTAGGACTGTGCTGAAATAACAGAGCACCAAACAGACTCCAGCCACCACCAGCCTCCAGACCTCTCGTTACAGAAGAAAAATGAATTCGGTTATTAAGCCACTGTGGCTTGTGATCTCCTATACCTGTTGCCAGGAGTGTTCCCAGCCATTTCCACGTCACTGTTTGCCCTCAGCTTGTTCTCTCCTGGATCTCAGAGGAAGAGGCACCCCTGGGAAACTGGTGGGCTGAGTGAGAGAGTGAACTCATGCCTTTTAGGACAATCTCAACGCAGCAGCCAAGCCTGTGTCACCCAGAGAAAGACCTCCTACCCCACGCCCCACTCCACCCCCGCACGGCCACCCAAATGCTCCCAGTGCCAGAGACTGAGAAGCCCAGAGGAAAACTGAAAGCCTTATCCATATTCAGCCTTGATTCCACAGCTCCGCGGTGTCAGGCTCCTTGCCAAGTCATGGGATCCTCACAGCGACCATCCCACAGATGAGGAGACAGAGGTCAGAGGATTGTCCAAGGACACAGAACGGTGGTGAAGGGCAGCTCGGGGCCAACCCCAGGAGTGTCTGACTCCAGGGTCACACTGTGCTGTCCTCCCTCCCCCAAAACCTATTTCCCCAGAATCCTAGAAGCCTCTGGGCATGTGGAATCCATTGCACCTTCTCCCTTGATGGCCCACTCTGCACCCCAACAGGGCAGGGCAGGACAAGCACCTGGAAGCTTCCAGTGGATGCCGTGTGACCTGAAGACCAACTCCAGAGATTCAGGGGGTGGCTGGAGGGAGGGGGCACCAGATAGGGTTGAGTTCATCAGACTGCAGAGTCCTTGCTCCCAGCGGGGCATCCATAGGTGCCCCATAAACGCACACAGGGTGAATGAGAAACGGCTTATCACTGCCCATGTGACCCCCTAGGGCAACCCACAGAGGGGCTCAAGTCATGGAAATTATATAGACTCCATGGCAGACCCAGAAAAAGGTTATGTAGCCATCAAAGCTCTCCTATTTTCAAAGAGCATTTTAAGAGACAGGAAAAATAATTTTTCAATAGTGTTAGATTAAAATAAAAATTGAGATCCAATCGTACATATACAATATTATTCTAATTTTGTGCTATTTAGACTTAATATATATAGAAAAGGATGCAAAAGATAAAAAAAGAAAATCTTAACAGCAGCCATCCTTTGAGATAGGATCAAGGACCAATTTTGATTGCATTTTTATATTCCTTTGTATTTCTCTGAATTTTCCAAACTCTCTGTCATGAGCATGGAGCACTTTAAATTAGAAAAAACACTTGTAATATAACCGCGAGGGGAAGGGGAGCTTGGCTCGGCCACATGGCTGGTGCCGCCTCACTTTCCTGACTATGCGTTCGCTTAGGAACCTGTTCTTCACCCGCCTTGCTTCTCCTTCATCCTAGGCTGCACGACAGACAGACGGACCTGCCCAGCATGCAGTTTCCCAGGGGCAGCGTGTGCATTAGGACCCGCTGTTTCAATAAACGCTCTAGGGTGTTCTGGAATTCCATAGCTGCGTCTCAGGACCTGACGCTTCAAAGAACAATTTTAATTGAAATGGTAATGATGAAATTTCTTCTCCCTGAAGATGGCCTGTGCATTGTAAACACCGCGTCCCCTTGTCTGGAAGCTGCCCCGTAGGAAAGAGTTGAACACAAATCCTTGCTAATGAGAGCTGGCCCCTGCCTGGGACCCTCCGGCTCCCGTCTGCAGACACCAAGCTGCCGCCAGAACCAAAGCCCTCGCGAAGGTGCCTTTTTTCTGGACACACCAGCAGGGTATTGTCACTCTGGCTGCACCAGAAGTGACTCTTGCATCTGGGTACCAGCGAGGAAGCCGTTCTCCACAAAACCTGGCACCGTCCACCCGCCTCCAAGAAACTCAGCCAAGATATTTTTCTGGTGGAGATGGGGTTGAAGCCATTTGCAGTTTTCCCACTGGGAAATCTGTGGTCGGTGCCACCTCTTGAGGGGCCTCAGAGCCTCGGAGCTGAAAGGACAGACAGGAAAGGAAGATGCCAGGATCCCAGGTCCACTCCTCTGCCTCTAGGGCCTCCCAGGCAGGAGGTCTCCCGGGTAGGAGGTCTGCAGGAGTTCACAACAGCGGCTCTTTCACTGCCTCAAAGGGCAAGAGTTCAGGGCAAGGAAACTAAGTAGAGAGAGGCAAATAGGGGCACCACATGCCCCTGGGGGTGTCCCAGTGGAGATTAGGGACCTTCCTTGGAAAAATCTCACTGCTCCTCTGAGATGTGTGAGCGCTGGGCCCTGCCTGCGCTTTCCTGGGAGAGGGAGCATGGGTGCAGTGGACAGGCCGTTTCAGCCTTTAGTTTACACTTAGAATCATCTCTTGCCGAGAGCAGCCCTCAAAGGGGACCAGGGAATGTCACTGAGTGGGTACCCAGGGTGGGGACAGGCCTGTCCTCCAGGGACATCTGAACTTAACAACCTGATAAGACGTCTTCCCAGGAAGCTTTCTGTGCTTCTCTACAAAATTAAACTCCCGAGTCACTCCCACACTCAACCAGTCCCCGAGAAGGAAACTTCCACACCCCCCCCCATTCTACCAGGCGTCCCAGGGCTAGGGGGGGCTGAGCCTGCTGCCCTGATAAGACAGAAGATCCCTGGTAGCCTGCAAGAAAGGAGGGGGCCCATCAGGTCCCAAAGGTAGTTTTTGGCCACATTGGTACCACATGGGTAACAGTTCCTGTCCCATGCCTCAGTTTCCCCACTGGGCATTTAAAGCTCCTGTAGTGGACCTGGCCTATAGGAAGCATTCGATAGACAGGAGCCTCATGGGTGGCTGTCATCAGCCTAAAGCCACTCACCCTCCAGCAGCGTGCATCACACACCTACTCCAGGCAGCCGTCCACACTTTCATTATTCAACAAACAAGTGGCGGGCTCATTCCGTGCCTGGCTCTATGCCAGGTGACAGCAGTGAGAAAGAACCGATGTGGTCTGGCTCCCACAATGGGACCCTGGAGCCCCGGCTCACCTCTTCTCCAGCACCATCATTCCTTCCGTGGCTCCTTCCTGTCCTCCTACATCCTGAGAACCCCGCTCAGAGCCCAGGGACAGGACTGCAGTGCAGGAAGACTCCCCTGCCTCTAGGTTCTAACCCACGAGATTCCTGAAGGGGGCCCTCGGCACAGTGACAGGTCACTGAAGGAGGAACGCTCATGGGCAAGGAGATGTGTCAGTGCCCCTGAGAGAAACCATGGGAGCAGCCGCCCAGTGCGGGTCAGGAGACGGGGATCTAGTCTTGACATCGCTGACGATTAGACTTGAGGCCCCCATCTTGCCCCTTCTCTGAGCCTCAGTTTTACCACCTATAAAGTGAGAGACAGTGCTGGACAGATGGACACTCGGCCCCTTCCAGGCCAGACCCTCTGAAAGCCAGACAGGCAGGTGGAGGCAGGGGTTTCTCCCAGGAGTTCAAGGAGAAGCACTCCAAAAAAGAGAGCCACCAAGAGCGGTGTCTAAGATTTATTTCTTAAGCAGAATCCCTTTTAATTCCTCTATGAAGATGAGTGGCTCTCTGCATTCCAGGCTGTGCCAGGCTGTCCTATCCATCAGCCGGCCGTGCTGCGCCAGTGCGACCCAGCACTAATTCACAGGAGGGGAGCTTAGGGCAGCCACTCCACGGGGCAATCCATCAAGGCTCCCTCCTGTACCAGAGCTCTTAGCAGCCAGCGGGCACCACAGCAGTGGCAGGAGGCACTGGTGATGAATGGCCTGCAGACCACACCCCACACCCTCCTCAGGCCCCCTTAGAGCTGGGCTTGATAGGACCCCATTCCACCTGTGACTCTCCAGCTGTCCCCAACACTGAGGACTGGGCTGTGGACTCCCAGCCTGCACAGAGCCAGGTGGGAACACACCTGCATATCCAAGGGGCTGTCAGGAAGCAGGCGAGGCTGGAGCCGAGAGCACAGGAGACAGCAGTAGAGGAGGGAAGAGAAGAAAGACTGCATCATGGCAGGTGCCAGGCCCTTAGAAGGATCTGGCTTTTGGTCCTAGGGAGATGGGACACCACTGGAGGCTTCTGAGCTGAGGAATGACGTGATCTGACTGATATTTTAGAGGGTCGCTCTGAGCCCTGCACAGAACACACCACTGCTGGGAGACCAGGGAGGAGGCGCGCAGAATCCACATGAGAGGTAGGATGGTGTAAACAAGGAGGCAGCACTACCTTTTGGAAGCAGTGCTGGTCAGGTGTACTGAACAACAGGCCACGGGGTACCCAAGAAAGAAGGGCAGGGTGGCTCCCAGGTGCCAGCCTAAGGAGAAAGGTGGCATTTGTTGTAATGGAAAAGGCATGAGAGAACAGGTATGAAGGAGAATGTCAAGTATGATTGATATGGTTTGGATCTGTGTCCTCACCAAATCTAACATCAAATTATAATCTCTAGTGTTGGAGGTGGGACCTGGTGGGAGGTGATTGGGATCATGGAGGCAGAAGTCTCATGAATGGTTTAGCACCATCCCTTTGGTGTTGTTCTCGTGATAGAGTTATCATGAAATCTGGTTGTTTAAAAATGTGTAGCACCTACTCCCCTCTCTCTTGCTCCTCTTCTGGTCATGTAAGATGAGCCTGCTTCCCCTTAGCCTTCCACCATGATTGTAAGTTTCCTGAGGCCTTCCCAGAAGCTGGCATCCTCCTTCCTGTATAGCTTGTAGAACCATCATCCAGTTAAACCTCTCTTCTTTATAAATTACCCAATCTCAGGTATTTCTTTATAGCAGAATGAGAATGGACTAATACCGAAAAAATGGTACCAGGAGTGGGGCATTGCTATTAAGACACCCAAATATGTGGAAGCAGCTTTGGAACTGGGTAACAGACAAACAGACAGAGGTAAGAAGAGTGTGAAGGGTTCAGAAAAAGATAGGAAGATGAGGGAAAATTTGGAATTTTTTGGATAATTATTTAATGGTTGTGACCAAAATACTGATAGTGATATGGAAAGTGAAGTCCAGACTGAGGAGGTCTCAGATGGAAATTAGGAACTTATTGGGAACTAGAGTAAAGGTCACTTTTGCTATGCTTTAACAAAGTGCCTGGCTCTACAGATACCTAATGCACCTGCTCTAGGTATCTGTAGAACTTTGAACTTGAGAGTGACTATTTAGGGTATCTGGTGAGAGAAATGTCTAAGCAGCAAAAAGTTCAAGATGTAGCCTGGCTACTTCTAACAGCCTATGTTCATTTGCATGAGCAGAGAAATGACCTAACCCTGGAACTTATATTTAAAAAAGAAGCAGGGCATAAAAGTTCGGAAAATTTGCAGCCTGATCATGTGGTAGAAAAGAAAAACATGTTTTCAAAGGAGGAATTCCAGCAGG
This sequence comes from Macaca thibetana thibetana, assembly GCF_024542745.1. Taxonomy (NCBI): domain Eukaryota; kingdom Metazoa; phylum Chordata; class Mammalia; order Primates; family Cercopithecidae; genus Macaca; species Macaca thibetana. The sequence goes on from NC_065578.1 coordinate 4,612,364, forward strand.
CTGCAGAAATTTGCCTAAGTAAAAAGAAGGCAAGGACTGATATCCAAGACAATGGGGGAAGGGCCTCGAAGCCACTTCAGAGACCTTCATGGCTCACCCTGTGCAGCCATGGGACACTGTTCTCTGAATACCAGATACTCCAGCTCCAGCCGTGGCTAAGAGGGGCCCAGGTACGGCTCATGTTGCTGCTTCAGAAGATGCAAACTATAGGCCCTGGCAGCTTTGACATGGTGTTAAACCTGCAGGTGCACAGAGTGCAAGAGTTGAAGCTTGGGAACCTCCACCAAGATTTCAGAGGACGTATGGAAAAGCCTGGATGCCCAGACAGAAGCCTGCTGCAGGGGTAGAGCCCTCATAGAGAACCTCTACTAGGGCAGTGCAGAGGGGAAGTGTAGAGTTAGAGGCCCCACACAGAGTCTCCACTAGGGCACAGCCCAGTGGAGCCATGGGAAGGGGAGCCACCCATCCTCCAGACCCCAGAATGGTAGAGTCACCAACAGCTTGCACCATGCACCTGGAAAAACTGTAGGCACTCAGTACTAGCCCTTGAGGGCAGCTGTAGGGGCTAAGTCCTGCAAAGTCACAGAGGCGAAGCTGCCCAAGGCCTTGGGAGCCCACCCCTTACATCAATGTGGCCTGGATGTGAGACACAGAGTCAAATGAGATTATTTTGGAGATTTAAGGTTTAACCACTGCCTTGCTGGGTTTCAGACTTGATTGGGGCCTGTAGCCCCTCTCTTTTGACTGATTTCTCCCTTTTGGAATGAGAGTATTTGCACAATGTCTGTACCCCACCCACCTCATTGTATATTGGGAGTAACTAACTTGTTTTTTTATTTTACAGGCTTGTAGGTAGCAGGGACTAGTCTTGTCTCAGATGAGATTTTGGACTTTGGATTTTTGAGTTAATACTGGAATGAGTAAAGACTTTGGGGAAGGCATTATTGTATTTTGCAATGTGAGAAGCTCATGAGATTTGGAGTAGGTCAGGAGTGGAATTATATGGTTTTAATCTGTGTCCCCACAAAATCTCATGTTCAATTGTAATATCCAATGTTGGGGATGGGGCCTGGTGGGAGTGATTGGGTCATGGGGCTGCATCCTTCATGAATGGTTTAGCACCATCCCCTTGGTGCCGTTCTCATGTTACAGCTATCACACTATCTAGCTATTTAAAAGTGTATAGCACCTCCCTTCTCTCTCTCTTGCTCCTGCTCCAGCCATGTCAGACAAGCCTGCTTCCCCTTCATCTTCTGCCATGATTGTAAGTCTCCTGAGGACTCCCTAGAAGTCAAGTATATGCCAGCATCATGCTTCCTGTACAGCCTGTGGAACCATGAGCCAATTAAACCTATTTTCTTTATAAATTACCCAGTCCCAGGTATTTCTTCACAGAAGCATGAAAATGGAATAATACAGTGGGTCTGTGAACACATTGGTTTGAGTGTATGATTTGAAATTCTGCCGCAGGGTAATAATGAGAAGCATACTGACTCGTAGCTCACATTATTATTATTATTTTAAAATTTCTACAGACAAAGCATCCATTGTGGCCTCTGCCCCAGCAAGACTATTCCCACCCCTTTGCCCCTGGGGTGTCACTGCTGTGGGGTCTCTGGTAGACTGTGGAGCACATGACTGGGTAGCCAAGTTAAAGCTCAGGAGAGTTCTGGGCTGGACATTGCATTTAGGTGTCATCTCATGTAGATGCTATTTTGAACCATAAATCAAGATCATATCCAAGTGCTCAAATGTAAATAGAGACACAAAGAGTGAGCCCAGGAGTCTGAAAAATTAGGAGGAACAGCATAGGGGACTGAGAAGGAGCCAATAAAGTGAGAGGAAACCCAGGAAAGCTTGAGGTCTAAGTTGTATTGTGAGTGACCGAATAGGTCATATGAACATTAGTATTCCTGTGCACAGTGGGAAATAATAATTGGATACATAGCAACATGGGTGTCAGTAGTGGTCTTGAGAAGTCTGTTTTGGTGACATTGTAGGGACAAAAGTCTGATTTGAGATGATTCAAGAAAGAATAGGAAAGAGACAGGAGACATCAAGTCTGGACGACAAAGAGCAGATAACTGGAGTTGAAGTTGGAGAGGGATGCATGGTCAGATATTTCTGTTTCTAAGGTGAGAGACACTGAGGGCTATGGTTTATTACAGGGAAAAATTGATGTACAGGAGAGAGAAGATGGGACCATTGAAGCAACAGCCTTGAGTAGGCAAGAAAGGATAAGATTTATGGATACATTGAGAGGTTGGCCTTAGTAGGCACACGAAAGGAAAGAAGTGGTGTGATGAGGCACAGATGCAGGAAGATGGGGTGAGCTGGCAGGTCAGAGAGCTCCCTTCTTGTTGCTGCTGCTCATGGGCAACGAGAGTGTCTGCAGAGTGAGGGCAAGGTATTAAAGTTTTGCAGAGGAGATGGGATGAATCTAGGAGACGCTAGAAAGCATGGATTAAATGAGTATAGTGTGACTATGGGCAGAAGCAAGGGGCCATGGGAAGTTAGTGCTCATGAACCTCAAATAGGACTAATCAGCATAGAAGTGGGTGAGTTCTTCTTCAACCATGGTCAGCTGTGCAGGTAAGGGCTTGGAGACAGGGAGAGCTGGATTTGACCAGCACTGAGGTGGAGAGTGCCAGAACAGCAAGATGAAGTGAAGAGCATTACAGGATTTGAGTACACATGCAGAGGAACTGTTATAACAAAGGACCCTGAGTAAGGAGGCAAGACAAAGCACAGGTAAGGGAGATGAGTGTACAGGTGGAAGCACTAATGCACTGCAGGTCCTGGTGGGGCTGAGGATGGTTGGAGTCCAGGTATGAGAAGGGTCAGCTGGATATACCGGAGTTTGTAATTGGAGTGTGGGAATGCTTGAACTCTATGTTATGGGCAGGCATTGCAATTATTGGTAAGATAAGGTCCAGGGCTTCAAAATGGGAGTAACTGTTTGAGGCATTGTTCCATTTATCTATTGCTGTATAACAAGCCACTCCAAAACTTAGTAGCTTAAAAACAAGTCATTATTGTATTTCACAATTCTGTGAGTTGACTGGCTTGATGAGGCTGTTCTCACCTGGGGTCTCTCGGGTGATTGCAGCATATAATGATGGGGGCTGAAGTCAACCAGAGGTCAACATGTTGGCATCCAAGAGGCTCACTCCTAGGGTTGGCAGTTGATGGTGGCTGGCAGTTAGGGGCTCAGCTGGAGCCACTTAGTGATGTGCCTACATTTTGCCTCTCCATGAGGCCTGGGCTTCTCAGGAAATAGCAGCAAGTTTCCGAGGAGAGAGCATTCCAGAAGACCCAAGCAGAAGATTCTAGGCTTCTTATGGCCTATCTGTGAAGGTCTCAGAACAACACTTCCACCATCTTCTCTTGACCAAGAAAGTCACTGAGACCATTCCAGAGTCAAGGGAGCAGGATTAGGCTCCACTTCTTCTTGCAAAGAGCATGCGATGGGAGGAATGAGTGGTGGCCGTCTTTGAAGACCACACGGTCTGCCTCTGAGCCTCCCTTCCTTGAGCTGAGAGTCAAGGTGCTGTATAACAATGCCCTTACTATTCTTAGAAGCTGTCTGAGAAGGTCTGTGAGGCATGCCTTTAAATATTTCTGAGGTTTTGACAAAAGGCCACACTCTTGACTTACCTTGAAGCTGTTTCTTATTCTGAGAGTCTTCCTTTGAGAGTCTTGCCAGTTAGAAAGAATGAGAATGTTCATCTCTCTCTGTACTAGTACCTTACTAGATGTGGCAAAAATAAACCAGTTTTCACTTTCAACATTCTATCTGGAATCTCCCAAGCCATGTCAACCTAAAATAATCAAAAGGTCAGAATCTAGTTTAAAGAAAGTTTTTTCAAAAACAAAGTTTGTGGATGGCCCACGCAGGAAGCACAGATTCTAAATAATGAAAGTCAGTTGTTCTGAAGTGTAAACGTTTGGGATCATTTATATACACAAAGTTTATGGAAGCTTAACAGAATTTCAACATCTTTCTAAATAAGGCTTCATGCATAGTTGCAATGATCTCATTTGCCAAGGTGGTCTTTTTCTTTCAGGAAAGCTATATTTATCACTCCACACTGACGATGTAACAGTCATGGGGTCTTTCACACCATCTGGTCTGAGCTAGATACAGGACAAAAAAGAGGCAGCTAATCTATAACAAAGATCAGTGATTGCAATGGGAGTTGGAGGGAGGTCTGGTCTCTAGTCTCTCCTAGTCATTTACAGAACAAGAACAATGAGGAAGACAATTAAGCTATAGTCTAAGAAACAAAATTGCAAATATGCTACTGATTCAGTCTCCAGAGCTTACCTTTCCCCTTGGAATAATAAATTTAGAGGGTCCTGAAATTTTGTTTTATTTTACAGCCAAGTTCACCAGTTCATTAGGTATATTTTCTATTTTTCAGGTGACAATGTTGTCAAACTTTTCAGCAGTACATGGCAGTGGTCTCCTTCTGCAGCCTCTGATAACAACTCCCTCCCTGTTTTGCAAGCCTTTCCTCACAGTTTCTTGGGTCCTCTCCAGCTTCTACCTGCTGGAGGCATTAGAGGTTTGTGGAGGCAATGTGATGAATCTAGAAGGGTACTAGAAAGACTGGACTAAAGTATGGTATGATTGTGAGCAGAAGAGTCCCAAACCTGGTTCCACATGTTTTGGGGTTTTGTTCCAGCAGCACTCCACTTCCAGGTGCCAACTTCTGTTCTGATTTTCTATTGCTGAATGACAAACTAAGCAAAAATTTAGTGGCTTAAAACTACTTATTATTATCTTGCACATTTCTGTGGGTTGACTGGGCTCAACTGGGTGATTCATGCTTAGGGTTTCCCATATGCTAGTGGTCAGATAGCATCTGGGATTGGTTTCATATGGAGGCTCAACTATGTTGGATGCCCCACATGGCAGCTGTAGGTACTGCTGGCTGGGAGCCCAGCTGGAGATGCAACAGAAGGTCCTCACTTGGTCTCTCCATGTGGCTTGAGCTTCTCCCAGAATGGAGGCTGTCTTCTGAGAAGAGTCATCCTGCTTTCCATTCATCAAGAAAATCACTGGGACTGGGATTCAAGGGGTGGGGAATTCAACTTCATCTCCTGATATGAGGGGCAGTATGCTCATCCAGGGAGAGAAGCAATGGATGGTGGCACCTGTGGAGACTCTGTCCCAGATAGCATGGAGGAAAGGTCATTAGATGAGTGGAACTCAAGGAACTGAGAGGCTGGGTGTTGAAAGGAATACCTACATGGATATTGTATACAACAAAAATGAAGAGAAGCAGTGGTGTTGGTGAGAGCAGAGAGCACATCCTTAAAGGATATATGGAACGGACTTGGGGTTGGTAGATCTCTGCAACAAGGATTGGGAGGGCCAGATGAGTGTCAAAGCTGAAAGCTTAGATGAGGGAGAAGGATGATCAGGAGAAGAGAATACCTGCCTCCAGGCCTGTGTCCTGTGGCAGAGGAAAGAGTGCCCATTTGTGGGAGAGACAGGGGAAGCCTAGGGCTAGGTTTTGGTTAGTAAATAGAGTTAGAGGAGCATTACAAGAAGCAACTGAGGACACAGGAATTTTGCCAACAATTAACCTTGGGTTCTGTCAATGGAAGGATGTCAGGCATTGGGGAAAAGTGTGAAAAGGCATCAGGGCAGGGGTAGACAGGAGATTCCTGACCTTCCTGTAGTCATGGGCATCAGCAGGGATAAGGAGCAGGGTGAGATTAGTCTCTTGGTTTCAGGAAAAATGATGGTGGAGAGATGGTGAGTGTTGAGAGGGAAGAAGAGGCAGAGTTTTATTCAGAAAACTGGGCCCTTCTTTGCTCTTTTGGAGAGTGGCATAAATCCAGGGAAGAAGCAGCCTTATGCAAGAGCTTTCTCTCCTCTCGTTCAACAATGCTATCTTGTGTTATTCCATTGTGGCCCATGCTTGCTTGTCTCAGTTGCCCAGTGAGATGTTAAGCTTCCCCTGCCCTCCTCATAATGACCAACTGAATGTCCTGCATGGAGCAGGCACTGCAGAAACATCAGCTGGATGGATGTGTCCCTGGGATGCCCTCAGTGATTTCCGCTGGGAAGCAGACCTCTTTGTGAACTACAGGATGTTCCAGGGAACAGAAGCCTGTGCCACCGTTGAAAAATGGAATCCACTGAAAGAAAGACCAACCATTCTTGTTAATAATCCCATTCAGAGACAGGCATTCTGCAAGTCTCTCTGCTATCTGGTTCCAAAGTTCATGGGCTTTGAAGAAAAGAAAACTCACTGTCTCTGAGAATGATGGCAGCAGCTGGGCACACTGGATGTTTGGCATAGTTCAGGACAACTTCTAGATGTTTCTCCCACCCTGAGATGCTTCATAGTGTTTAAAGGATGGGATCCATGGTGCCACCAAATTCTCTGTAAACTCCCATCTCTAGAGAAGGACCCATGGGGGTAGAGCAACTTGTTAACCATAAAGGATGGTTTGTGCTTGTGGTCAGGAGCACAGATGCCCTCAGTCAGTCCCAGCCCAGTGTCATTTCACATGTGTGTGACTTTGGATCAGGACCTTAGCATCTGTACCTCAGTTTCTTCATCTGAAGAATGGGGATGGGATGGTAGCACCAGCCCCAAAGTTCTTGTAAGTTGATATTTGTCAAATGTTTAGCATCAGGTGTTATAGACTGAATATTTATATCTTCCCAAAATTCACATGTTGAAGCTGCACCCCCCTCAATGTGATAGTATTAGGAGGTGGGGTCTTTGGGAGGTAAATAGTTAATATGGTAATTAAATGATGTTGTGAGGGTGGAGCCCCCAAGATGGGATTACTGCCCTTATAAGATGATAAAAAGACTAGAGCTTGCTCTCCACCACACGAGAACACAGAAAAAAGGCAGCCGTCTGAAAGCCAGGAAGAAAGCCCTCACCAGGAACTAAATCTGCTGGCAATTTAATCCTGGACTTGCAGTCTCAAAACTGTGAGAAGGAAATATCTGTTGTTTAAGCCACCCAGGGTGTGGTATTTTGTTTTGGCAGCCTGAGCTGACAAAAATCAACAGAAAGGTTTGTGACAGTAAATAGCTGAGAAAATGAGCCAAGTAAGGTGAGATTTTATAGAGAAGGGGACCCAGGATTGTTTGGGCTTGGGGCTGACCATGGAAAACGGACACAACCTGCAGAGGGGTGTTGTGAGAGTTCTTGCGAGGGTCCTTGGGCATCTGGTCTGGCGGGACCTGCACCAGCATTCCTGCATCCACCTGCTGCAGAAATGGCCACAGGATCCCCCAAGATCTATGTTCTTGAATCATAGCTGATGCACATTCTTTCTTTAGGAAATAAATTCAGGAAGAATTTCTCCTTGCTTTGGGGCTTGTCAAAATTAGGGATGACTCCACTCTTTGACCTAGGACTTTCTTTGGTTTATTTGTTTTAATCACACAGCAAAAGCCATTCATTCAACAGATGGTTATTGAGTGACCACTGTGCACCAGGCACTTTTGCAGGCTTGAAGATACAGCCCAAGACAGCAGGACAAGCTCCCTCCCCTCAGAAGAGAAACAGAAAATTAATGCATAAACAAATCATTGCCTTCAGCCACTTCAGGAAAAGGTCCCCATTGGGAAGAGACAAGGCTGAGTTGGAGAAAGGAGCTGGTTGGAAGGGCCCATTTCTATAAGAGTCTGAGACAAGGCTCTGAGAAGAGGGGGCTTCTGCAAAGGGTTGGGGGAAGAGTGTTTTAGGCAGAGGGAACTACCAGTCATTGCACTTTTACTGTGACTTTATTGGCTCCCAAGATGACACTGGATAGCACTGGAATATTTCCTACCCTGCCTCCAGGCTTCTCCAAAGGGAGTCTTGACACCTTAAGCAAGCCTGGAGCTGCTCCTGAGGCAAAGCAACTGAAGAGTGGGTTTCCTGCCATGCAAAGTCCCACCCCCCAACCCCAAGCATAGTGGGACCCCGCTTCTAGGAAGGTAGTCCCCTGTGCCTGACATTCTGCTGTCACTCACTCAGATACCAAGGGGCAATGTGGCCTCTGTCCTGGAATAGAAACAGAACCACATCGAGCAGGAGTCCCTATGGTCCAGCAATCTCATTGCTGGTTATATATCCAAAGAAAATGATATCAGTGTGTCAAAGAGTTATCTCCACTTCCATGTTTATTGCAGCTCTATTCACAATAGCCAAGAATCAACCAAAGTGTCCACCAATGAATGAATGAAGAAAATGTGGTATATTTACACAATGGAATAAAATTTAGCCATAAAAAAGAAAAAAATCCTGTCATTTGTGGCAACATGGATGAACCTGGAGGACATCATGTTAAGTGAAATAAGCCAGGCACAGAAGGATAAACACCATGTGATCTCAATCATATGTGAAATCTGAAAAAGTTGATTTCATAGAGAGTAAAATAAGCATTAGCAGGGGCTGGGAGGAGTAGGAGGGAGGGGTCAAAAGGTACAAAGTTACAGTGAGATAGGAGGAATAAATTCCAGTGTTCCATTGCACAGAAAGATGACAATAGCTAACACAAATGTATCATATATTTCAAAATAGATAGAAGAGAAAATTTTGAAAGCTTTTACTAATTCAGGGCAGGTGAGCCCCAAAATGGGCCTTAGCCCGAGGATTCTTGGCTTTGCCTAGGAAAGAATTCAAGGGCAAGCTGGCAGTAGCAGAAAGCAACTTTATTGAAGAAGTGTTACAGCTCTGGCAGTGTTACAGATCTGTGACTGCACCATCAGACTAAGGCTGTCCCATAGGCAGTGTGCTGAAAGTAGCAGCTAGGGCAGTTTTGCAGTCATATTTATACCTATTTTATTTCGTTTTATTTTCATTTTTTGAGATGGTGTCTTACTCTGTCAGCCAGGCTGGAGTACAGTGGCATGATCACAGCTCACTGCAGCTTTGACCTCCCAGGCTCAAGTGATCCTCCCACCTCAGCCTCTTAAGTAGCTGGGACTTCAGGTGCATACCACCATGTCCAGTTCATTTTTTATATTTTTTATAGAGAAGGGGTTTCATCATGTTGCCCAGGCTGGTCTCAAACTCTTGGACTCAAGTAATCTGCCTGCCCCTGCCTCCAAAGTGCCGGGATTACAAGCATGAGCCACCACACCTGGCCCCTACTTTTAATTGCATGTAGATTAAGGGGAGATTTATGTAAAAATTTCTAGGGAAGGGGTAGTAACTTTTGGGTCATCAGATCAGTGCCATGGAAAGGGGTGGTAACTTCCAGGGGTTGCCAAGGCAATGGTAAACTGATATGGCACACTGATGTACACGTCTAATGAAAAGGTGCTTTCACCTTATCCCTGTTTTGGCTAGTCCTCAGTTTGGTCCAGTACCCAAGCCTCACCTCTGGATTCAAGTTCGCCTCTTACCTCATTACCACTAAGAAATGATAAATGTTTGAAGTGATGAATATGCTAATTATCCTAATTTGGTCATTGCATAATGTATACATGTATCAAAACATCATACCCTATCCCTTAAATATGTACAATTATTGTGTGTCAATTAAAAATCAAACTGGTTTAAAAGTTTAAGACAGAAAATATGTATATATTTTTAAATCAAGGGTCCTAACCAAAAGGGAGAAAGCAGGAGTTTGGGGGAGTTGGCCTTTGTCTCCCTACAAGAGCTTGTTCTCGAGAGAAGGCTCAAGGATCTTGCTGTAATGCATCTCAGAGCCTATCAATTCCACCCAGAACTCAACAAACGAAAAAATTGTCGCAGGGTGTGTATGTCAGAGAGTCCAAGGGTCCATATGGGATTTGATTCAGGGCTCACTTGCTTCAGAAGCAGACACCTCACTAGTCTTTAGCAAAACAAGTTGGCTCAGCTCATAGATTCTTGCCCAAAGGGGTCATCTTAAATTGTTTCCTTGATATGCATGTGTTGAACCATCCTTTCATCCCTGGGATGAATCCCATTTTATCATGGCAAATGACCTTTTTAATGTACTATTGGATTCAGTTTGCTAGTATTTTGTTGAGAATTTTTGCATCTATGTTCTTTACAAAGATTGGCCAGTGATTTTCTCTTTTTATTGTGACCTTGTCTGGTTTTGGTGGCACAGTAATGCTGGCCTTGAAGAATGAGTTAGGAAGAATTCCTTCCTCTTCAAATGTTTTGGAATAGTATGAGAAAAACTGGTTTTAGTTCTTTAAAAGTTTCGCAGAATTCAGCAGTGAAGCCATCTGGTTCTGGGATTTTCTTTGTTAGGAGACATTTTGTTATTGATTCCATCTCATTACTTGATATTGGTCTGTTCAGATTTTCTGTTTCTCCCTAGTTCAATCTTGGTAGGTTATATGTGTCCAGGAGTGGATCCATTTCGTTTATGTTTTCCAATTTGTTGGCCTATAGCTGTTCATTATACTCTCTTATGATCTTTTGTACTTCTGGGATGTCAGTTGTAATGTCTCCATTTTTGTTTCTGACTTTATTTATTTGGATCCTCTCTCTTTTTCCTTAGTCTAGCTAAAGTTTTGTTGATTTTGTTCATCTTTTCCAAGAGTCAACTTTTCATTTCGTTGATCTTTTATATTGCTTTTTAGTCTCAATTTTGTTTAGCTCAGCTATGATTTTGTTATTTTTTCCCTCTACTAATTTGGGATTTGGTTTGTCCTTGCTTTTCTAGTTTTCAAGGTGCATCACTGTGTTGTTAATTTGAAGATTTTCTACTTTTTTGATGCAGACACTTATTACTATAAACTCTCTTCTCAGTACGGCTTTCACTATATTCCATAGGTTTTGGCATGTTGTGTTTCTATTTACACTTGTTTCAAGAAACTTTTTTACTTCCTTCTTAATTTTTTCACTAACCCAATGGTTGATCAGGAGCATGATGTTTAATTTCCATGTATTTATATGGTTTCCAAAGTTCCACTTGTTACTGTTTTCTTGTTTTATTTCATTATCATCTGAAAAGATATTTGATATGACTTTTCCTTTTTTAGAATTTGTTAAGAATTGTGTTGTGGTGTAATATATGGTCTATTCTGGAGAACGTTCCATGTGCTGATGAGAAAAATGTATATTCTGCAGCTGTTGGATTAAATGTTCAACAAATATCTATTAGGTCTGTTTGATCTATAGTAAAGTTTCAGTCTGATTTTTTTTGTTGATTTTCAGTTTAGAAGATCTGCCCAATGCTGAGAGTGGGGTAAACTCCCCTAATATTATTGTATTTTGGTCTATTTCTTTCTTTAGCTCTCATAATATTTGCTTTATATGTCTGGTTGCTCCAGTGTTGGGTGCATAAATATTTACAATTATTACATTCTCTTGCTGAGTTGATCCCTTTATCATAATGTAATGACCTTCTTTGCCTCTTTCTATGTTTTTAGACTTATAGTCTATTTTATCTGATATAAATATAGCTGTTCCTGCTTGCTTTGGGCTTCCATTTGCATGGAATATCTTTTCTTCATCCCTTCACTTTCAGTCTATGCGTATCTTTACAGGTGAAGTGAGTTTCTACAATGAAAAGTACAAAGCACTGATGAAAGAAAATACCAAAAAAGGGAAGACATCTTGTTTTCATGGATTGATATAATTAATATTGTTAAAATGACCATACCTAAAATGATGTACAGACTCAATACAATTCCTATTGAAATACCAATGACACTCTTCACAGAACTAGAAAAACAATTCTAAAATTCATATGGAGCCAGAAAAGATCCCAAAGAGCCAAAAAAAAATCTGAGCAAAAAGAGCAAAGCTGGAGACATCACACTGCTTGACTTCAAAATATACTACAATGCTATAGTAACTGAAACAGTATGGTACTGGTATAAAAACAGAGACATAGTCCAACTGAACAAAATAGAGAACCCAGAAACAAACCCACATATTTGTAGCCAACTGATTTTCAACAAAGCCACCAAGAACATGCAGTAGAGAAAGGACATCTTCTTCAATAAATGGTTCTGCTAAAACCATATATACAATTGTAGAAGAATGAAGCTAGACCCCCTATCTCTCATCATGTACAAACATCAACTCAAAATGGAATAAAGACTTAAATCTAAGAGCCAAAAGTATAAAATTAACAAAAGAAAACCTGAAAAACACACTGGTCTATGCATAGATTTTATGGGTAAGACTTCAAAAGCACAGGCAACACATCAGAAAAAGACAAATAGGATTATATCAAACTAAAAAGCTTCTGCACAGCAAAGGAAGCAATCAACAGAGGGAAGAAACAATCTACAGAATGGGAGAAAATGTTTGCAAACTATTCATCCAACAGGGGATTAATATCCAAAATATACAAGGAACTCAAACAACTCAACAGCACAAAAAGCAAATAATCAGGTTTTTAAATGGGCAAAGGATCTGAATAGACATTTCTCAGAAGAAGACATACAAATGATCAACAGCATATTTTTTAAATGCTCAACATCACTAATCATCAGGGAAATGCAAATCAAAGCCACAATAAAATATTATCTCGCCCTAGTTAGAATGGCTATTATAGAAAAGACAAAAAATAACAAATGTTGGCAAAAATGTGGAGAAAAGGGAACTCTTATACGCTGTTGGTGGAAATGCAAATTAGTACAACCATTATGGAAAACAGTATGGAGGTTTCTCCAAAAACTAAAAATAGGATTACCGTATGGTCCAACAATACCACTACTAGGTATTTCTCTAAAAGGATGGAAACTAGTACATCGAGGAACTATCTGCACTCCCATGTTTATTGCAGCACTATTCACAATAGCCAAGATATGATATCAACATAAGTATCCATCACCAAATGAATGGATAAAAAAAATGTGGTGTATATATATACAATGGATAACTATTCAGCCATAACAAAGAATGAAATCCTGCTGTTTCCAGCAACATGTATCAACCTGGAGGACGTTTTGTTAAGTGAAATAAGTCAGGCGCAGAAAGATAAGGACCACATGTTCTCACTCACATGTGGGAAATAAAGTTCATAGAAGTAGAGAGTAGAATTGTGGTTATTAGGGTCTGGGAAAGGTAGGGGAAATAGGAGGATGTAAAGAGGTTGGTTAATGGATGCAAAATTACAGCTAGATGGGAGAAGTAAGTTCCAGCTTTCTATAGCACTGTAGGGTGACTATAGTTAACAATAATTTATTATATATTTTTGAATAGCTAGAAGAGAGGATTTTAAATCATTCCAACACAAAGAAATAGTAAGTATTTGAGGTGATGGATGTGCTAATTGCCCCGATTTGATTATTTTACGTTATATACATGTATCAAAATATCACTCTATACCCCATAAATACGTACAATTATTATGCATCAATTAAAAATAAAAAATTTTAATTGGCTGTATTAATTAACACATAGCTGATTTCCCTCAGCCTCTGTTCATCACCTTCAGGATTTTGCAACAAAAACATAGGAAAGAGATTCTGGGAATATGACAAAGTAGGAAGCACCAGGAATCTCTCTCCCCACCCAAACAACAATTGCACTGACAGAATCAGTCTGCTGTAACTATTTTGGAACTCCAGCATCTACTGAAGGCTTGCAATTTTCAGGGGAAGGCTTGCAGGGTATGTTGCAGTTAATTTCAGTCCATTTCAGTTCATAGAGCAGTAGCAGCTCCCCACCCGTCATCACCAGCCCGGTGGTTGCAGATATGCATGTGTTCCTGGAACAGCTTGCACACAGCTAGTGGAAGATGGAGTGGGCAAAGAGGACTCTAAAATTGTCAGGAATCTGTGCTCTGATTCCTGATTTCTCTGCTTCCGATCACAGAGTGCAAAGAGGCAGTGGTCATTATTGTTGCACCTCCCCTGATTAATGTAAGTCCCTCCCGCTCTGGCTGACATGATCTCCAGGGGATTTAAAGGACTGGCACCCTTTTTTTCCTCCCTTAGTTTTCTCTTTTTCCCCTTTCGGGAGCCAGATACTACAGATTAAGTTATTTAAAAACAACTGCATATACAGGGATAATTGGAAAGTGACCATACATGCCCAGGTAAAGGCAAAGGCTCTGCAAAGGTCTGAGAAGATCCCAAGTTTATGCCTCAGGCTAATCCTTGGCACAGAGACAGCCACCAACAACTTAAAAAAGAATAAAAAATAAATAACATCAACAAAACGCCAAACCATGGGGAAGGGAGAGAATCTGATTTACAGAGTTGCCACATTACTAAGTTCAAATGTCCAGTTTTCAATCAAAAAAAAATCAGAAGTTATATAAAGAAACAGGAAAGTATGGTCCACTCAAAGGAAAAAATAAATCAACAGATACTGCCCTTCCCTAAAAAAGAACTGAGTGCAAATCTACCAGAGTATCATTAAGAACTGTATTAAAGATGCTCAAAGAATTAAAAGATATGGAGAAATAAAGAAAATGATGTTTGAGAGGAAATATCAATAGAGATAGGAAACCTATGCAGCCATAAAAAAGGATGAGTTCATGTCCTTTGCAGGGACATGGATGAAGCTGGAAACCATCATTCCCAGCAAACTATCACAAGGACAGAAAACCAAACGCCACATGTTCTCATTCATAGGTGGGAACTGACACGTCCTCAATCACAGGTGGGAATTGAACAATGAGAATACATGGACACAGGGCAGGCCACATCACACACCAGGGCTTGTCAGGGGGTGGGGGGCTGGAGGAGAGATAGCATTAGGAGAAATACCTAATGTAAATGATAAGTTGACATGTTCTCATTCATAGGTGGGAACTGACACATCCTCAATCATAGGTGGGAATTGAACAATGAGAATACATGGACACAGGGCAGGCCACATCACACACCAGGGCTTGTCAGGGGGTGGGGGGCTGGGGGAGAGATAGCATTAGGAGAAATACCTAATGTAAATGATAAGTTGACATGTTCTCATTCATAGGTGGGAATTGACACATCCTCAATCATAGGTGGGAATTGAACAATGAGAATACATGGACACAGGGCAGGCCACATCACACACCAGGGCTTGTCAGGGGGTGGGGGGCTGGGGGAGGGATAGCATTAGGAGAAATACCTAATGTAAATGATAAGTTGATGGGTGCAGCAAACCACCATGGCACATGTATACCTATGTAACAAACCTGCACGTTGTGCACATGTACCCTAGAACTCAAATAATAATAATAATAAATTTAACAAGAAAAAAAGAAAGGAAACCTAAAAAGAAGCCAAAAAGAAGTTCTGGAGCTGAAAATGCTCAAGACAGTCATGTGAAGTGAAAGGAAAAGACACTAAACAGTAACTCAAAGCCGCATAAAGAAATAACTATTTTAATGAAGGTAAATACATAGGCAATTATAAGAGATAGTATTACTGTAACAGTGTTTTGTAACTCCACGTTCTGTTTTCTAGGTAACTTAAAAGACTAATACATTTTTTAAAAAAGATTAGTCTAAAAGTTAGTTTATTGTAACTTTAGTTTGTAACTCTGTTTTGTTCTCTACATAAGTTAAGGTATTAAGGCATTTAAATTAATGATTAGCTTATATTTTTAGGCACATAATGTATATAGGTGTAATTTTATAACATCAACAACCAAAAGGGGTGGAGATAGATCTGTAAGGGCAGAGTTTTTGTATGTTACTGAAGTTAAACCAATAAAAGTTCAAATTAGACTATTACAACTTTAGCATGTAAAATGCAATCTTTACAGTATCCTCAGAAAAAACAGCTGTAGAATATACACAAAGGGAAGTGAAAAAGTAATTTAAACACTTCCCTGCAAAAAAAAAACTCAACTAAACACAAAAGAAGATAGTGATACAGAAGGAGGGACAAAACAGCTGTAAGTCACATAGAAAACTAACAGCAAAATGACATAAATAAATCCTTTCTTATCAGTAATTACTTCAGGTGTAAATGAATTAAACTCTCCAATAAAAAGACCACAGAACAGTAAAATAGATAAAAATACACGATTGAACTATATGCTATTTACAAGAGACTTGCTTTATATCCAAAGATACAAATAGGTAGAAAGTAAAAGGATGAAAAAAGATATTTCATCAAATAGTAACCAAGAGAAAGCAGGAGTGGCTATAATATCAGACAAAATATACTTTAAGTAAAAAAATTATAAAAGACACAGAAGGACATCATATAGTAATTAAATGTTTAATGCAGCATGTAAATATAACAGTCATAAACAATGATTAACCTAATAACAGACCACCAAAATATGTAAGGCAAAAACCAATGGAACTGAAGGGAAAATAGACAGTTCTACAGTAACAGTTGGAGACTTCAATACCTTACTCACAAAAATGAACAGAATAATAAGTAGAATGGAAGGTAACTAAGGAAACTTGAGAGGCTTCAACAACAAAATACCAATTAGATCTAACGGACTTAAACAGAACATACTATCCAACAACAACAGCCTACATATTCTCTTCAAGTATATATGGGACATTTTCTAGGGCAGGCCGTATATTAGGTCAACAAAGTAAGTCTCAATAGATTTTAAAAGATAAATATCATACAAAGTGTTTTCTCCACCACAGTGCTATGAAGTTAGAAATATAAGAGAAGTAAAACGAGAAAATTCACAAATATGTGGAAAATTAACACACTCCTCAACAACTAATGGATCAAAGAAAAAGTACAAGGTACGTTAGAAAACACTTAGAAAAAAACATGAAAATGAAAACACAGTATACCAAAACTATGGGACACAGCAAAAGCAGTATGAAGGGGGAAATTTACAGTTATAAATGCTTGTGTTAAAAACCAGAATGATCTCAAACCAACAACCTAACTTTACAACTTAAGGAATTAGAAAAATAAAAACAAAGTAAAGTCAAAGCTAGCAGAAGGAAGGAAATAAGATTAGAACAAAGCCAAATGGAATAGAGACTAGAAAAATAGATGAAAATCAATGAAACCACAAGATCAACAGAGTTGACAAAACTTTAACCAGACAGATTAAGAAAACAAAGAGAGAATACTCGAATTACTAAAATCAGAAATGAAAGTGGGGACATTACTACTGAATCTACAGAAATAAAAAGGATTATAAGAGAGTACTATGAACAATTTTATGCCAACAAACTGGATAATCTGGATGAAATGAACAGATTCCTAGAAATATACAACCTACAAAGACCAAATAATGAAGAAATTGAAATTCTGAATAGATCTAAAACTAGCAAGAAAATTGAGGCAGTAATCAAAATTCTCCTGACAAAGAAAAGCCCCAGAGTTGATGACTTCACTGGCGAATTTTACCAGACATTTGAAGAATTAATACCAATTCTTCTCAAACTTTTTTAAAAAATTGGAGAGGAGGGACCACCTCTTAACTCATTCTACAGCCAGCATTACCAAAACTGGAAGTTCTAGCTAGATAAATCAGGCATGAAAAGAAATCAAAGCCATCCAAATTGGAAAGAAAAAATAAAGTTATCTTTGTTTTGGGGTGATATAACCTTATATGCAGAAAACCTGTGAAGATTCCACAAAGATCTATTAGAAGTAATAGATGAATTCAGCAAACTTTCAGGTTACAAAGTCAACACACACACACACACACAAATCAGTTGCATTCCTTTATTTCAGCAATGAACAATCTAAAAAGAATTTTTAAAACCCCATTTACAATAGCATCAAAAAGAATAAAATATTTGGAATTAAGGAGGTGAAAGACTTGTACAATGAAAACTACAAATGCATTGCTGAAAGAAATTAAAGAAGACATAAATACAGTTGAGCTTTGAACAACACAGGTTTGAACTGTGTATGGGTTCACTTTTATACTTGAATTTTCAAATGTAAATATGTTAGAAAATTTGTTGAAGATTTGTGACAATTTGAAAACACAGACAAACCACATAGCCTAGAAATATTGAAAAATATTGAAAAATTAGTTATGCTATGAATGAATAAAATACATGTAGCTACTAGTCTATTTTATCATTTACTACCATAAAATATACAAAAACTTTTTACAAAAAGTTAAAATTTATTAAAATTTACACATGCAAACGGACTTACATGGTATTTACATGGTGCTATTCACAGTTAAGAGAAATGTAAACAAATGTAAAGATGTAGTATTCAATCATGACTGCATAAAATTAACTGTAGTAAGACTGTACTATTGTGATAATTTTGTAGCCACCTCCTGTTGCTATTGCAGTGAACTCAAGAGTATCCATCCACTTCAAATGTTATGTGACATTATTCATCTCTGCATGAGCAGTTCATCTCTCCAGTAAATTGCATATCTCAGTAAAATTTGATAATTTGTGGTACTTACTTGTTTTTCATCTCATTTAATGCAATACTGTAAACCTTGAATAACACTATGGGACCCAAAAAAGTGCCACTATGTTAGAAGTGTTCCCAAGAAGCAGAGAAAAGTCATGACATTACAGGAAAAAGTTGAATTGCTTGATATGTACTGTAGATTAAGATCTGCAGCTACAGTTGCCCTCAAGTTCAAGATAAATGAATACAGTATAAGGACCATTGTAAATAAACAAAATGAAATTCATGGAGCCATCACTGCAGCTAGGCTAGAAGGAATGAAAATCTTGCACTTTTTGTAAAATACCTTTTGATCCTATTTTGAAAATGCAGCTTTTATCGGGTGCAGGATTGCTATAAGAAAAGTATATCTATACACTATTATGAGTCAAAAAATGAAGCCATTATATGACAACTTAAAGCAAAAGGAAGGTGGAGGATCTAAAGCTGCAGAATTTCATGTCGGCAAAGGATGGTTTGATAATTTTAGAAAGAGGTTTGGCTTTGAAAATGTCAAGATAACAGGAGAAGCAGTTTCTGCCAACCAAGAAGCAGCAGACAAGTTCCCAGACACCATTTTTAAAAATCATTGAGGAGTAAGGATATTTGCCTGAACTGATTTTTAATGCAGACAAAAGTGCCCTGTTCTGGAAAAAAAAAAAAAATGCCACAAAGGACATTTATTAATAAGGGAGAGAAGTGAGCAGGAGGATTTAAGACAGGAAGGAACAGGCCATCTCTACTGTTTTGTACAAATGAAGTTGGATTTATGACCAGGTCTGCCCTTATCTGTAAAGCTGCCAATCCGCAAGCCTTAAAGGGAAACGTTAAACACCAGCTGCCAGTCTTTTGGTTGTACAATAAGAAGGACTAGAAAATGAGAACATTTTTTCTGGATTGGCTTCATTGATGCTTTGTCCCTGAAGTCAGGAAATACCTTGCCAGTAGGAGACTGCCTTATAAAGTTATTTTGATATTGAACAATATCCCTGGCCACCTGGAATCCCAGGAGTTCAACACTGAAGGCACTGGAGTGGAGTACTTGCCCCCAGACAAAGTGCCATTCCTTCAGCCTCTAGATCAGGAGGCCATAAGGATCTGTAGGCTCATTACACACAGTACTCTATGGAAAGTATTATCAATGCTAGAGAAAAGAATACTAGTAGAGGGAACATCATGAAGGTCTGGAAGGATTGCACCATTGAAGAGGCCAACATTGTTATATAAAAAGTTGTGAAAACTATCAAGCCTAAAACAATGAATTCTTACTGGAGACAACTGTGTCCAGATGTTGTATCTGACATCACAAGATTCACAAGAAAGCCAATCAGGGAAATTAAGAGATTGTGGATATGGCAAAAAAAAAAAAAAAAAAAAAAAAAAAAAAAAGTGGGTGTAAAGTGTTTCAAGATATGGACTTGGAGAAATTCAAGAGCTAATAAACATCATACCAGAGGAATTAACAGAAGACAAAGGAGATGGATGCTTCTGAACCAGTGCCAGACCATGCAGAAGATAATGTAGAAGAAGTAGTGCCAAGAAACAAATTAACATTAGACAATCTGGCAGAAGGGTTCTGATTGTTCAAAACTGCTTCTGGTTTGTTTTTGTTTTTGTTTTTGTTTTTTTTAAGACACGAGCCCTTCTATGATACAGGCACTAAAACTAAAGCATATGGTGGGAAAAGGATTGGTACCATATAGAAACATTTTTAAAGACATGAAAAAGCAAAAGAGTCAGACAGAAATTACAATGTGTTTCCATAAAGTTACGCCAAGTGTGCCTGGTTTTCTTCTCTTGCCTCCTCTTCCATCTCTTCCGTCCCTGAGACAGCAAGACCAACCTCTACTCTTCCTCCAGCTCCTCAGCCTACTCAATATGAAGACAAGGATGAAGACCTTTATGGTAATCCTCTTCCACTTAGTGAGTAGTAAACAAATTTCCTCTTCCTTGTGATTTTCTTAATAACATTTTCTTTTCTCTAACAGCTTACTTCATTGTAAGGATACCTAACACATACCACCTACAAAATTTGTGTTAGTTGAACGTTTATGTTATCCATAAGGCTTCCACTCAGCAGTCGGATATTAGTGGTTAAGTTTTCCGGGAGTCAAAAGTTATGCATGGATTTTTGACTTCATGGGAGGTCAGCACCCCAACTCACATGTTGTTCAAAAGTCAATTGTAAATGGAACGCATGTCATATTCATGGATTGGAAGTCTTAACATTGTTAAGATGTCAGTACTACCCAAAGTGACGTACATATTCAGCATAATCCCTATCAAAGTATCAATGATGCTTTCTGCAGAAATAGAAAACCCCATTCTAAAATTCAAATGGAATCTCAAGTGACTCTGAATAACTAAAATAATCCTGAAAAATAAGAGAAAACTGGAGGACTTACATTTCCTGATTTCAAAACCTATTACAAAGCTACAGTAATCAAAATAATGTGGTACTGGCATAAAGACAGATATGTAGACAAATGGAATAGAGAGCACAGAAATAAACACTCACATATATGATGAAATGATATTTTACAAGGATGCCAAGACCATCCAGTGGGGAAAGAACAATCTATTCAACAAATGGTGTTGGTAAAACTGGATATTCACATGCAAGAGAATGAAGTTGGACCCTTACCTATAACCATATACAAACACTAGCTTAAAATGGTCTCAGACCTAAATGTAAGACCTGAAAATACAAAACTCTTAGAAGGAAACAGGGGAAAAGCTTCACAACATTGCATTTGGCAGTGATTTCTTGGATATAACACCAAAGGCACAGGCAACAAAAGGAAAAAAAATAGACAAATTGGACTTCATAAAAAATTTTGTACATCAAAAGACAGTATCAACAAAGTAAAAAAACAACACATAGAATGGGAGAAAATATTTGAAAACCATATATCCGATAAAGGATCAATATACAGAACATATAGAGAACTCCTAAAACTCAACAACAACAATAACAACAAAAAAAAAAAAACTTAACTCAAAAATGAGCTAAGGACTTGAGTAAACATTTATCCAAAGAAGATATACAAATGGTCAATAAGCACATAAAAATGCTCAACATCCCTAATCATTAGGGAAATGCAAATTCAATGAGATACATCTCACACCCATTAGGATGGTTACGATCTGAAAAGCAGAACATGAGAAGAAGTGCTGATGAGGATGTGGAGAAATTCGAGCTCTTGTGCACTGTTGGTGGGAATATAAAATGTTATAGCCGCTATGAAAAACAGCGTGATAGTTTCTCAAAAAATTAAAAATGGAAATAACATATAATCCATTGGAATTAACATAACAATTCCATTTTTTGGTTATTTATTCAAAAGAACTAAAAGCAAAACCTCTAACAGATATTTGTACTCCCATGTTTATAACAGTATTATTCATGGTAGTTAAAATGTGGAAGCAACACATGTGTCCATGGACAGATGAATGAATAAGCCCAATGTGGCGTGTACATGTAATGGAATATTATTCAGCCTTAAAAAAGGAAGGAAATGCTGACACATAGTACAGCCTGGATGAACCTTCAAGACATTATG
This sequence comes from Macaca thibetana thibetana, assembly GCF_024542745.1. Lineage (NCBI taxonomy): Eukaryota > Metazoa > Chordata > Mammalia > Primates > Cercopithecidae > Macaca > Macaca thibetana. The sequence continues at coordinate 4,634,150 of NC_065578.1, forward strand.
CTAAGTGAAATAAAACAGTCATAAAAGGAGAAATTCCATTTATATAACATCTCTAGAGTGCTCAAATTCATAGACATGAAAATCCAGCTACCTGTCAGCCCTAGAGAAGTGAGGGCAAACCTTAGTGCCCCGGGGCTCTGGTGTGTTCGCCAATCGGTACCTCAGGGCTTTCCAAGAGCTGTTGTAGAAAATGCCTCTGGAGGTCTCAAGAACAATCCCTCTCCAGGGTCAGAAAAGCCTGTAGGGCACTCCCCACATGGCCATCGACTGGCTGTGCGACAGTAGGGAGGTGACTAACCCACTCTGTGCCTCATCTTCCTCAGCCAGAAACAGAGTGTAACAGCACCTGCCTCCTGCCATGCTGAAGACACTGAGATGAGCAAGTGCAAGGCTTGGTCACCGCCCCGTCAGTGTGACCTTTTGTCATCATCCACCCTCATCTTCTGGCAGGCAGGGACCCCAAAGCGGGAGGATTAACTTGCTGACACAGGAACAAACATTCCCTGCCTCTGTGACTTTGCAAACATATCAGGAACCACAAGGACCTGGAATTGTTCCAAATGCTACAGTGAGCGAGTCGTAAAAAGCAGACATAATTCTCCTAACACCTGCCTGCTGTGTGCTCTGCAGGTGCTGGGAGGGGCTGGAGGGAGAGGAGTGTCTACTCACCAAGGAGGGGCCAGTGTCTCTCTGTTTCATGAGCTGGGAGGTTTGAAGGCTGAGATTGCAGAGGAGGCGGGAAACATTGTCAAAAAAGGAAAATGGACATTATAGTAAAGTGCTGGACAGTTTCCAAGGCTTTTCACGTGCTTGTTCTCCTTGATCCTCACCACAGGCTCAAGAGAGGAACAGCATGTGTGTCCTCGGTTTACAGGAGAGGAAACTGGGGCTCAGAGACTACCAGGACAAAGCCGACCGGTGCTGGGGTCTTTCCATGCTCCATGACACTTGGAGGGGCCCTCATCTTTCTACCGATAGTTGGCCTCTAACAATGCCAACTATTAATAGAAAGGGCTGAGCTAACTGGAACTTTACTCTGCCCAGTGATGCACATTCAGAGGGACTCTGCAGCTCAGAGACTGGACCAAGAAATGGGGAGTGGGGGTCTGGAGGTGCTGACCCATCCATCACTGTTCCCAAAGCAGCACGTTCCAGAATCTTCTCCTTGGTCCAGCCACTTGCCAGGCACCTCTCTGAGTCCTATCTGAAAGGTACTGGGTCTTCCTGTCCCCAGAATGGGGAGGTGGGGATGGGGTGGTTTCTATTATGAAACTCGAATACTTGGCCCTTTACACTTGGTTGGTTACTGATACAACTGCTTCACCAAGCCAAGCGGCCAGCTGAGCCTTCACCCCATTCAGAGGTTGGGAAGCCAGCTCTGAGTCACCTGAAGGTTCTGCTGAGGATGCTCAGAGATCATCTGGGAGGAGGGAATGTTGTGGGTTCATTCTCTAGAAACAGGCCCTGAGATAAAGGGTCTGTGTGTTTTCAGGAGAATGTGGTCTGGAAGTAGGGGTGGGGAGGGGAAGCAGGGTAGGAAGGAGAGCCAGTCCAGCATGGTGCCGTCTCAGGCACAGCCCCAATATCAGCAGATCATACAAGGAAGTGTGGAGTGGAAGTTACGCCTCAAGAGGTTGTTACAGCTCGAGATGAGGGAACTGGGCAGGTCTCCCCCTCCAGCTGTTGGCCACTGGAGTAGGGCCACCCTGGGGAACATGTCCTTCCCAGTGCTTCTGGCTCCTGCACCTGTGGCAAGGTGCTCCCAGAACCCAGGTAGAGAGGAGAGCCCTGGGCAGGAACATGGGGCCAGGGACACCCACATGAGAACAGCGAGGGTATCCGAGGGCCCTAGGATGAGCAGACCTGCCTCCCTTCCCCAGCTGTGCTGGCTGTTCTCCAGGGGCAGGGTTGTTCTAGAGTTCCCTGATCCAGGAAAATAGATGAGAACACCCAATTGCAAAGAAGGAAGGGACAGCCCATGCTCACACTTGGACACAGCGACTGAGGGAAGACTGGACCAACAACAGGTGACCAGACTTTCTCCTCCACCCCAGCTTCACCATCTTCAACAAGCCTGGTTAAGAGACCAAAATGTGAGTGAACCCCAAAACCCACCCATTTAGTCTCATAATAACTCATTCCATCAATATCGCCAGACACTCACTATGTGTGTAATGTCAGGGCATCATGACAGATACAATGCAACTATCTGTAAAGGAAAAAAATAGTTTTAAAATGTTCTTAAAGTACATTTTAAAATAAGTTAAAGGGTGCCATAAGATTGTTTGTAACTCAAAAGACAAATGCTTGAAGGGAGGGATACCCCATTCGCCATGACGTGTTTATTTCACATTGCACACCTGTATCAAAGTATCTCATGTACTCCCTAAATATATATATACCTACTACATATTGATAAAAATTATAAATTAATAATTTTTTACAGAGAAAAATAAAATCCTAAAAATAAAATAAATGTTTTAAAATGTTTATTCTTGATTTAAGAAGTAGCATGCTTGTATTAGTCCAGTTTCATACTACTATGAAGAAACGCCTGAGACTGGGTAATTTATAAAGGAAAAGAGGTTTAATGAACTCAAAGTTCCACATGACTGGGGAGGCCTCATCATCATGGCAGAAGGTGAAGGAGAAGCACAGCACATGTTACATGGTGCCAGGCAAGAGAAGTGCTGAGCAAAAGTGGGAAAAGTCCCTTATAAAACCATCAGACATTGTGAGAACTCACTCACTATCATGAGAACAGCAGCATGGGGGCAACCACCCACATGATTCAGTTACTTCCCACTGAGTCTCCCCCACGACATGTGGGGATTATGGGAGCTAAAATTCAAGACGAGATTTGGGTGGGGACACAGCCAAACTATATCAATGCTAGACTGAGTTTTTATCACTCTACAATTCAACTCACCCAGAGCAAAATCAGAACACCATCCTGTTATCCAAATGAAGAAAATCTTTAGCCCTTTGCAACCCCTGGGTCAAGCCTGTGAATTCAGACTCCGTCCCTGCAACATGCCTCTTCCGGTCAGGGTCCAGCACCCAGGAGGCGATGCAGGTGGTAGGCACACGCCCTCCACAGCATGGGGCCTGAGTCAGCAGCAGGAACCACGACCTCCTACCAAGGACAAAGGCCTGGCCGTGCCCTCTGGGCACTCATTGAGAGAAAGGGCGCAGAGGCAACAGGCCGGAGGGGCACCAGATTTCTGGGGCAAAGGGGTCTTTGTGGGTGGTGGAAGTCAGTGGAGGATTCCTGGGGAAGCAGGCCTCACGGGGGCTGGAGGGTTGAAGAAAACCTAAATAAAGGTTGGGATGGGGTGATATATTGATTTCTAGTGGCCGCTGTAACATTTACCACAAACTTGGTGATTTAGAACAATCCAAGCGTATCACCTTACTGTTCTGGAAATCAGAAGTCCTACATGGGCCCCGCGGGACTAAAAACCAGGTTGTCGCAGGGCTGTGCTCTTTCGGGGAGAACTATTTCCTTCATAGTTTATTTTATTTCAGCTGGGGGTTTTTTCTTTTACCATCTACTAACCCAGAATGACTATAAGTCCTAGTTATTATTTCAGAAGTCTTCTTCGCTGGATTCTTTTGAGCATTCTACCACTCTAGTTTAGCCCCTGCTCCGGAATTAGGAGAACATTGACCCCCAACAGGCATTTCCCCCCTCAACCCACTTCCTTGGCTTTTCCAGCTTCCAGAGACCACTGCCTTCCTTGGTTCACGGCCCCTCCTCTATCTGCAAAGCCGGCAATGACTGGTCAAGTCCCTCTCACATTGCATCACTCTGACCTCCTCTCCTGCCCCCGTCTTCTCCATTTAAGAACTCTAATGACTGTATTGGGCCCGCCTGGATAATCCAGCATCGTCTCCCCAGCTCGGGGTCAGCTGATGAACAACCTGAATTTCATCTGCAGCATCAATTCTTCTTTGCTACATTAGCCAGGGTTCTCCAAGAGACCACATGAGTAGGATGTACATAGATACATAAAAGATTTATTATGGGATTGTCTCATGCAATTATGGAGGCTGAGATGTCCCATGGTATGCTGTCTGCAAGCTGGAGAACAGGAAAGCGGGTGGGGTCATTGAATCTGAGTCCAAAGGGCTGAGAACCAGGAGAGCACTCGTGTAAATCCCGGAGTGTGAAGGCCCAAGAACCAGGAGCCCCGACGTCCAAGGGCAGTGGAGGATGGACATCCTGGCCCAAGAAGAGACAATGAGAGAATTTGCCCTTCCTCTGCCTTTTTGTGCTACTCAGGGCCTTGATAGATTGGATGACACCCATGCCCATGGGTGAGGGAAGATCTTTTTACTCATTCTACCCATTCAAATGCTTGTCTCTTCCCAAAACATCCTCAGGGACACACCCAGAAATAATGCCGTACCAGCTATCTGGGCATCTCTTAACCCGGCCAAGTGGGATGTCATGCATAAAATTAACCATCACACCATGTAAGGTGATATTATTTACAGGCTCTGGGGATCAGGTCATAGACATATAATGGGCATGATTCTGCTAACCACAGGTTGCCAGTAAAGAGGAAGACATCCAGCCCAGGAAGAAGAGGAAACTGAGCAGAGGAGTGAGGATCTGTTCCAACTATTGCTTCTCAGTTCAACTCAATATACACATCCTATAAGTGGGTCTGAGAAATTGTCCAAAGCAAAGAGAATACTATAAAAAGGAGGAAGATCATAATCTAGCATCCTAATCAAGAGTGGGCTTCAGAATATATCTCTTTGCATGTGTACAATTAAAGGTAACAACACATAATAAGAACAGACCCTGTGCCAGGCACTGTCCCCACATTTTGCCCGGCCATGGCCAGTGAACCTTTAGGTGATATCAGAGTGGACAGCCACCAGTGGAGGCTTATGGCGCCTCCAGAAAGGACAACCAAACAAAAAATTCTCCTCGCAAAACTAGACTCAGTCAGGGGACCGGAGTTTGGGAGAGATTGATGGGGATGAAACATTTGCGTTCAACTAATGCGATCGGATGAAGTTCAATCTTTCCACAAAGGGGTAACAGGGTGTTCAGACAGCCGTACTTAGGTACTGATTTACTGCATTTCATAAAAGCTGGCAAACCATAAAAGGTGCTATCTGTATTGAATTTCACTTCCATAAGGAGATATAAAACCGATACCTGTCTTCACTGGCACCCAAGATAAATTGTTGTTAATGAACTAATTTTGTTTCCTTGGGATTACAAGAGGTTGAATACTAAACAAATATCACCGCATGACCTGTCTTCCTCTCTGAATTCAGAACAAACCACTGTTTCCTTCAGATGCTGGGAGCCATGGGGTAGGGAACTAGTGGTAGCCTGCCTGGGGTGACAGTGAATGCAACACACAGGTTTTCACCCAGGTCTCATCCTGCATCTGGGCAGGGGTCTACAGCCCCACCTGCAAAGGGCTCAGATGCCACAGGTTCATGAAAGGAAGTCAAGAGACAGTCCTCCCATTTCCCATTCCCCAATGAACAGCAGCTGGCATTTATGAGAATCTACCTTGTGCAAGCAATTATACTATTCATTTAATCCTCTCAGTGACATGGCAACATGGGGACCCTGATGATTGCCATCTCTGTTTCATCTAAGGTGAAACCAAGACTCAAACAAATGCAGCTAAGATTTGATCTCAAATTTTTCAGTCTACTGAATTCAAGTTCTGCTGATAATCCTGACTTGGCTGAAGGGTGCAGCTGCCTGGTGTAGCACTTCTTCTTTACAATGTTTCAACGTGTTTGCTAAGTGATGTTTGCAGAGGAACTGTGTGCCCCTTCTATTCAATAAATATGTGTTGCACCCCCACCATGTAGCCATGCATCCTTCTGGGTTCTGGGGCAGAATGGCAAATAGGACAGACATTTGCAATCACGAGACTTTCATGCAGAATCATTTCACCTAGCATTTGTCTGTCAGTGGATCCTTTCGCTGTAAGCCTTTTATGTGGTCATCAGTTCAGTTCAGTATGCCGCTGAATACTTATGAAGTGGCATTTGTGAAGCACTTGCCATGGGCCAGGCACTGGCTATGATTAGCGTGACGACTCTTGTCTTCATTTTCTGGATCAAGGAAATAGTAAAGTGAATTTCCTAAGGTCATACAGTCAGTGAGTGTTGAAGCTAACTGCCTGTGTGGCTAGGTATCATTTCTCAAGGACATGCTATGTACCACTATGATAGTACTTTACACCTCTGATCCTTTCAGTAATCCTTAAGGTAAATGCTATTGACCCATTTTACAGGTGCAGAATTGGACTCTGTGGCATGATGGGGCTTGTGCAAGGCCATACATCCAGGGAGTGGCAGAGCCTGGGATGGCATTAAAACACAGCTTGCCTAACTTCTACTTCTGCCCATGATGGAGAAACCAGGCTAGACATGGCCTACAGCCATACAACCAGGAGACACGACACAACGTATGAAACAATGGTTATCAGACCCTGGACAATAAGCAGAGCAGACTATCGTTCCCAAGAGAAAGAAAACAAATAAGGTGAGCCCTGTGGTTGCCTAACTTTCTTTTTAGCTTTATGGAGGTACATCTTACCTAAAGGAGGGTCCAGACAGAGCATGGTGAGTTTCTTAGTTCAAGAAGTGGAGATTGGAGCTCAGGGAGATGGACACAGTTGGGCTTTGCTGGGTAAAGTAGTGGAGAGTCATGAAGAGGAGCGTTCCAGAAATCTGCATAAGAACCTCCTTAAGTGTTTGAAGTTGGACACTAAATTCTGTGCATGGAATGAAATTCCACAAGGGTAGGAGCTGTTAGGTGAATGAATCTCAGAGCCCACCCAGGGCTGAGAGACTGTAAAGCTCCAATTAGTAAGAGTGAAGAGACCTTGGGGAGGACCCAGAGCACTCAGAGAACCACAGAGGGCCACATCTTTGTAGCGGGGCTGAACTAGCCACATAGTAAAGGGTACTCAATACGCCTTCTGCCCTCAACTCCAATAAAACTTAAAAATAAGCCGTTCAAGGATCAAGCTGATCTGCAAACAACTATCTACCAAGCAAAATTATACATTCTTTAAATGAAGATAGCAAAATCCGGACACCCAAAAATGTAACATGCAAACAATAAAAATTATGAGATATGAAAAGAGGAATAAAAATGTGAATCATAATCAAGAGAAATATCAGCCAATAAAAACAGACACAGAAATAACAGAGATGTTGGAATTAGAAGACAAGGACATTAAAATAGCCATTGTGAATACATTAAATAACTCAAAGCAAAACTAAAACATGATGATGAGAGAAATGAAATTCTAAAAATGTACTAAAAGGAACTTCTAAGGATAATATATACAATGTCTGAAAAAAAGAAATTACCTGAATAGACTGAGATACTTAAAAAAACATCAGATCAGTGACTAGATATTCAGGGGTCTATGGGGAAATAGCAAGCAGTCTAATATATGTGTAACTGGAGATTACAGACTGGGGAGGATAAAATACATTTGAAGAAATATTGACTGTAATTTTCCTAAATTTGATGAAAACTATGAAGTCAAAGACCACAATGGTCAAAACTTGAAGCAGAATAAATACCAAAAAGAAAAACAACAACAACACAAGGTATTTTATAATCAAATTTCTGGACTACAATTCAACACTGGGGACTACAGTGGAGGATAAAATCGTAAAAGCAGCAAGAGAAAAAAGAAGATTAAATAAAGAATTTCTGCTGACTTCTCAGAAACAGCGTAAGCCAGAAGACAATCACAGGGCATTTTTCAAGCATTCAGAATTCAAAGGTGGGGAAAAAGGCCTCCCAAGCTAGAATGCTATATCTATTATAACAAAAACATGATGAAAGTAAAACGAAGACATTTTCAGTTTCACTACATACAAAAACCTGGATCTGTACAAATTAATACAAAGCATGTGAAACAATAAACACTTGGCTAAACATAAAAACATCCTCATGTTTAATTTCTTTAGATGATAACTGATCATCTAAAGAAAACATAATATGGATGATTTGTATGGCTTTTAATATATATAACCATTCATGGCATGGTAACAATTGCTCAAAGGAATTTAGCAAGATCATAAGATACAAGGTCATTATACAAATATCAGTATATTTCTATCTACTGGCAGTGAATCATTGGGGAATGAATTTTTAAAAATGTAATTTACAATAGCATCAAAAATCATTAAGTTCTTTCAGATGAATTGTTTTAGTTTCCTTTTCTTAGCTTTATTGTGGTATAACTTGTATGAAATAAAACCTGTCTGTTTTAAGCATACAATTTGTTGAGTTTTAATGGATGTGCATAGTCATGGAACCACCATGACAATGAAGACACAGAATGCTTCCTCCACCACAGAACATTGCTTGGGCCCCTGTGTAGTCAACTCACTTGCTCCCAACTGTTGACCTGTGAATGTCAGTGACTTGTTTTCTATCACAATTGTCTTGCCCTTTTACAATGCTGTATAAATAGAATCATACATTAGAAGTCTCTGGGTCTGGCATCTCCCACTTCACATGATGATGTTAAGATTCATCTGTGTTGCTGGGTGTACCACTAGTCCCTTTGCATTGATGACAAGCAGCATTCCATTATGTGAATTTAGCACAATCTGTTCATCCATTCATGTGTTGAATGACATTTGGGGTTTTTTTCTGGTTTTGGCTACTGTAAGTAAAGCTGCTATAAATGTTTGCATACAAATCCTAGATATATATTTTCATTTATTGTATTAAAACCCAGGAGTACAATAGCTGGATTACATAGATAGAGTCAAACAGTTATCTGGATAACTGTTTTTCAATATCATTTAAAAAACTGTAAAACCCTCCTTCAGGTATCTGTATCATTTTGCATTCCCACCAACAATTCCAAACCACATGGGAAAAAAGTTTTTATGTATGACAAAATACTTGTATCTAAAATACGTAAAGAACTATTGCAACTTAATAATAAGGAAAAAATGACCCAATTTAAAAACAGGTGAATGATTTGAACAGTCACTTAGAAAAATAATATTTGTAATATTATTATATACAACATATGATAACATGTATATATACATAAAATAGAAATGTAACTTCATAAACAAATGGACAATAAGTGCAAAAAATGGTGTGCAACACAGTCATCAGGGAAATGCAAATTAAACCATAGAAAGATGCCACAACACATTCACTAGAAAGGTTACAGTTAAAAATACTTAGAATACTAAGTGCTGGTGAAGATGTGGAGTACATGGTACTCTTATACATTGCTAGTTGAAGTGTTAAATATTACAGCCACTTTGGAAAACACTGTGGAGGTTATCATAAAGTTAAAAATACCCTTATCATTGGACCTAGCAATTACTTCCCCTGGTAGTTTTCCAAGAGAAACTAACTCCACAGAAATATGTATATACAAAAGTTTATAGTAGCTTTATTAATAATATTCTAAAATTTAAAACCACCCAAAGTCTATAAAAGGAAATAGATCATCAAATTGTGGCATATTCATACAGTGAAATATTACTTGGATGAATCTCAAAAGCATGATGCTAAGCAAAAAAAAAAAAAAAAACAAAACAAAAGGAAGTCTATATGGTTCTCTTCATATGAAAGTCTAGAACAGACAAAACTAATCAACAGGGAGAAATTTTTGTGTAAATATCCATTCTTTCTAATCAGGTCCTGGGGTCTCTCTCTTGAGAGTGGCTATAAAATCTAGCCCTGACCTGGAAAGCAGTTAGGTTCAAGTGTGTCAGTCAGGTGACACACAGGAGGCAGCACAAAACATATGAAATAACAGAAGCATTTTATAACTTACAGACTACAAAGAGAAGAGGGTAGCACACCTGGCAGGGCCAATGCGAAGGGGAAGCTGTCTGGGACACTCATGCTCAACCAGTGGATGAGGAGCAAGAGAGTTAGAGAGAGACCTGTAATCCAGAGCCTTTACTGAGGCTCAGGGCATTACCTAAGCAGGTTTCCCACAGAGAGCTGTAGTTGGTGGGTTAAAAGCAAGCAGGTGTGAGTTCCACGGGTCACGCTGTACTGAGAGGGAGTCACTGTAGCATATCTGTAAAGTCTCTGTGGGCTTTAGGGAGCAAGAGGGGCAAGTCATGTGGGTTGTGTCTTAGCCCATTCCTGCACTGCTATAAAGAAACACCTGAGACTGGATAATTTATAAGAAAAGAGGTTTAATTGGCTCACAGTTCTACAGGCTGTACAGGAAGTATAGCAGCTTCTGCATCTGGTGGGGGCCTCAGGAAACTTACAATCATGGTGGAAGGTGAAGGAGAAGCAAGTGCTTCTTACATGGCTGGATGTAAGAGGATGTATGGAAAAGCCTGGATGTCCAGGCAGAAGCCTGCTGCAGAGGCAGAGCCTTCACAGAGAACTTCTACTAGGGCAGTGCAGAGGGGAAATGTAGGGTTGGAGCCCCCACACAGAGTCCCCACTGGGGCACTGCCTAGTGGAAGTGGGAGAAGAGGGCCACCATCCTCCACACCCCAGAATGGTAGAGCCACCAACAGCTTGCACCATGCACCTGGGAAAGCTGTAGGCACTCAATGCTAGCCCTTGAGGGCAGCTGCAGGGGCTAAATCCTGCAAAGCCACAGAGGTGGAGAATGGTGGTGGTGGTGGGAGCGGGAGATGTGCCACATACTTTTAAACAACCAGATCTTGTGAGAACTCTATCATGAAAACAACACTGAGGAGATGGTCCTAAAGCATTGATGAGAATTTCACCCTCATCATCCAATTACCTCCCATCAGTCCCCATCTCCAACACCAGGGACTACAATTCAACATGAGATTTGGGTGAGGACACAGTTCTAAACCATATTATTTCACCCATGACCCCTCCAAATCTCATGTCCTTCTCACATTGCAAAAGTACAATCATGACTTCCCAATAATTCATAGTCTTAACTCATTCCAGCATTAACTCAAAAGTCCAAAGTCTCATCTCAGACAAGGCAAAAGTCTCTTCACCTATGAGCCTGTGAAATCAAAAACAAGTGAGTTTCTTCCAAGATACAATGAAAGTATAGGCATTGGTTAAATAATCCTGTGCCAAAAGAAAGAAATAAGCCAAGAGAAAGGGGCTACAGGCCCCAATCAATTCTGAAACCCAGCAGGTCAGTAATTAAACCTTAAAGCTCCAAAATAATCTCCTTTGACTCCATGTCTCACATCCAGGCCACATTGATGCAAGGGGTGAGCTCCCAAGGCCTTGGGCACCTCCACCTCTGTGGCTTTGCAGGATTTAGCCCCTGCAGCTGCCCTCAAGGGCTAGCATTGAGTGCCTACAGCTTTCCCAGGTGCATGGTGCAAGCTGTTGGTGGCTCTACCATTCTGGGGTGTGGAGGATGGTGGCCCTCTTCTCCCATTTCCACTAGGCAGTGCCCCAGCGGGGACTTTGTGTGGGGGCTCCAACCCCACATTTCCCCTCTGCACTGCCCTAGTAGAAGTTCTCTGTGAAGGCTCTGCCTCTGCAGCAGGCTTCTGCCTGGACATCCAGGCTTTTCCATACATCCTCTGAAATCTAGGCAGAGGCTCCCAAGCCTCAACTCTTGCATTATACATGGCTGTAGGTTTAACACCACACAGAAGCCACCAAGGCTTATGGCTTGCACCCTCTGAAGCAGTGACCCAAGCTGTACCTGGGCCTCTGAGCCACGCCTGGTGCTGTAGTGGCTGGGACGCAGGGAGCAGTGTCCTGAGGCTGCACAGGGTGGCAGGGCCCTAGGCCTGACCCACAAAACCAATCTTCCCTCCTATACCTCCAGGACTGTGATGGAGGGGGCTGCTGCAAAGGTTTCTGAAATGCCTTTGAGGCCTTTTCCCCATTGTCTTGGCTATTAGCACTTGGCTCCTTTTCAGTTACGCAAATTTCTGCAGCCTGCTTCCATTCTTCCCGTGAAAATGCGGTTTTCTTATCTACCACATGGGTTGGCTGCAAATTTTTCAAACTTTTACACTCTGCTTCCCCTTTAAGTATAAATTTCAGTTTCTGCTTTTTTTTTTTTTTTTTTTGAGATGGAGTTTTGCTCTTGTTGCCCAGGCTGGAGTGCAATGGCATGATCTTGGCTCACTGCAACCTCCACCTCCCAGGTTCAAGCAATTCTCCTGCCTCAGCCTCCCAAGTAGCTGGGATTATAGGCATGCATCACCAAGCCCAGCTAATTTTGTATTTTTAGTAGAGGTGGGGTTTCTCCGTGGGGGTCAGGCTGGTCTCGAACTCCCAACCTCAGGTGATCCGCCCACCTCGGCCTCCCAAAGTACTAGGATTACAAGCGTGAGCCACCGCACCCGGCCATCTGGTCATTTCTTGAACCCGGGATGCAGAAGTTGCTGTGAGCCGAGATCACGCAACTGCACTCCAGCGTAGGCAACAGAGTGAGACTCCATCTCAAAAAAAAAAAAGAAAAGAAAAGAAAGGAAAGAAAGGCATAATAGAATTTTGGGGGGATGATGGAAATGTTCTAAACTTAATTGTGGTGGTTACATAATATATACATTTATTTTAAAAACTTCGTCAAACTATACACTTAAATTTAGTGCATTTTCTTGCATATAAATGAATTCTTAATAAAGATGATTTTTAAAAAACAACTCAGTTTTCCCAGTTCCTAGGCCCCATCTGCATCCAGCGGCCCACTGCACCAGCAGCAGGGGCTACCGGTCTAGGCCACCACTGTCTGGTAGTTTGAGCCACTGCTCTCACCACTTCCTATTCCGGGGGACACAGGTGCCCACTCATCGCTGGTGAAGACATTGGTCCCCTTTTCACTGGGTTTCTTAGCAGAAAGATCCTCTCAAGAAAAATACGGATCTGTTCTTCCAGTTCCCATTCCCCCAACATTCATCTCAGTCTCTCCTAGAAAAAATGCTCACAATGCCTCTTTCTTCCCCAGAAGGAGTTCTAAGTGGAATCAGGATACCTGGGGATATGTGGCTCCAGCCCAAGGTTGAAGGGTGGGTCTCTCGGGCTTTGGGACCCAGGTGTGGTCCCTCAGTCGGGATCAGACGCTGGATACCCTCTCAGGCTTCTTAGTGGAGTGGGGTGGGGGTAGGATCATCCACAAACACCAAGGTTTGGCAGAGCAAACGCCTCCTGTTCACAGGAAAACAGCCAGGTGGGCTTCCCGGAGGACGGAACACCCAGCCCGAGCATCCAGGGCTCACCTACCACATTTAGGACCTTCCCCCCCACCCACACAGGAGGCAGGGGTGACGCCTGTGACCACCATCACGCAGGACCAGGCGTTGCCAGACACCACACTCTTTCCTTGCTGGAGTCCCAGTATTTTCTTAGCATAACACCCTTGTCATATTTTTTAGATGAAGGCTGAACCATCTCTATCGTGAATCAGACCCAGATGGTTACACATGGCTTTAAGATCCCCAAGAGAATGGGGCCGTCCTCCTTCAAGGTTTTCCCATTGCACTCCTCCTGTCCGTCCCTCTCAGGTGCCTCCTTGTCTGTCAAGATCCCCTTTCCAGGTTCCTCAGGTTACGCGTGGGGCCATCATTTCTTGTGCCCGTCAGACATTGCTGCTGCCTCTGGGGCCAAGTAGCTTCCCCTTTACTTCAGGGATCCCTGATGGAATCCGCATGTGTGGGCGAGTGTGGGGGGCCTGGGGAGCTTTAGGAAAACAGGAGGGAATGACGGAGGAGGAGACAGGGAGGGGACTCCCGGGCGGGAGGTGCTGCTAGAGCTGCTCTCCACCTCCTGCTCTTGTTCTCCACCCCTCGGCCACTGTCCTTCACCAGGGACTCCTTCCAGCCACTGTGCTTAGGCCGCTCAAGCCAGGAGGTCAGAGGAAGCTCAGGCCTGTGTCCCCCAACCCATGTCATGAGGAGCCATCCTTGCGGGCAAAGCATGGAAGACGCTGGTGCAATCACTATTCAGAGAACACTGGGCTCAGAGAGGTTAGGAGATTGGACCAATGTCACAAAGCAAGCAACTGCTGAGCGGAGCCTCCCCGCAGAGCCCATGCTGTTTGTGATGATATTGCAATAACCACAAGCCAGCTGAGTTCTCCCGGCGAGACTGAGGCCCACAGCTGGGACATCCCCACTCCGCATCCCCCATATCCCGTGCACGCCCCAATGCGAGGCCACCTGGGGGAATGACAGGGTGACTCTGGGCTGCACTGGAAGCTGCATGTGGCGTTCCTCAATACCAAGGAGAGAAAGGTCAGTTTTCTGGGGACCTCTGGTGACCATCAAAAGAGTCAATGAAATTACCGGCAACAATCCCCTAAAGCCATGACCGAAACATAACCACCCAAGGCAAATTCAGTCCGAATCGTTTCCATGACTCCATAACAAGAGGAGACAGCAGGAACACAGCTTCCATTGCCCCCAGCTCCGGGTTCCCCTCATGGTCATCCCCTCTTTACTGGTGACACTCACACTGCTCTGGGCAGCCGGGAAGGAGCCTGCGTGGATCTCCCTTTTAACATTTCTACCTGGGCCGTCTGTCTCAGGTCACCATCCAGCCACTATCAAGTTCCAATTAACTTTTTGCCCCAAATTAGACAGGGAGACTCAGTGAATGAGCACTGACTGCAGATGCATGGAGACACTCAGGGCCATTGAGGAGAGTGCTGCCCTGGTTAACTACACTTGCTGATTGCTATTTAATTGCCCAGATGCGTCACGAAGGCACCACGTTTCCCTCATTTAGTCCTGACATTTGTGAGCAAGATGTAACGGTGTGAGATTGAATCAACAACAAAACATAGAAGCTTCTCCGTTTTCCCATCTTCACCAGCTGAGCCCTGCCTGCCTCCTGCCTCTGGGTCATCTCTGAAAGGGACTAAGGGATTAAAAAACTAAGAGGGACAAGGGGGCATTTCCATTGTCTCCCAGCTCCGTCGTCTCCCTGCACCTCCTAACCACACATGACAGATCAGGGAGCAATATCTGGGCACTAGTGGCAGTAGCTGTTGCTACATATCCATGCAGATGCTGAGTTCAAGCTTCTGCACAAGGCACCTCACTTCGTTCTTACAGAAGGCTCCAGATGAGGCATTAGGAGTTCCCCTAGTTTACACCTGGGTAAACTGAGTCTCGGAGAGGAGTAGTGACCTCTCCAGGGCCACGCAGCTAGTAACTGGGAGTGCCACAATTTTAACTCAGTCTCTGTGGCTCTGAAGCTCAGATTCTTCCAATAATCTATCCTGCCCCCATCCCATAATGAACATAAATATTTGGGGCCTTCACACTTAATAGACCTGCACACCCATTATCTCATCTAACCTCATGACAGCCCTGTGACAGAGACATTGCTGTGGGCATTTCACAAAGGCAGAGGTTGAGAATTAGACAGGCTACACATACCAGCCCAAAGGTGCACAGCCTGGAGGGGGCAGAGCCAGGAGCAGAACCAGGTAAGGGATTCTGAATTCTGTTGGACCTACAGAGACAGCATGTCTTAGTCACCCACCAGGCCAGCATAATGTTTAAATACACAGAAGTCTAATGCCCAGGGACTGTCTAATCAACTTATAGAGAATACGGAACTGGACAGAGCTGAGTTCAAGTCTCAGATTCTCCCTTAGAAGCAGGTAACTTTAATCTCTCTGGGCCTCGGTGTCATTATTTGTAAGATGGGGACAATCGTACTCAGTCAGTGTGAAGATACATTGAGACAGCATGTATGGAGAATATGTGCACAGTGACTGGCAAGATACAAACTCAAAAAATATAGCTCATACTTTCTAAGAAAGAAAAAAACAGAAAATCTAGGTTCTATTAAGAAAAAAAAATGATCCCCAAATCTTAGTCGACCTGTTGCAATATTCAGCTCTCTTGCCATAAATGAAGTGAACTTGGTTTTGAGACTGTGGTTCAGAAACCATCCTACTATCTGAGCAGGCTCCAGCCTGACCATCTCCAGCCTCCTGACATACCACATCTGAACCTGGAGCAGACAGACCAATGGCAGCCAGAAGGAAGCCCTCAAGCTTTCTTCAGGGCCGACAGACCCCAGGATCCAAGGCAGGTGGCAAACCTAATGTGGCATCCGCATCCCCTGGTCACCAACCTGCCCTGCAGGTCCTCACGCTAAAGCACAGATGATGGAATCTTCCAGAATTAACAAGAGGTTCAAATGGGATAATGTACCCACCCATGACCACATGCCCAACAGTAGAGATATGGTTTAATTATATTGCAATCATAAAATAAAATGCTCTCCAGCACCCAATATAAGCTTGGAGGAGAATAATGTCCATAATAAACATATTTTTATTTTTAGTATTTTTCTATTATGAGACATGTCATACATGCAACTAGACTGAATTTTATGTTTATCTCTCCCTTTTTCTCTTGTGGTTTTTCCACATAAGTGTATAATCCTAAACAATATGTTCTTTCATTTTCTTAGCTTCCAACTTAATATAAATGGATTATATTTATGACTTTGCCTTTGCAGACCAATATTGTTTCTAAGAGTCATGCATGTTTCATTAAGTATCGATATTGGATCTGCATCTCCACCAAATCTCATGTCAAATTGTAATACCCAGTGTTGGTGGTGAAGCCTGGTGGGAGGTGACCTTGGGGGCAGATTTCTCATGCATGGTTTAGCACAACCCTGCTTGGCACTGTCCTTGCAACAGTGAGTGAGTTCCCGTGAAATCTGGTCTTTTAAAAGTGTGTGGCACCTTGTTCTCTCTTGCTCCTGCTCCAACCATGTAAGAAGCCTGCTCCCACTTCACCTTCTGCCATGACTGTAAGTTTCCTGAGACCTCCCCAGAAGCAGAAGCCACTATGCTTCCTGTACAGCCTATAGAACCATGAGACAATTAAACCTCTCTTCTTTATAGATTACCCAGCCTTCGGTGTTTCTTTACAGCAATGTGAGAACAGACTAATACAAGTATGCACTCTAGTTCCATCACCTTTGCACTGGGTGTCCCTGTGTGTTTATGCATCTCAATTTTTTTAGCCATGCTATTGTGGATGGCATTTAAGTTATTTCCTTTATTTATTTTTTCTATTAAAAATAAGACTGATGTTAAAGTACATGTATCCTGGAGTTCCTCTGGGGTGACATATGAGGACGTGGAGTTGATGGCTTGTAAAGTATGTGCATCTTCAAATGTATCAGACGGCACATTGTTTTCCAAAGGGCTTGAAACCATCTACACTCCCACCAGCAATAAATGAAGGCTGTTTGTTTCATTGCCTCCTCTGGAGCCACTGTCAGACGTATCAGTGAGGGTTCCAGCAGGAAGCAAGCTGTTCCACGAAGAGGCCTTGATGAAGAGAATACTTCCTAAAACAGCACGAGATTACCGGACAAAACCGAGCTGGTGAGAGATTCTGGTACCACCCCTGGGGTGAAGGGAGAGGGGAGTGTGGGTATTGCCAGAGACCAGAGGAGGACTGCTCTGTAAAAGCTCCAGAAGTGGAGAGAAGCAGCCGCACAGGAGGGGACAAGGGAGGACTCCGGGCTTTCTCCTCCCACCGCATAATCTGTGCTAATCAGAAACCAGCAGGCATGAGACCCAGGTAACTTAGCCCATGGAGGGTAGTGTAAAGCACACAGAGTGGGGAAGGGAAGTTTGGGGGACAGAGAATAGCCAGTCCATCAGATGTTTATGTTTGTATCTATGTGTTGGGGATGAGATGTTTTCTTGTTTTTATTTTAATTTGCATTTCCACAATTACTAGTAAGAGTGGGCATCTTTTCATATATTTCACTGGAGATTCATACCTCTCTCTATGAAATTCCCACTTGTGTCATTTGCCCACTTATTGACTTGTAGGATATCTTTGTGTCTTCTAGATACAATTATTTGTGAGTTACATGGGCAGTAAATAACTTCTCCAGTTGGTGGTGGGCATTTTGCCCTCCTTATGGTGTCTTTAGATATATAGAAGCATTTAAATATTGTCAACTGTATCAATGTTTGCCTTTAGGATTTATTTTACGGTATGTATGTGGGTGTGGATGTGGGTTTGTTAGGGGTGTGGTTTCTCCTAAGCCTTGTTTAGGAAACCAGTCCCTCCCTGAAGTCATACATTCATACCTTCTATGTACCTTTCTAAAAGTATTGAAGTTTTGTTTTTCATTTAAGGGCTTGATACAACATCATTAATGAATGTCATGAGAGAGGGGAGCATGTAATTTTATTTTTCCACAAGTATAATTATTTCAACGTTATTGATTGATTGATGACCCTTCCTTGTCTTCTCTTATCCATAAATACGCAATATATCTAAATGTATTTGAGTATTTTGAAGATATCTTCAACAAAGTTTTATAGCATTCAGTACAAATACCTTGCATATCTTTCATTAGATTTATTCTTAGTTTACTTTTATTGTCATTGCTCTTTGTAAGTTAAATTTGTTTAAGTTAACTGTTAAGTTGATCATTGCTGTTGTATAGAAGTACAATTAACTGGCCGGGCGCAGTGGCTCAAGCCTGTAATCCCAGCAATTTGGGAGGCTGAGACGGGCGGATCATGAGGTCAGGAGATTGAGACCATCCTGACTAACACGGTGAAACCCTGTCTGTACTAAAAAAAATACAAAAAACTAGCCGGGCAAGGTGGCAGGCGCCTGTAGTCCCAGCTACTCAGGAGGCTGAGGCAGGAGAATGGCATGAACCCGGGAGGCGGAGCTTGCAGTCAGCCCAGATCACGCCACTGCACTCCAGCCTGGGTGACAGAGCGAGACTCCATCTCAAAAAAAAAAAAAAAAAAAAAAAAAAAGTACAATTACCTTGTATATTGTCTTATGTCTAGTAATGTTACATCAGGTCATATAAGATCAATGTAAACTTTAGTAAAGCTTAATAACTTTACTCAACTCTCTACTTATTTGTATAGTTTGTCTCTAGATTCTTTTCAATTTTTATAAGACAGGCATAGTATTCTGCACATAATGACAGTTTTATTCCTTCCTTCTGATTTATATATCTCTTATTTATTTTTCTTGTCTTATTGCACTGTTTAGTTCCTCCAATACAACGTTAAATAGCAGTGGCTTGAAGAAATGCTTTAAGTATTTTGCCGTTGAGTATGACATTTGCTACAGGCTTTGAGAATCTAAATGGCTGTTTTAAAGTTTGAGTAAGAAAAGTTTCTGTCATAAATGAACATTGATTTAAGTAAAGCTTTCTCTTTTTCTGTTTACCTGATCATAGCTTTTTGTCCATTAAGCTGTTAATGTGGAAGACATAAATTCAGATATTTTCTATTTTTGCTTTCTGAAATAAAACTAACTTAGTAACAACAGGTTATCTGTTTTATACCTTGCTGCTGTACTTGGCTAACATATTTTTGGGATTTTGGTGTCCATGTTAATGTTTGAGATTAGCCCATAATTTCCCTTTCTCAAATTTGTTTTAATATCAAAATTATATACTTATCATATGTTGATTTTGTAAAACTATTATCTGAAAAAAAAGTGCAGAAATAATATTGTCTATTCATTGAATAGTTACCTGAATGTAAAACTCACTGGTACTAGTGTATTCTTTATAGGAATATTTTTAACTAAATTCAATATCTGTAATAGTCATAGGAAGATTCAGATTTCTCTTCAGTCAGTTTTAGTACCTTATACTGTCCAAAGATTTTGTCCACTTTGTCTAAGTTTTCAAATTTACTAGTTTAAAAATGTTCACAGTGTTCTCTTATGATCTTCTGTGCCTATGCTGTATCTAACCTTTCCATGATATGGTATGGAAGAAAGTGAGTCAAAACATAGCCTATAAAATACCAAGTTACACAGTAAAAGTGTAAGACTGTTTATTGCTGTGTAATTATTTTTGAATTATTAATGATATTTGTTTCCTTCTATATCCTTGTGTACATTTTTTTAATTTTCTAAAATAAACGTGTATTGCTTTTAAAATCAGGGAAGAGACATACGTATCATTTGATTCCAAAAAAGATAAAAATACTTCAGAAAAATAAAGCTGAGACTATTATTAAACAGCATTTGCTCAGCCTTCCTCTCTGTCTGTTTTTAACTCTCCACCACAGACTCTGCCTGTCCTCTGGGCATTCTTCTTCCTTCTCCAATCCAAACTCTCCTGTTGACTGTCCCATTCTCCTGGCCTCCCTGAATGACCCACAGAAACTTCACATTGAACAAAGGAATGACTCCCTTCTCCCTCCCTGCCTATGAGGCAGGCTCCTTCCCTCCCCTTCATGAAATCTCCAGGGAGCTCCAGACCTGGCCTGTTCATTCTCAGAAAACAAAAAGTCTTCCGGTCACATTCGGTCACAAGAAAACTGTCAATTCAGAAATTAAAATGTCCGGTGTGATTTCCTAGCCAAAACTCCAAGCATCCTTTATGTTAAGGGTCCCCACCCAGCCATTAGACGAGCTTGAGGCTGGAGGGTGGAGCAGAGGAAGGGTCATGGCAGCCTCTTCAGGCACTGCCCCATCCCCCGAGTCCTGGCTGTGCCTTTAGACTTAACACTCCTCTAACTGGAGCAGAGACTTGGGTGACACCAATGTCCCCAAGCGTTGATCTCCTCTGGCCAAGAATAGCCTCCAAAATGATACAGAAGAGCTGAGATCCCTGCTAAACCCCACCCTTAAGCCTGGACCCACAGCCCTAAGTGAAAACAACTGACCCCATTTTTCCACCCAAATGTTGCCTTTTGGGCCTGCCCTCCTACCCCCATCCTGTGCCCATAAAAGACTTCAGCTGGCAGAGCAACACCAGCAGCTGAGCTGTGAGCCGAGAAGCAACTGAGCATGGGAGACCATGGATAGACATGGCTACTTCCGACAGTGTGGCTTCGGAGAGGGGCCCAGCCAGAGATGACCAGGCTTCAGGGAAACATCACCTTTCCATCCCCTTTCCAGCCTCCCTTTCTGTTGAGAGCCACCCACCACTCAGTCAAGTCTGCTGCAAGCATCAACTTTCAAACAGTTCATGTGACTTGATTCTTCCTGGACGCCAGACAGGAACTAGGATGCCAAGAGGGCAGGGGCTGCCACCCTGACCCTCCACTGAGCTGGTTGGCATTGGCCATCCCCAGACAGCAGAGCTGAAAGAGCATTGGTTGTAACAAGCTTGGATACTGCTATGGTGCCCACAAAGAGCCTGCTCCAGCCAGAGAGGAGTGACTGGCCAGTTCCAGCATTCATTTGCTCCAGTTCCTGCACTCACTCACTCGCATGCTCCCTACTGCGGGGAGTAACCAGTGCCCAGCTGAGTGAAACAAGCCACTCCATTCCCACCCACAAAGGAGATCAAGGGAACTATCCCATCTCAGGATCATCAGAACCAGTGCCCACTATTGGGACTTACTGTGGGTCCTTCCTGTGCCACCAGGGGAACAGGTATTCATATGATTCATGGAATTTACATAGTTCAGAAAATGTATTTTCCTATCTCTGGCCACTTCATTTTCTCCTCCATCCCTGAGAATCTGACTGTCCACCCCATCTTCAGCTTTCCCTGCATCTCCAGGAAGACGTCTCGGGCAGTGATAGGGTTTGAATCTGTGTCCTCACCCAAATCTCATGTCAAATTGTAATCTCCAATGTTGGGGGTGGGGCCTGGTAGGAGGTGATTGGATCATGGAGGTGAATTTCCCCCTTTGCTGCTGTTCTCCTGATAGAGTTCTCATGAGATCTGGTTATTTAAAAGTGTGTGACACTGCCCCCTGCCATTCCAGCCATGTAAGACGTGCCTGCTTCCCCTTCCCCTTCTGCCATGATTGTAAGTTTCCTGAGACTTCCCCAGAAGCTGAGCAGATTCCAGCATCATGCTTTCCGTACAGCATGCAGAACTGTGAGCCAATTAGACCTCTTTTCTTTATAAATTACCCAGTCTCTGGTATTTTTTTGTAGCAGTGCGAAAAGGGACCAATACAGGTGACATTTTCAGCATCTCCAGCCTGGCTCTCTCTGCAGTGTCTTTATGGAGCCTTGAAGAAATACTGACATGTCCAATCCCAGGTTGTGGCAGTTGGTGTTGTGGTGGCCCTTCTGCCCCTAAGGTCCAGGGCACTTGCCAGTCTCTTTAAGTGGTCTTCTTGAAGCCCCCTAACTACATGCAAACTGAGGACTAAGAGCCCTGCCACCCCTACTTCCTGGGGTTTGACAGCACTGACAACTTTTGGGTATCTTTGCACATTAAAAACTTAACTTGTCCAAAATGAAGCCCCTATCTTCACTAACAAATACCAGCTCTATGCATAGCCTACCCCTTCTCAGTTGACCATATGCCTTCTCACTAGGGGTAGGTTTTATGGTTTTGTTTTTTGTTTTTGTTTTTTTGAAGCAGTCCCGGTCTGTCACCCAGGCTAGAGTGCAGTGGCATGATCTCAGCTCACTGCAACCTTCGCCTCCTGGGTTCAAGTGATTCTCCTGCCTCAGCCGCCCAAGTAGCTGCAATTACAGGCACCTGCCACCACACCTGGCTAATTTTTGTATTTTTAGTAGAGATGGGGTTTCTCCATTTTGGCCAGGCTGGACTTGAACTCCTGACCTCAAGCAACCCCCCCTACACTTCAGCCTCCCAAAGTGCTGGGATTACAGGCATGAGCCACCATGCCTGGCCTTGGATAGGTTTTGGAGTCATCCTTGACTCCTCTCTCTGCCTCACAATCTCACCTGCTAGGAACCCAAGCTTCAGACCATGTCCAGGATCTCCCCACACCTCTCTTATCCATGGCTGTCACCTGGCCCAGGCCACCTGGACTCTCATATGTTGACTGGGCTCCATGCTTCTGCCTTTCCTGCAACTATTCATGCACAGTACTTGGGGTTCCCCAGTGCCAGCTCTTCGGGGCTCTCCGTCTCAAGCCTGATAATGGTTCCCTATTGCATTATGCGGGGGAAAAGCCAGGTCCTGCAGTGGCTCCCAAGCTCTCCTTGTGTGACTCACTCCCCAAGAGCCTTTCTGTCCTCACTTTCCTCTGCTCCACCTGTGGTGGTCCCACTGACTCCCCATCCTCCCTTGACTTTACCAGGCCTACTCCCAGCTGGGGGCATTTGCATGTGATGCTCTCAGCCTGGAGCAGCCTTGCTCAAACAGATACAGGGCCAGTTCTCTCACTTCCTTTGTGTCTTCCTGGAATCATCACGTTCTCAGAAACTTGCTTCCTTTCCTCACCCCCACACACGTGCACACACACACCAGCCCTCCCTAACTCTTTCACTCCAGCCCTTACTGCATCCTCACACACCAGGCCATCTGCCTTCTCATCATGCTCATCATTAATTTCCATCCTCTCCCCGTGTGGAATGTGGGCCCCAGGAGGCAGGGACCTTTGTCTGCTCTTCTCACAAATGAATTCCTGGTACATACAATGCTCATGGCAGACACCCCATTCATGTTGGAATCAATGACCTCTTCCCAGAGAAGGCCTTGGAGTTCACATCAGCAAAGGACTGAATACAAGTCCTCAGGGCCTCCCCTGCATGTCCCACTCAGTGTCAGCTGTTACCCACTTTGTGACATGGCTGTGTTTGGCAGCACCATGGCAGTTTGGGCACTCCACTAAACTCAGCCAGGAAGAGTCTCTGGGATGGGAGGATGCTGGCTGTGGATGCTGCTTTCATACAGAAGCAAAGCCATGCACCAGTCAGGAAGCTGAGGCTGAGGAGTGGCAGCTACCAGTGGGGCGGAAGTTGCAGACGAAGCCCCTCTGTTGGTCTTCCTCCTTTTTCCTCCAGGTTCCTTGTCTTCTTCCCCACCTGTGTCCCCATGCACAGGGGCATTGCATTCCAACACAGTCCTGCAGAGAGCCACACCAGGGCTCCAGCTTCAAAAATGCCTCTGGGCGCAGGAGAACTTAGCCCTGAGAGAGGAGGAGTTTGGAAGTTTTCCACCACTCACCTGCAGTTCTGTGGCCTCTGCCAGGCATCTCTTCCCCAGATTGGAAGAAGATGCACCATTTAACTGTGTCATCAAACTTGTTGATAGAAAGCCGACTCCCAGGCTGATTCAAGGCTTGCTTGACGAGTCGCTACTTCTTGGAGATAAATCTCAGTGATGGATCTGCAGCAGAGCTGGGCGTGCCTTCCTGAGAAACATCAGCTCAGATGTCATTCATCCAAGTCCCCATAATCCCCAGCCCCAAACTGCCTCTCGCACCTGCTTCTGACCAATGCAGGGTCATCAACACCATCATCCAATGGTCACCTCCAAGGCTTTCTGGTGGGACGGAGCCTATGTCCAGGCAGGAGAATGAGCTTCTGGAGTCCCTAGACCCCGAACAGTCAAGGATGTTTCAGGAACTGGCCAATCTCTCCAGAGGGAAATCACAGCCGTTGTCTTACATTTACTGAGTCAATCAGGAGAAAGGATCCCGCCCTAAGGCTTTCCCGCCTCTTACTGGAGCTCCTAACCCAGAGGAGGCCCTGCTAGGCTGGGGAGTGAGGAACGAGAGGGGCTTGGATTGAAGCCACTGGGGAGAAAGGAGCTGTGAAGAGCAGAGCAAGGGAACCGTGCAAAGAAGAGCTCACAGTCTACTGCCTTGGTCTGAATCCCAGCTGCACCACCCCTGCTGGGTGACCCCCTTCCCAATCTGCAGTTCTCTCATCTATCCAATGGGATAACACAATACCTAGCTTCTAAGGCTGTTGTGAGAAATAATTAAGATAATCCATCTGAACAAATTAAGATCTACTGGTGGCAAAATCTGGTATCTGATTCTGGCCAATGTGAGCACCTATTGGGAAGACACAGAGGCACTCGTCTTTGTAAAATGAGAGGAAAAATAGAAGCACAAGATTTCAGGAAGTATGGGGACCAGATGGGGTTCCAGGCACCTGCATCGCAGGAACAATCTCCTGAGGGCATCTACAAATATTTTCCATTTCTGTGTGCATCACATTTCCAGGGAGTCAATTGTCTGAGCCTGGGTCACATGCATAGCCCTGGCCAGGTGTGGGAGGAGCCTCTTGATTGACAGATCCACCAGACTGCATGCAAGTCCAGTGGAATTGCTCCCCAAAGCAAAGTTAAATTTACTGGAACTTAGGGGAATGGATGCTTGGGGGAAAATGGAGGGCAGCACCTTTTCCCTCTCAGATGTGAAGCTCTTTCCATGGTGACCAGAGCTTTGTGGTCGATGCAGGTGAGCAATTGTTATTGCACATGCCAAGCTTTTAAGCCAGGCTTTGGCAAAACAAGACAGATAGACTGGGGGAGAGGGAAGGGTCAGGGTATGAGCCATCCCTGTGTTCAGCTCTACCAAGAAACTTTGAACAACTGCCCATATCACCCCTGAGAGGCGAGACCAACAGACCAGCATCCTAATTCTGTCTTCCCACTGTGCAGCCCTCTGACTTCTCAGAGCTTGTTTGCATCATTGTTTCCTGTGATTCCATTTCATTCCCTCCCTTCCACTGCTCCTGCACCCACAGACATAGCCCAGAATCTCAGCCAGGGTGGGCCAGGAGCTGTTATCCCCATCTATGTATGAGAAAGTCCAAAGCCTCATGTCTGGCACCGAGAAAATATTCAACAAATAGTTTAGGCTTTTCTTGCTGTGCAAAGTAAGGCTCTGAAGAATAAGTGACTTGCGTTAAGAAGCAAAGCAAGATGATTCCGGGAGGGTGCAGTGAGGGCGTGGGAGTAGACGACCTTGAATCCTGACTTGATAAAACTGTCCATTCCCCCAACTGTCGCTCTAGTTCTTGCCCTAGTTTTTTGAGCCAGTCTGGGGGGCTGGTGGGTTAGGAGCTGTATTAGGCCATTCTTGCATTGCTATAAATAAAACATGAGACTGGGTATTTAAGAAAAGAGGTTTAATTGGCTTGCAGTTCTGCAGGCTGTATAGCGAGTATAGCGGCATCTGCTCCTGGGGAGGGCTCAGGAATTTTCCAATCATGGCAGAAGGTGAAGGGGGAACAGGCAGGTCACATGGTGAGAACAGGAGCAAGAGAGAGAGGTGGGGAGAAAATCAGAGTAGAGGAGGCGCTACGCACTTTTAAATGACCAGATCTTGTGAGAACTCACTAACATGAAGACAGCATCAAACCATGAGGGGTCCGCCCCCGTAACCAGACACCTCCTACCAGGCCACACCTCCAGCAACAGGGATTACAAGTCAACATGAGATTTGGGCAGGGACAAATGTTCAAACTATATCATTCTACCTCTGGCCTTCCTCAAATATCATGTTCTTCTCACCTTGCAAAATACAATCATTCCTTCTCAACAGTCCCCCAAAGTCTTAACTCATTTCAACACTAACTCAAAAGCCCAAAGTCCAAAATCTCATCTGAGACAACGCAAGTCCCTTCCACCTATGAGCCTGTAAAATCAAAAACAAGTTATTTGCTCCCAAAATACAAGGGAGGGTATACATTGGGTAAACATTCCTGCTCCAAAAGTGAGAAATTGGCCAAAAGAAAGAGTAGCAGGCCCCAGGCAAGTCAGAAACCCAGCGGGATAGACTTAAACCTTAAAACTCCAAAATTATCTCCTTTGACCCCATGTCCCACATCCAGAGCACACTAGTGCAAGGGATGGGTTCCCAAGGCCTTGGGCAGCTCCACCTGTGTGGCTTTGCAGGGTGCAGCCCCCCTGCCCAGCTATTTTCACAGGATGCTATTGACTGCCTGCGACTTTTCCAGGCACAGGGTACGAGCTGTCGGTGGCTCTACCATTCTTCGGTCTGGAGGATGGTGGCTCCCTTCTCACAGATCCACTAGGCAGGGTCCCATTGAGGACTCTGTGTGGCGGCTCCAATCCCACATTTCCCCTTCAGCACTGCCCTAGTAGAGGTTCTCTGTGAGGGCTCGCCCCTGCAGCAGGACTCTGCTTGGCTAGCCAGGCTTTCTCAGCAGATAAGAAGAGTTTTCACCCCTGGGGCATTTGCTGCCTGAAGCCTATTCTCTCTCTCTCTCAATCTCTGTGTGTGTGTGTGTGTGTGTGTGTGTGTGTGTGTGTGTGTGTGTGTGTGTATGTGTACGTGTGTGTCTGACTGTCGACCTCTCTCATCTCACTTTTGGTCTCGCTCTCTCTCTGTCTGTCTCTCTCTGTCTCCCTCTCTAATCTCTCTCTGGCTCTCTCTCCCCCGCTCCCATCTCACTGATCTCTCTGTCTGTCTTCCTTTCTAATCTCTCTCTCTGTCTCTCTTTTCCCCCTTCTTTCTCTCTGTCTCTCTCTAACTGTCTGTCTATCTCTCTCTCTGTCTCTCTCTAACTGCCTGTCTCTCTCTCTCTCTGTCTCTCTTTTCTCCTTGCTTTTCTTCTCCTCTCCTCTTCTTTCCTTTCTCCCCTTTCTGGCTTTCCATCCCTCTATTTTCTCTCACCCTTTATCTCCCCCTCCCACTGTCTCCACTCTGTCTCTCTCTTTCTCCCCTTCTATTTATCTCTCTTTTCCTCCCTTCCTCCCACTCATCAACATTCATGCCACACAGCAGCCCAAGTTTGACCCTGGATTTAGTGAAGGGAAAACCTTTCAAAGAAGCAAAATAAGGCCTGCCAGCAGAACCTGAGCCATTTAGATGACTCTTACACTCCCATTAGCGCATAGTGGAAGAAACAGAACATCCCCTGGATCTGGGAGGGTCATGGCAACATCAGGTCAGATTTGCTTCAAGGGAAGAGAAAATCTCATGGAACTTGAGGTTGGAGGCTGAGTTGTTTTTGGTAGAGTTGATGCCACAGAAGAACAAACGTCCCCTTCCTGGTGCCTGCTGAAGTATCCCTTAGGGTTTTACCTCAGTGGGAGGGCCGTTTGAAATCCATTCATCTCCTCTATATTATGTTCTCATGCTGTTAATAAAGACATATCCGAGACTGGATAATTTATAAAGGAAAGTGGTTTAATTGACTCACATGCATGGCTGTGAGGCCTCAGGAAACTTACAATCATGGTGGAAGGTGAAGGGGAAGTGTATTCGTCCGTTTTCATGCTGCTGACAAAAGACATGCCTGAGACTGAGAAGAAAAAGAGGTTTAATTGGATTTACAGTTCCACATGGCTGGGGAGGCCTCAGAAACATGGCGGGAGGTGAAAGACACTTCTTATATGGCAGCAGCAAGAGAAAATGAGGAAGAAGCCAAAGTGGAAAGCCATGATAAGCCCATCAGATCTCATGAGACTTAGTCACTATCACAAGAATAGCACGGGAAAGACCAGCACCATGATTCAATTACCTCCCCCTGACTCCCTCCCATGCTCCCATGCTCATTCTGTTTTCCAGATCTGGACTTTAATTTATTCATTTATGTATTGATACCAGTTTACAAATCAAGTAGTCTTTCCATGGCAGTCCTTTGATTTTCATTCCAAGAAACTCATGATCAATTAACAGCACCAAAGACCTTAATTAGCAAGCTGATCATTATTCTTAATGTATGGCAACTCCCTCACTTTCTCTGGCTGTCAAGAGTGGCCACCCAGTCTCTGTTTCTCTGGGATTCCTTTCTGAATTCTGGGAATTCTGGGAGATACAATTCAAGTTGAGATTTGGGTGGGGGCACAGCCAAACCATATCAGGAAGCAAGGCACCTTCTTCACAAGGTGGCAGGAGGAGGTGCTGAGCGAAGCGGGAAGAGCCCTTTATAAAACTATCAGATCTCATGAGAATCCACTCACTACATGAGAACAGCATGGGGGAAACCGCCCTCATGATTCAATTACCTCCACTTGGTCTATCCCTTGATACGTGGCAATTATGGGGATTACAGGGATTATAATTCAAGGTGAGGTTTGGGTGGGGACACAAAGCCCTTTTAGGAGTTAGGCATGATCTCAGGTGCTAGACTCAGACCACCTGGGCTTAAATTCCAGCCTTATTAGCTGTGGGACCTTGAGCTGTCTTTTAAATGTCCCAAGACTCCATTTTCTCAACTGTAAAGTGGGAATGATAATAGTGCCTCCCTTGGAGACGTGTTATAAGGATTAAATGGAATAATGAGTGTACAGTGTCAGCTCTCACCAAATACTGGCTCTCACGGCGATGGTGGGAGTTATGGGTGGATGTGATAAGCATCACCTTGATGACCTCCTTCAGGTCTCTGGTTGTCACACCCCACCCCCACCCCACTCCACCAAAGGCTTCCCAGATACACTTGCTTTTGCCTTGCTACTTGGATGTGAACATGAAGGCTGGGGCTCTCACACTAGTCCAGCCTTGCCTTAGAGCCCGGATTCCACGACTCTTCGTGATTCCTCTGTCAACATGAGCCACAAGGAGATCCCACCTCTTGCTGAGGATACCAAGTACACAACCTGGAATTGGGGAATTGACCAGTAAGTGAACTCAGGATTGAGCATACAGAGGGGCTAAAAGATCTTACCAGGTCACCACACCCCCACTTGACTCCATTCCAACTAGGGGACCATGGGGATGTGCGAGCCCAGAGCCAGTGCCCAAGAGTCCACATTGCAGGTACTTCCCCTTCCTCTGTGCACAGTAAAGCTATGAATAGCATGGATCCCCTGGGAAAGGCTGGGGGAAAGGTCCCCACTGTGCACTTAGGGCTCCCTCCCTGTTCCTTCCGGGACCCCAGATCCCCCTTCAGAGGGCTTTGAGTCTGAGAACTAACTCAGGGGTGGAAATTCTCAGGGCTCATGATTCTACCATGGAATTTTACAGTCATGATTCTGTTTTCCAGATCAAGACGTTAATTTATTCATTTATGTATTGATATCAGTTTACACATCAAATAGGCTTTGCCGGGCAGCCCTTTGATTTTCATTCCAAGAAACTCATGATCAATTAACAGCACCAAAGACCTCTGATTAGCAAGCTGATCACATTCGTAATATATGGCCACCCTACCTCTTTCTCTGACTCTTAAGAGTTGCCACCCAGCCTCTGTTTCTCTGGGATTCCTTTCTGACTTCCACTGTTGTCAGAATTTTACAAACAAAGCCAGCATAAGTTCATTTCTACTGGTGATTCCCTCTCCATTATATGTGATCTTTATCAAGATCTTGGTAAAAGGAGTGTGGCAATGGATTCCCCCCTTCTCAGGTACATGGCTTGGGTGTTTGTACATGCATGTGTGAATGTGTGTGTGTGTGTGTGTGTGTGCCCACGTGCATGCATGTGTGTGTGTCTGCATGTGTGAGGTTGATTGGGGAGTTAGTAACATGAAATGACCATCATAGATCCACTCCATATCTCTACCTCCTTTAGTCTTTAAATCCATCCTGCATCATGCCAAGAATGTGGGTACCTCATGTTCGTTTATGGAGGGATATTTTTGAGCCAAGGCTTGCATTAACCA
The DNA here is from genome assembly GCF_024542745.1 of Macaca thibetana thibetana. Taxonomy (NCBI): domain Eukaryota; kingdom Metazoa; phylum Chordata; class Mammalia; order Primates; family Cercopithecidae; genus Macaca; species Macaca thibetana. The sequence goes on from NC_065578.1 coordinate 4,664,348, forward strand.
GCAGGAAAATGATTTGATCCCCTCTTGGTTTATAAGGCTGCCACCTTACATTACATCTATATTGTGTTGGGCTTTACCCCCAAATACGACATGTCCCCATTGTCTGTGAATGTGACCTTATTTGGAAATAAGATGTTGTGGATGTGATAAAGTTAAACTGAAGTTCTACTGGAGTGGAGAGGACCCTAACCCAATAACTGTTGTCCTAATAAAAAGAGGGAACGTGGGGGCAGGGAGAACAGGACCACACAGAGAGACTGTCATGTTGCAAAGAGAAAGAGTTTGCAGTGATCCGTCTGCAAGCACGGAACACCAAGTTGTGATGGCAACCACCGAGCCAGCAAGAAGAGGACAAGGAACCTTCTCTAGAGCCTCTGGCATGCGTGGGCCTGCCTGCAGCTTGATGATGGACTTCTAAGCACCAAGAACTACCAACAGAAAAGTATCTGTTGTCAAAGGCACCCAGCGTCATGGCACTTTGTTACAGCAGCCCCAGGAAACGAACACAACGTCTAGAGCTCATGATCCACACCTCTGTATTCACAAATTATACCCAACGTGAGCTGTGCTCCTCCTCCCTAAACAGTCTTTCCCACATACGCGACCCCAGGTATTTTGTGATGAAAATTAGCAAACGCCTGCAGCTCTTTCATAGCGCAGAGTCTTCATCTGCCGTTTCATTTTGCATTTGGTCCCCTAGGATGTGCCAAGGTCTGACTCTAGTTACCAGCCTGAAGACAGTGCAGGCGATGAGGGAGTTCATCTTCTCTTACAAGGAAGCTTGCTTTAGCTAGGGAGGAACGTTGCCCTCAAGAAGGACTGGACTAGCTGCCTCAAAAAAGGATGGAGCCTGCCTCCTCAGTTCCAAGGCAGGAGCATTAACAAGAGGAATGCAAATTCTCCCACATATTTCTACTTTGATTTTTAGGTTTCCATTCTTTCTTGATCAGTGTCCTCTATTTTACATGCAAGACTTGGTAGACCTGTAAATTCAACTGATAGTGTAATTCAGCATTGGAAAAATAAAACTTAGAGGGTTCTGTGGCTACTGTATTTTTTGGTTGTTTGTTTGTTTGTTTGTTTGTTTGTTTTGCTATTTCTGCCAGCTGAACAATAAGAGATTCTTCAGCATGGTCACAGAGCAATGTCCTTGAGCTTTATACTATGCCTCAAGCTGAATATATGGAGTTTTGAAGTTGGCATTTTCTTGCCTGTAGTTATTTCATATAGCAGAAATGGCCGATTCACCACTAGAGTCTTTACATTGTTCATAGGTGCTATGGTTCAAATGTGTCCTTCAAAGTTCATGTGTTGGAAACTTAATCCCCAGTACAACAGTGTTGAGAATGGGATCTTTGGGATTTTTAGGAGATGTTTAGGTCATGAGGGGTCTGCCCTCATGAATGGATTAACACAGTTATCGTGGGAGTGGGTTCCATAAAAAGGATGAGTTAGACTCCTGTCTCTCTCTCTCTCTCTCTCTCTCCCCAACCCCCCCCCCCCCCCCGACTTGCCTTCCACCACAGGAAGATGCAGAAAGAAAGCCCTTGCCAGATTCAGGCCCCTCAACTTTGGACTTTCAGCTTCCACAACTGTAAAAAAATAAATCTCTGTTCTTTATAAATTACCCAGTCTCAAGTATGCTGTTATAGCAGCACAAAATGGACTAAATCAATATGTCACACTGTTTTATGGTGGCACCAGCGTGGTTCCTCCCTCTCCATATCTTTGCTGCACTGAGTACTGGACTCCAGATCATAACAGGCAATGATTTAGTTCACTCTGTGCTACGGGCCACTGCAATTTCATCCCAGAATATTAATTGCACCTTCCCTGCCTTTCATCCCATCCTGCAGCTGTGACTGCAAATGGCCCCAGCTATTCAGTCTCTTCTTGTGGTGTTAGAATGCCCCCACCCCATGCCAGGAAAGCACAGGGCTGACCTGCTGGAGATTGACTTCCCAGCCTCCATGGTGGCTAAATGTGGCAATGTGACTGAGCCCATGGGATGTCGGCAAATGCGATGCATGCGACTTCCCAGTCATGTGCCCCAAAGGAAAGATGACTTTCCTCTAGTTCTTCTTCCCAGTGTTTTGGAAATATGTTAATTTCTAGGTAACAGCTGCTCGCAGAGAACAGCACCACCTTCCCAATACTCAGACTGTTGTGCGAGAAAGAAACAAACATTTACCGTGGTTTAGCCACTCCCATTGGGATCTCTTTGTTATAGCATCTTAGAGCCTCTCCCTTTACTAATATAAATCCCCAAATCCTCCCTCTATCCTTGAGTGTCTCTTGTCTCCACTCCATGCCTGGCATCAATTTGTGCATTAGAATTCTTGGTTGTATGCAAATAAACTGGCTCTAGGTAAATTCAGTACATACAAACACACACACACACCAGAAAGATAAAAACTGCTTTACACATCCACAAAAAGGAGGCCAGACGTGGTGGCTCACATCTGTAATCCCAACATTTTGGGAGGCCGAGGCAGGAGGATCATGAGGTCAGGAGATTGAGACCATCCTGGCCAACATGGTGAAACCCCATCTCTACTAAAAATACAAAAATTAGCTGGGCATAGTGGTGTGCACCTATAGTCCCAGCTACTCGGGAGGCTGAGGCAGGAGAATCGCTTGAACCTGGAGTTGAAGGTTGCAGTGAGCCAAGATCATGCCACTGCACTCCAGTCCAGTAACAGAGTGAGAGTCTGTCTCAAAAAAAAAAAAAAAAAAAAAAAAAAAAGGTGGGTGGGGTGGGGGAGGACCAGGCTTATAATGGACAGGAACCAAAGGAATTATAGAGGAGTAAGCAAGAAAAGTCATGAATCGAGATTACTTGACCAACATGCCCACCATGGCCTCCGCTGAAATGAACACGGAATTCTCCCTGCAAGCCGTGGCATTCCCTACAGATTCACAGATCTGTGGAAGAGCATCTGAGGTACTGAGTGTAGGTCACACTGCATCTGCCAGCTGGCTGTGTGGGGCAGGGAAGGGACTGCTTCCCAGTCAGACCCCATTCACTGGGGAACCCACTACAGAGGAAAAACGGGGTCTGTGTCAGTCTGTTCTCACACTGCTATAAAGAAATACCTGAGACTGGATAGTTTAGCTTTTACAAGAGGTTGAATCGGCTCACAGTTGTGACGGCTATACAGGAAGCGTAGCTAGGGAGCCCTCAGGAAACTTACAAGCACGGCAGAAGGTGAAGAAGAAGAAGGCACTTCTTCACATGGACAGAACAGGAGGGAGAGAGAGAGGGGGAAGGTGCTACACACTTTTAACAAGACCTCACGAACACTCACTCACCATCACTACAGTAGTACCCAGGGGGAAACCCGCCCCCATGATCCAATCACCTCCCACCGGGCCCCACCTCCAACACTGGGGATTACAATTCATCACAAGATTTGGGTGGGGACACAGATCCAAACCACATCAGGGTGCCACGGAGAAGGTCACATCTACACAGATTGTTTTTTGTTTATTTATTTATTTTATATGGCGTCTCACTCTGTCACCCAGGCTGGAGTGCAGTGGCATCATCTCGGATCACTGCAAACTCCGCCTCCCAGGTTCAAGCAATTCTCCTGCCTCAGCCTCCCGAGCCACTGGGATTAGAGACGCCTGCCACCACGCCTGGCTAATTTTTGTGTTTTTAGTAGAGATGGGATTTCACCACGTTGGCCAGCTGGTCTCAAACTCCTGACCTAAGGTGATCTGCCCACCTCAGCCTCCCAAAATACTGGGATTACAGGCTTGAGCCACAGAATCCAGCCTTATAGCTACACAGTTTAGAGATGTGTCTATGCCAGCACCCAGGACTTCATTTCATGCCTGAAATCCTGGGTGACTTTGGGAAACATGAAGCCTTGCTTTAGAAAAATAGGAAATGTTGAAACCTCACAAATTTGGACCGTTATATTAAAAATTCAAAAGAAGAAAAGTTTGTGGTCTCAGCAAAACAGCCATTCTGAGAGGAGCCTGCTGTCAGGAGCAAGCCCCGTAGCCTCTTTCCCAAGAACTTCCCTAGGAAACTGTCATTATCTCAGACCGTGCACTGGACCCATGGTCTTGTTTCCCAGCCAGCAAGCTAAGAAACAAAGAGCATGTCCATCTTGCCACTGTTTGCCCTGGTTTATAAAGCTGGCGAGCTTGTTGTATAGACCGTAACACCCCCATATTGATATGCAGGGAGAAATACACAGGCATTGGAATCAGAGGTCTCACATATGCAGAGCCAGTTCATTCTCCCCCGGAGGAAGGCTGTCAGAGGGAGCCAATTACAATCAGAATACTGTTTGGTGAGCATGGAATCAGAACAAGGACAAATATTTAACTTGGGAGAACCTGATGCTTATATCTCATTGCAGAGATGGTCCTTCCAAGGCCCTGGAATATACGAAATCCACTGTGGCTCCCTCTCCCCTGGACAAGGCAGGGCATAAGACAATTCAGTTATTTAGAAAATATTTTTGAGGGCCCACCGTGTGCTACACTGTGTTAGCCCTAGGGATCAAGTGATGTGTTCAAGAGACATAAAGGAGCGTGTATGATAGGCACACATTGAGATAGTAGAAGAACAGCCGGCGAGGTGGGTGAGTCAGATGGAGGCTAGGGCCTGGGTGGCCTTTATGCCCAAGGAAGTAGATCTGAAATTTACTCTAAGTGAAATAGGAACCCTCTGTATTTGATATTATATCTCAATAGTTTGAGGGAAGGAAAAGCAAGAAGTTCCATTGGGAACGATTGCAACAATGCCAAAATGCTGGATTGGCCTATAGAGGAGGTCATGAACGTGGAGAGAAAAAGGGAAGTTTGAGACAAATTTGCAGGGACGAGCTGGCAGGACATCTGACAGACTGGATATAGGATGAGAAAAGGAAGGACTGGAGGGCGACTGGTATTTCAGACTTGAACCACAGGTGGAAGATGGTGCTGTTGCCCAAGATGAGAAACATTAGGGTCTCTCTCACCTGAGTTCTCAACTTATTGAGAACTAAGACTAAGAAGGGGCAGATGGAAGCCAAAACATCACCTCTGATGGAGGACACATCAGAGAACTGTGTCCTTGAGGGCTGAGGGCTCCTGCCAGGAAGAAAGGGGGTTGCTGAGTGGGTACCATGCTGAGTTCCTTTTCCCAGGTAAGTTACTCCTCCTCCCCTGAGATCAGACCAAGTGAAGGAGGAGAGAGAGTTAGGAAGTGTCTGGTCAGCAGAGCTTCCCCTACCTGGAGGGAAACTTCAGAAGTGGAGAAGGAACACCAACCCCAACAAGGAAAACTGAGTAAGGTATAGGTCTGAAGAACATGAGCCCGATGTTGGTCAGGCATCCAAGCACAGCCACCAGGAAGTGGGTGGTTTTACTTGGAAGAGATGTCCGGGAAGGAGCTACAAATCTGGACTCATGCATGCACCTGTGTTGCTCCAAGCTGTGAAACCAAATGGGATCACCAGAGGAGAGGTTCCCAGGGAGAGAAGAAGATGGCCCAGGACCAAGGTGCTGGTGAGGGTAAGAACCTGGGAGTGGGGGTCTTGCCTCGTGTTCCCTTCCATGCAGAGTAGCCCCCATGGTGTGCTCTCTGCCTTTCTCTGCTTCCCTTCTGGCTCCTCCCCAAGGGACAAAGAGTACCTTGTGTGTGAGTCTGCAAAGAAGAACAGCCATATGCTTGCTACGGCCTGAATATGTCCTCCAATATTTATATGTTGAAAGCTAACGTGATGGTATTAAGAGGTGGGCCATTTAGGAGGTGATTAAGTCCTAAGGGTGGAGTGCTCCTGGATGGGATTAGAGTCTTATAAAAGGGTTTGAGGGAGTTCGGTTCTCTTACGCTATCCCACCTTGTGAGGACAGAGTGTTCATCTCTTTTTTCCTTTCTATCCCTTCTGCCATGTGAGGATGTGGCAAGAAGGCCCTCACCAGATACCAAATGCCAGTGTCTTGATCTTGGACTTCCCAGTCTCCAGAACTGTAAGAAACAAATTTTTGTTTTCTTCATAAATTGCCCAGTCTCAGGCATTTTGTTATAGCAGCACAAATGTGCTGAGACAGTGTTGTACAGTCCTTCTCTTTTCTACCTTTGTTCCCTCTTCTCTTGGAAGCAAGTCCCCTACTTCCAGGAACATGCATTCTCCCCTGCTCCTCTGCTCCTCTGCTCCTCTGCTCCTCTGCTCCTCTGCTCCTCCAGGTAGTTAGTCTTGCAAAGACTCTGCCCTGCACGGGAAGACTTCAGGGGTCAAAATAGCCTGGGGCACCCAGAAAAGGGAATCTGTTTAATTTTGGAGCATCCGATCCAGAAAAAATCAGGTGGCTGCAATATCAACCGCATCCTCCAGGGACTAGCTATATCCATAACAGAGACAACTTCAGGATTTTCATCTGTTTTATTCAAAACATCTTATTTCTCAGTTGATCCATTACGAAGGCAGAGAGGAGTGCTGCTGTTTATTGGGCCAACTTAAATTCAAACACGAGCCCTGATGAAAAGCACCCTGAGACAGGTGCAGCCCCACTGACCCCTGTGAATCTCCTTTCAGTGATTCTGTGGCTGATAAGCCCCAATACTGACCAGCTCTGTTGGGTTTTTGTTGTTGTTGTTGTTTTATTTTGTGGGTTTTTTTTTTTTTTGAGACGGAGTCTCGCTCTGTCACCCAGGCTCGAGTGCAGTGGCACGATCTCCACTCACTGCAAGCTCCGCCCTCTGAGTTCACGCCATTCTCCTGCCTCAGCCTCCCAAGTAGCTGGGACTACAGGCACCCGCCACCACACCCGGCTAATTCTGTTGTTATTTTTAGTAGAGACAGGGTTTCACCATGTTAGCCAGGATGGTCTCAATCTCCTGACCTCATGATCCGCCCACCTCGACCTCCCAAAGTGCTGAGATTACAGGTGTGAGCCACTGCGCCCAGCCAGCTCTGTAATTTTTAAATTCAATCCATCAAACTCAGGTTAGAGTATAGTGTAGGGCCTGGGATCCATTCTGTTTCTTCAGCCACTTGCATATTTTAATCCATTGTTTAACATTAAAGATAAAATCTTATTTCCACATTTCTGTGGGGATGCCTCCCTTTGCCTTGAAGTATCAACTCTCGTGCTTATCTGGAATTTGGATTAATTATCATAAGGACTAGGCAACCATTTCTTCATGTACTGTCTCCAGCAAACCACAGCAAAGTAATATCATTGACAGACTTGTAAGTGGATCCTGATAGGTCTTAAGGCTGGTCTATTAAATGTTGCAGAAGTGAACTCTGACATCCACAGAAAGAGCCAATTACAAATAAGTATTATATTCAGTAGCACAGTTTGAGTTGCTGCACATACTTGGAAATAATCATCTTTTTAAATTGGTTAATTTAAGAAAAAAGACATATTCTACACTAGAATTTTATTAATGTTCCTTGCTCTGTTTCCCATCAAGTAGCCCAAATGTGAAGTCGGCTATGCACCCAATAGATATAACATATATTAATATGTATTTGAGTGCATGGGCAAATTGTTCTCTGCTTCATGAAAGGATTCACTTTAGGACAAGCCTGGCATAATTATGGACTTGTTTACACCCTGATAAACTTTCAGTCAAAATGTATAAGAGAAAAAGAGAGTCACTATATAATGATAAAGGAGACAATTCATCAAGAAAATATAACAATTATAAATATATATGCACCCAAAATTGGAGCACCTAAATGTATTGAGCAAATATTAACAGAACTGAAAGGAGAAATAGATGAAATACAGTGATAGTAAGAGACTGCAACATCTCACTTTCAACAATGAAGAAGAATCAGACAGAAAATCAGTAAGGAACTAGCATACTTGAATAACTCTATAGACCATATAAACCTAACAGACACATACAGAACATTCCATTCAACAGCAGTAGATTGCACATTTTTCTCAGTGCACATGGAACATTCTCCAGGATGAATGATACATCAGGCCACGAAACAAGTTTTAACAAATTTAAGAAGATTGAAATCATATCAAGTGTCTTTTCTGACCACTGTGATGTGAAGCTAGAAATCAATAATAGGAGGAAAATTGGAAAATACACAAATACGTGGAAATTAAACAACATGCTCCTGAACAACCAATGGATTATAGAAAAAAAATCAAAAGAAAAATTCAAAATATCTTTAGACAAGTGAAAATGGAAATGAAGCATACCAAAACTTATGGGATTCAGCAAAAGCAGTTCTAAAAGAGAACTATATAGAGAAAAATGCCTTGATTAAGAAAAAAGAAATATCTCAAATAAGCAACCTAACTTTATACCTCAAGGAAATAGAAAAATAACAAACTAAGCCCAAAGTTAGCAGAAGGAAGCAAATAATCAGGATTACAGCAGAAATAAATGAAACAGAGCCTAGAAAGACAATAGAAAAGATCAAGGAAACTAAGAGTTGGTTTTCTGAAAAGATAAACAAAGTCAACAAACCTTTAGCTGGACTAACCAAGGAAAAAGATAGGACTCAGATAAATAAAATTATAATGGAAAAGGAGACATTACAACTGATACCATAGAAGTACAAAGGATCATTAAAGAGTATTATAAATAATTATATAGCAACCAACTGTATAACCTCAAAGAAATGAATAAATTCCTGGAAGCATACAATCTACCAAGACTGAATCAATGAAGAAATAGAAAATCTGAACAGACCAATAACAAGTAAGGAGATTGAATCAGTAATAAAAAAAATCTTCCAACCAAGAAAAGCCCAGGACCAGAACATTCCATGGGTCAATTCTACCAAGCTTTTAAAGATTAACACTAATCCTTCTCAAACACTTTCAAAAAAATTGAAAAGTAAGATACACTTCCAACTACAAAATTATAGGTTACTATAAGAAAAGAAAATTATAGGACAATATCCCTGATAAACATAGATGCAAAAATCCTCAACAAATACTAGCAAACCAAATTCAACAGTACATTAAAGGGATCATTCAACAAAATCAAGTTGGATTTATCTCTGGGATGCAAGAATGGTTCAACATACATGAATTAATAAATGTGATACACCACATTGACAGAATAAAGGTAAAAATTATATAATTAATTCAACAGATGCAGAAAAGGCATTAGACAAAATCCAACATTATTTCTTGATAAAAACTTTCAACAAATTAGGTATAGAGGGAATGTGCTCAACTCATTAAGACCATGTATGCCAAGTCCACAGCTAACATCATTTTCAACAGTGGAAAGCTGAAAACTTTTTGTATAAGACCAGAAACAAGATGAAGCTGTCACTTCTGTTAACACAGTATTGGAAGTTCTATTGAGTCAGAGCCATTAGACAAGAAAAACAAATAAAAGATATCCAAAACAGAAAAGAATTTAAGTTGCCTCTATTTGCAGATAATATGATCTTATATATATAAAACCTTAAAGACTCCTCAAAAAAATGTTTGAAATAATCAATGACTTCAGTAAAGTTGCAGGACACAAAACCAACATACAAAAATAAGTTGTATGTCTATACACTAACGAGAAACTATCCAAAAAATTAAGAAAAAAATCTAAATTACAATTGCATCATAATGAATAAATTAGAAATAAATATAGCCAATGAAGTGAAGGATCTGTACACTGAAAGCTATAAGATATTGGTGAAAGAAATTGAAAAAGACACAAATAAATAAAAATATATTCCATGTTTAGGGAATTTAAGAATTACTATTTTTAAAATGTCCACATTTCCCAAAGCAATCTGTGGATTCAATGAAATCTAAATTGCAATGGCAACAGCCATTCCAATGGCATTTTTTTCACAGAAATAAAAATTCCAGTGGAAATTTTACAGAAATGAAAAACATTATAAAATTATATGGAACCACCAAAGACCCAGCCAAAGCCACGTTGAGAAAAAAGAATAAAGCTGTAGGCATCACATTTCCTGATTTTAAATTACATTACAAAGCTATGGTAATCAAAACAGCATGGCACTAGCATAAAAACAGACACGTAGAATGGAATAGAATAGAGAACTCAGAAATTAACCTACATATACACAGTCAGCTAATCTTCATCAAGGGCACTAAGAATATACAATGGGGAAAAGATCATCTCTTCAATAAATGGTGTTGGGAAAACTGGATATTCACATGTAGATGAATGAAACTGGACACTTATCTTACACCATACACAAAAGTTAACTCAAGTGGACTAGAGACTTAAATGATACTTTCTGATCAGAACAGCATGCTTGTGAAGCTGTCACTCATGAGCACCTTTCCCGTAGGTAAGCATCCAATAAACTAAAACCTGTACCTACTTCATCCTGGAACATTCTCTTACCCTCTTGTGGGCTGGCCTCATCACCTCAGCTACCTTGTCACCTTCTTGCTCAGAAGTTTTGCCTTTTATTTCTCCTGCATTTCTAGCAACACCTGAGGTTGTTATCTAGCATTGATTTCTTTTTTCTTTCTTTTTTTCTTTTTTTGAGACAGAGTCTCATTCTGTTGCCCAGGCTGGAGTGCAATGGCACAATCTTGGCTCACTGCAAACTCTGCCTTCTGCATTCAAATGATTCTCCTGCCTCAGTCTCCCAAGTAGCTGGGATTACAGGCACGTGCCACCATGCCCAGCTAATTTCGTATTTTTAGTAGAGATGGGGTTTCTCCATGTTGGCCAGGCTGGTCTCGAACTCCTAACCTCAGGTGATCCACCTGCCTCAGTCTCCCAAAGTGCTTGGGATTACAGGTGTGAGTCACCACACCTGGCCTGTAGCATTGATTTCTATTAGTTGCTTCCTTGGAAAAGTTCAGAGGAAATGTTTTGGGGCCCAGACTCTGGAGCCAACACCTGGGTTGAGAATCTTAGGTCTCACATTTACCACCTAGATGTCCTTGGGGAAGTTGCACCGATTATCTATGCCACAGTTTCACCACTTATAAAAGATAAAAGAATAATGGTGTCTATTATTACAGAACATATTCTAGATTTCTAAAGATATACATATATATCTATACAGATAGATATACATCCCACATATGTACACACACATACACATATATACACACACATACACACACACATATACACACACATATGGTAGATAAAATCATGCTCCCTGTACTCAACCCACCCCCCACCCCTGCAACAGATGTCCACATCCTAACCCTGGGAAACTGTGATTAGGTAACCTTACACGTTAAGAAGGGACTGTGCAGATGTCACTAACAAGGATCATGAGATGGGAGAGAATCCTGGATGATCTGATGGGCCCCACATGATCACAGGGTTTCTTATAAGAGGGAGATGGGAGGATCAGAGTCAGGGGAGGAGACTCAAGGATGGAAGCAGAGGTCAGAGAGACTTGAAGATGCTGTGCTGCTGACTTTGAAGATGGAGTAAGGGGGCACAAGCCAAGGAGTGCGGGCAGCCTCTAGAAGCTGGAACAGGTGAGAAACAGACTCTCTCTTAGAGCCTCCAGAAGAGAGCACAGCCCTGTCAACTTTTTTTTTCTTCCTTTCTTGTTTTTTCTTTCTTTTTTTTTTTTTCTAGATGGATTTTTGCTCTTGTTGCCCAAGCTGGAGTGCAGTGGTGTGATCTCAGTTCACTGCAACCTCCACCTCCCAGGTTCAAGTGATTCTTCTGCCTCAGCCTCCTGAGTAGCTGGGATTATAGGCGTGTGCCACCATACCCGGCTAATTTTTGTATTTTTAGTAGAGACAGGGTTTCACCACGTTAGTCAGGCTAGTCTCGAACTCCTGACCTCGGGTGATCCGCCCACCTTGGCCTCCCAAAGTGCTAGAATTACAGGCGTGAGCCACCATGCCTGGACTGCCAACTTCTTAATTTTAGGAATTTTAACCTCCAGAACTGCAAGGTTGTATTATTAAGCCACTGAGTTTGCAGTAATATGTGGTGGCAGCCATAGAAAACTAACATAGATTTTGATGCCTGCAAGCACAGCGGCAATAGGAACTGATACAGTGTTATTATAAACAACCCGGAACAGGACCAAAAGCACCATCAGCATCACGCAGGTCTTCATAAGTGACCAACAGAAAGTCCTTCTGAGCTGAGGGTGAGAAACAGCTTCCTGAGTTGCTGGAGCATGAAGCTGGCCTGTGGCTCCCGGGGCAATGAGCACCTTAGCTGCCCAGAGCAGCTGATGAGGAACCGGAGAGGCTGAAGTTCCCCTGAGAAAACAGCACCAAGCAGTTAGAATGGACACACGCACGTGCTGACCGAGCTGCAGTGGGTTCCTGACAGTCTCCAAATCCCCTCCCCAAAGAACACCAAAACGGCTCTACCCATGTGGCTGAGGGAATAATTCAAGTCCAGTTCTGGGGTTCTGGGGTTCTGCATCCTCTCTTGTGCATGCCACATGGGATATTTTCCGCCCAGTTTTGAGTGGGGAACCTCTCCAGCTACCAGAGCAGAGATCTGGGGTTGCTGCATAGGCACCTGCTCAGGGTTTGCTTTTTAAACAGGGATTCTCTCTCTCTCTCCCTCTCTCTCTCTCCCCCACCACCCACCCTTCCCTGACTTGTCATGTGTCCCCCCATAACATTCCCCACATTCATCTCCCCATAGGCCAGAGCATCACATGCGTGGAGAAGTGTCTCTTTACATTTCAGTCAGTTTAGACGGGCTGATATGATGAGCATGTCTCTGGGTGAAACAGAATAAATAGGATGGTGGCAGGCACAGGCTCCAAGCGCAGCTGTTAAACATGAAGGGGTGGGGGCTGGAGCATTGTGGTTCTAGGAGAAAGGGGAGAGGGACCTGGGGACCCATGTCATGAGAATGACCAGGACAAAGGAGCAACAAATGACTTTAAAAGACTGGTCTCACCAGTCTCAGTGAACACAAGCGGCATCCCAAAAGGGGCCAGCGTGGACGGAATATTTAGAAAACCTTAGTTTGGTAGAGAAAGGAGGAAGAGCAAGAGAGAGTGGGAGGGAGGAAAAATAGAAGCAAGTGATGATCCCCTGTTACTGTTATAAATGGGTGCTGTTTGCAGTGACAGAGACAAAAGTGTCCACAGTTCACTCCTGGCCTTCACAAAGTGGAGTGGGGAGGAAAAGGCAGCAACCACAGCCACAGAATTCACTCCAACCAGAGCGAGCCCAACACACAAGGCCTGGCTTGGAGGCTCCTAAAACTGCCTCAGGGAGTCGGCCCTCCAGAAAGAATGATTCTAAGCTCTTCTTCCCAGGAGTGCGGGGTCACACGGTCAGATTCACTCCCTCCACTTCACAGCCCTCATTCTGCAATGAGGTACTCACCTGGGGCCCACATGTGTGACTTTCACACAGTGTCAGGGAGCTGCCCTCCCCCAAAGAGTAACGTATACTCAGCAAGAACAGGTGCCCAAAAACCCCTGTGTGCCTGAACCCATGAGCAGCCTGCAGGACCCCTGCCCCAAATGCCGGTGACTCAAATCCCATCCCTGCCAGGGAACAGACCCCAATCAGAACAGAGCCTGGAGTGAGAAAGGGTGATTTTCACGGACACCTCCACACACAGAAAACACTCCCCATCCTACCACCCAGGGAGTAAACCTCCTCCCCTCAAAAAAGCATCCTCCTCTTTCTCCTCTCCTCGAGCTCCAGCTCATCAGAAAGCACCCACAACAGAAGGTGACACAAAAGCGAACAGCGGGTCCCATGGCTCCTTGGCAGGTGCAGAAATGCGATATTGTCAAGCGCTGTTGATCTCCATGGTGGGGACAATGGTGACTGAGGCGAGACTGAGACTGAACAGGACACCGTGGGCATTTGCCAAGGGTTGACCGTGTGCCCAGCACTGTGCATTTTCTCATTTATCCTAGCAACAGCCCTGTGAGGTGGGATGACGGTGATCCTCATCTGACATCTGAGGAAACGGGGGTTGGGGGATCCTATGCCACTCTCCCAGGCCCCACCAGGGAGCGGCAGAGCTGGGATTCCAGGCTGACTGGGACTACAGAACCAGGCTCTATGCTGGCATGGCCCCGTCTCTCTCCACCATGACATCATTGGACAAGTTAGCTTAGAAAAACTAAGGCAAAAGTTTTTGAAGAAGGAACATTCAAACCAGAATGTTTGCATCCAGGACTTGAAATACTCAGACAGAAGAGTCTTGAGGACTGTTGAGAGCAACCCCTCATTTTGCAGAGGAGAGATATGGCCTTGTGTGGTCAAAGCTCACTCAACTTCATGGCAAGGCGATGATGGCCACTTTGATAATGGCTGTGGGCCTTCTCATCTCAGAAGCCTGCAAATGTTACCTTATGATGCAAAAGGGACTTTACAGATACAACTCAGTGAAGAATCCTCCAACCTGGGCAACATGGCGAAACTCCGTCTCTTATGTATAAATACATAAATAAATAAATACGAAAATTAGCCAGGTGTGGTTGCACACACCTGTAGTCCCAGCTCCTTGGGAGGCTGAGATGGGAAGATTGTTTGAGACCGGGAGGTTGAGGCTGCAGTGAGCTATGATTGTGCCACTACACTCCAGCCTGAGCAACAGAGTGAGACCTGTCTAAAAAAAAAAAAAAAAAGAAGAACCCTGAGCTTGGGAGATTCCCCTAGATTAACCAGGTGGGCTCTAAATGCAAGCACAGGTGTCCTCATAAGAGGGAGACAGAGAAATATTTGGTACAGAAGCAGAGAGATCTATGTGACCCACAGAGACAGAGACCGGAGTGATACAGCGACGTGGCCTCAGGCCAGGGAACGCCAGGAGCCACCAGAAGCTGGAAGAGCCGGGGAGCAGAGTCTCCCCTGGAACCTCCAGAAGGACCCAGCCCTGCCAACACCTTGACTTTACCCCCTTCAGACTGAATTCAGATGTCTGTCCTCCACAACGGTTTTCCACCAACAGGTTTGAGATAATTTGTTACAGCAGCTAGGGGAAAGCAGCCATGACCAAACTGGGCTGGAACCCTGGTCTCCAGACCCTGTCTTCAGGGCCCAACAAAACCCACAGACACAAGAAAGTGCATTTCCAGACACAGCCTTGCTCATGTAGGTGGAGAAGTGAGTCCACATGGAACCGGACAGAGCCTGGAATGCACCAATGGGCAGCACTCCCACCTTCACGGATGCAGCAAAGGTGATGGATTCGAGGGGTTGCCATCGAAAGGGCGACTATGGAAGGCCTGCAGCTTTGCAGGGAAGTTACTTGCTGATATGTCATAGATTTAATGCTTCTTTTCCCCAGACAGCTCCCCCAGCAGGATTTTGCACACATTTCATTCCTTAGAAAACTCACAGAGAGGCATTTTCCTGCCCTCTCCATACAGCTTTTCCTGTTAGTTAAGAAAACGAAGAATGGATGCCCTGGGCTGAGCCCACACCACTTCCAGCCCAGGGGCTGGGTCTCCAAAATCAAGATCCAGAGATGATTTGGAAGGGAGATCTTCTTTTGGGCAATTACTGATTTCTCATTCGAGGTCAGCTGGTTGAAATATTAGCATTTGTAAAGCAGGAAATTGGATAAGGCAACACTCCTGCCGTCTGGGGACTCTGTAGTGAAGACCATGTGTGGAGACCAATGACCCACATGCCCTGACCCCCCAGACTCAAGCCAGGTCAATCACAAGGGCCTGGGCAGGGCTGGCACCTGATGTCCCCTGGGAGCAGGTGCAGTGGAGCAGGGGCAGCCCCCTCAATGGAAGGAGGCTGGGCAGACAGAGCTGAGCCTGCTGCAATCCTAGACCATCCCTGCTGGAGGAAGCCCCGTGCCAGACGGGCCCCAGGTCCCTGTTAGTCCACTCGGCCTATCATAATGAAATACCACAGACTTGGCGGTTCAACAACCAACATTTATTTTTCCCTATTTGTGATCTCAAAGTCCAAGATCGAGGCGTTCATGGCTTTGGTGTCTCCTGGGCTTGCAGGCGATCCCCTTCCTGCTGCGGCTTCACACACTCTTTCCTCTGCACGGGAGCATCCCTGCCGTCTCTTCCTCTCCTTAGAAGGACATCAGTCCAATCAGACAAGGCTCCCACCCTTATGACATTGTTTAACCTTCAATCTCCTGAAAGGTCCTATCTCCAAATACAGTGACATTGAGGGTGAAGGCTTCAACCCATGACTTTGTGGAGAGGAAGCACAACGGAGCCTGTCACGGTGCCCCGGCTGGTTTGTCCAGGCTGCGCACCCAGCCTGGGGAGCCCTGGGAGCATTCTTTTCCCTGCGTTCACTTGCAAGCTTCTACTTGACATGTGTTTTCTCTCACCCTGTTATCTTTCAGAAGAAGGGGAAAGAAAACAGAAACAGACATGAAAGCGGCGTGTAAACTCAATCACCCAGGATCCAGCTAGCAACACTCTTCAGTTACCTGGGAAGGTTTCCTCGTCCTGCTCTGGGGAGAGAGAGGCCGCTGACAAGAAAGGCTGCATCACGCCAGAGGGCTTGTTTGAGAAATGAAAGAGTTTGAAGGGTTCATCCTGGGGCCAGAAGAGAAGCCGCGCAGCCCCCCGCACCTTGCACACCATAGAACCAGGTGCTGCATGCGGAATGCAGGCTTGACAACTGCCCCCGCCGCCCCCAGGCTCCATCTTGGGCCTGCATGGGCTTCCCAAGGCAAGGAGGGGAAACCAGGACTCAGTGATTTTCCACAACAAAATCTGAAAAGAGAGACTTTTCCTCTCCCCCCATTAACCTCAAAGTGCCCGGAAAATTAATGAAGCAGAAATCCCTGCTCCCTGGACATTCCAGGGACCAGAAGCCAGACTGTAATATGTCAAGAGATAATAGGAGGGCCAGGGATTAGCTGTGTCTCTTGATTCAGCTCCCCCGGGCACCCGTTGATGCTGCTCTTCAATTCTTCTCGGCATAGCTCCTGACTCGGGCCCCAGCCTCTGTCTATCTCGCTGGCATCTCTCTCAGAGCGAAGCCAAGGATTAGCTAATATTTGCAGATAGAAAGGGCTCCCTACAGAATAAACATGAATACCATTATGGCTGGGTCCCTGGCCGGTCTCCGATCCAATTGCAAAACCTTGTTGCCCTTTCAGGCACGGCCGAGGATAACAGAGAAGGCAGCGCTCCTTGAGACTCTGGTTCCAACTCCAGAGCCAGCGCGCACAGACGTCTCTGCACAGCACAGGGAATGGGCGTTCATCCTGAAATCAATCCTCAGTGCAGAGCCTCCCACAGGTGAGAGACCAAGCCCAGCGAACGGTTTTCAAAGTTCAACCAGACAAAGATGAAACCACCCTGGAAGATGTCACCCTCGAGCCTACTCCTGCTGTGACCCTGAGGGGCAGTTCGGGGACAGAGAGTGACTTCTGGATTGGGGGTTGGTATGTTCCCGAAAGTGGACACTGACCTGACTCATGCTCAGGTGCACAGAGCTGCAGTTGCCAGCTGTAAGTCCCAAGTCCCAGGAAGGGAAGGGAAGGTGCCTTATGCATGTTCATTTCATTCCTTCAGTCACCTGGCAAGCATGAGGCCCGCACCTAGCACTGGCAGGCCTAGGGCAGGAGCCCCCTGGAGGCCCATATATAAATCACACTAACAAACCACTCGATAAAATGTGTTCTATCCTCTGACCTTGACAAATATACTTCCTGCCGACCCAGAAGGCCAGGTCTAAATTTAGAAATCTCCAACTCCTTAAAGTTAAGCATCAGAATACACGTGGCAGCAGGAATTGTGATGCTTAAGAGTGGGTCCACCCTCTGGCTCTGCCCCAGCTCTCCCCACCCCATCTCTATCCTGCACAAGGACACACCCTGCCCTGGCACGAGTACCCCAGGCTATACAAGCCCAGACCCAGCCCCGTCCACACCCTCCACTAACAGCCCCTTTGCCACTGTTTGTCCCAGGAAGGTGGATTCAAGTGGGCCCTAAAAACAGCTCGAGATTTAGATCTGGGAATCCTAGGGCTGCAGATACCGGAGCATGAGCTAAAGAGAGGGGCCGGTCACAGACTCTAGATTGACAGGTCCCCTGGTCATGCAGACTCCTGCTCAGATGCAGGAGGTCAGGGTGGGTCTTCAGGGCCCAGCCTCTCTGAGGCTGGACAGAGCGCTGGGCCCAGTACAGATGCCATCCCCCACCAGTCTCCCCTGCTGATGGCCTCTAAGCCAAGAGGGACAGGGAGGCAGCCACCTCAACTCCCCACAGCAAACCTTTTGGGTACGAAGTGTGATGTCAGCAAATTACTAATGAGAAGAAGGGAAGTCACACCACCACATCTCCTTGGTTCTAAGACACTCATTCTCGTTTCTCCGTTTAGCTTGTCTGGAATTGGGACATATTTTATAATTATGATGAATGCTAAATGTAACGGGGTTTCACTTGCTCTCCCTGGGTGCTGTTGTTAAGTCGATGTTGCCCCCTACAGGCAAAGGCATTTTAGAATTGTGGGCTCTAGGAGATCGCAGTGCGAGCCTGGTCTTCGTTCTCACTCAGCAGGGCGGAGAACTTCCGTGAGTCCGGGAACCAGAGGCGTCACATGGTGGCCCACTGTGGGCCGTGCAGGAGCTCAGGAGCTGAGGACGGGGGGCATGGGCTGGAGGGTCAGGGTAGGGCTCCCTCCTTCCTCACTTGGGTGCAGAAAGCTTCCTACCTGGAGCAGGGCACCTGCAACAGATGGGAAATCCTAAGTCCTGGGCCTCAACCCCAACCTCCCTCCCACTGGGTAAGTAAGGGAGCCTCAGGTTTTGCCAAAGCCAGACACTAGCACAGACATGGAGGGGAACGCTGGGGCCCACCGCTTCTCCACCAAAGGTGACTTCTGGCAATCGCTCCTCGCTCTAACCAGTAAATATTCTAGAAAGAGAAGAAGTTCATTTCCTTAGAAGCAGGCAGGAGTCGCGACTCGCCCTTTCAATCAATAACTGATTATCTTGCTTGCAAATTCAATTCACTGCCTGAAACCAGTCTCTCCTGATGGATCCTGACAAGTGCAATTGTTTTGGCAGACTCTGTCAAAGAGAGAGGCCTCCCAGGCTGGGCAGATTCCATTCTGGCCCAGGCTTTTCAGTGAGTGGAAGAGAGGAGTCACCCGCTCCATGCCACTCATCTTCCAGGATCTGCCAACCATGAGCCCCCCCATCTCTGGAAAGCAGTGGCGCGTGGGAATTGCTTTATCTAAACTCACCCCTCTGCTCAAAAGTATGGGCTGCGGGTGGGAGAGCCACTGTTGCCCCCAACAGAAGAGGGGATGACAAATGAACCTGTCATGTGTGGGTCCCTCTAAGCACTTAAGCAGGAAAGGATGCATGAGGTTTGCAGGTGACAGATTATGCTGGCTGACTTTCCAAAGCCAGGCTCCGGGCAATGTGGGTGACAGGGCCAACTCCCTTCCCTGACAGGGCTGCATGTTACAATGGCACCAGGAGACAAAGAGTCTCTTCTATTCATTCACTTATTCATTCATTCCCTTATTCACTACCATCGCCCAGGTTTCATGCTGAGTCCTCTGGATACCAAAGAATGAAAGTTCCTTGTCCTTGAGGGGGACCATGCTTTCATTCAGTTATTCATTCTCCACTTACTAAGCCTGTAACGATGGCCCCAAAGTTTTTAAGCCTTAGTTGAGAATACAACTCAGTCTCTACCTCCAGAATAACTCCTGACTCCTAGCCATAATCCAAAGCAGAATGGGATTAGGATCCTCAGAGACACACATGATGAGATTTCAGACCATGTAGCCCAGAACCCCTCAGTATTTGTTCAAGAATTCCAAAAATGATCCTACAAAATTTCACTGTAATTAAATTTAAACCATTTTTAGAGGTAATGAAAAATCAACACATTCCCAAAGGTGTTAAAGGAAAAGTTTCACACGTCTGAGACTAGCAGGCTGTTTCCTGATGGACAGGCTACCTCGTTCCTAGGGAGAACCTGGAACCAAGGCTCTGGCACTCTTCCTGAGGATTCAGGATTGATTAGGTATGTCATCGATGAGAAGGGCTGAGGGTACACTCTGACAGCACCCACACACTGGGCTCTGTTAATGCTGGGCAAGGGTCAGGCTCAAGTGCATAAAGCTCATTCTCATTACAAGGGAAAAACCAGCAAGCATGGGGTGTGGAGACACAGCATGGGGTATGCAGATGCAGCATGGGGTGTGGAGACACAGCATGGGGTGTGGAGACACAGCAAGGGGTATGGAGATGCAGCATGGGGTGTGGAGATGCAGCAGGGGGTGTGGAGACACAGCAAGGGGTATGGAGATGCAGCACGGGGTGTGGAGATGCAACGTGGGGTGTGGAGATGGAGCATGGGGTGGGGGAGATGCAGCGTGGGGTGTGAAGACACAGCATGGGGTGCGGCAGATGCAGCATGAGGTACAGGGATGAGCATGGGGTGTGGAGACGCAACATGGGGTGCAGGGATGAGCATGGGGTGCGGAGACACATCATAGGGTGTGGAGACGCAGCATGGGGTGCATGAGATGCAGCATGCAGTATGGAGATGCATCATGGGGTATGGAGACGCAGCATGGGGTGTAGAGATGCAGCATGGGGTGTGGGGATGCAGCATGGGGTGTGGGGATGCAGCATGGGGTGTGGGGATGCAGCATGTGGTGTGGAGACCCAGAATGGGGTGTGGAGACACAGCATGGGGTGTGGAGATGCAGCACAGGGTGCGGGAGAGGCAGCATGGGGTGCGGGAGATGCAGCATGGGGTATGGAGACGCAGCATGGGGTATGGAGATGCAGCATGGGGTGTGGAGAGGCAGCATGGGGTGTGGAAATGCATCATGGGATGTGGAGATGCAGCATGGGGTGTGGGAGAGGCAGCATGCAGTATGGAGACGCTGCATGGGGTGTGGGAGATGCAGCATGGGATGTGGGAGGCACAGCATGGGGTGCAGGAGACGCAGCATACGGTATGGAGATGCAGCATGGGGTGCGGGGATGAGCATACGGTGTGGAGAGGCCGGATGGGGTGTGGAGACACAGCATGGGGTGTGGGAGATGCAGCATGGGGTGTGGGAGATGTAACATGGGGTGTGGAGATGCAGCATGGAGTGCAGGAGACACAGCATGCGGTATAGAGATGGAGCACAGGGTGTGGGGATGCAGCAAGGGGTATGGAGATGCAGCATGGGGTGTGGAGACACAGCATGGGATGTGGAGGGGTGTGGAGACGCAGCATGGGATGTGGAGGGGTGTGGAGACGCAGCATGGGATGTGGAGACACAGCATGGGATGTGGAGGGGTGTGGAGACGCAGCATGGGGTGTGGAGACACAGCATGGGATGTGGAGGGGTGTGGAGAGGCAGCATGGGGTGTGGAGAGGCAGCATGGGGTGTGAGAGATGCAGCGTGGGGTGTGGGGATGCAGCATGGGATGTGGGAGATGCACCATGGGGTGCGGGAGATGCAGTATGGGATGTGGGAGATGCAGTATGGGATGTGGGGATGCAGCATGGGGTGTGGAGGTGTGGAGACGCTGCATGGTGTGTGGGGACGCAGCATGGGGTGTGGAGACGCTGCATGGGATGTGGGAGATGCAGCATGGGGTGTGGAGACACAGCATGGGGTGTGGGAAACGCAGCAAGAGAAGCTAGAGATTCTGTCATTCTGGAATCAGTTTAAGTGGTTACTTAAAACCTGAAGGATTCCTATCCAACTTGTGTCTTAATCATAAGAAGCATAAATCTGTCTTCCAAACCTTTGTACCAATTTAATTGGAAAGAATCTTGGGATTGCAAAGTGGACTTTTTAAAGATTGTTTTTCTTTGTAGCTACATTCCTAGGAGTATCAAGACTTTCCTGGCATGTTTCAACTGAAAAAAGCTTTGGAAATAAGGTGGATGCTGAACTGTCTTTCATAATCCCTAATTTTAAAATGTCACATGCATCAAAATAGCTTCATTGTTTTGGCGTGATAAGTAGACGCTATGCATCTGAACTATTAAAACTAAATTGGATGCCAATACAATACTGATTTAATCTTCCTTAATTACTTTTTCTTATGTTTGCTGTGGAAACCTTCAAACATACAGCAGAGTACAGGGAAGAGTCTAATGATCTCCCACATTCCCACAGTCTCGGGTTTAACTCCCTGTGTATGTGCTCGCAGTGAGACAAGACTGCATGGATTATGTTCACTGACATATGTCCAGCAGTGTAAAGTTCACAATGAGTACTTGCTGAATGAGTGAATGTGCTTATTACCAATGTATGAGGGAAAGTTCTTATATTGGTCTGTTCTCACACTGCAATGAAGAAATACCCAAGTGGGTAATTTATAAAGAAAAGAGGTTTAATTGACACACAGCTTCGCATGGTTGGGGAGGCCTCAGGAAACTTACAATCATGGCAGAAGGCACCTCTTCACAGGGTAGCAGGAGAGAGAATGAGTGCCAGCAGGGGAAATGCCAGATGCTTATAAAATCATCAGATCTCGTGAGAACTCACTCACTATCACAAGAACAGTATGGGGGAAACCACTCCCATGATTCAATTACCTCCCACTGGGTCCCTCCCACGACATGTGGAGATTATGGGATTCCAATTCAAGACGAGATCTGCATGGGGACCCAGCCAAACCATATCAGTGCTATCATGGCCACAAACACGGCCTCCAGAGCCAGGCTGGCAGGGTTCAGATCCTGCCTCTGCTGCTTGTTGGCTGTGTGACCCAGGGCGAGTTCCCTAACTTCTCTAATGGCTCCATCCATTGATAATCTTTGCCTGAATCAATTATTCCAGTCAGGGTTTTTTTAAAATGGTATTTTCTAACAATCCTTTCCCATTTATTAGCTAAGATTCTTCTCTTAAGCACTATCACATCAACCAGGGCTATATATTTCTGATCAGTAAAGAAGAAGAAGTGGCTAATTGTCTCCCTTTAATTGTTTTTAACAGTAAGAATTTTGTGTTTCCAATGGCTGTCAATTGATTATTCTTTTCCTCTCTCTCTCCCTCTCTCTCTCTCTCATCTCTGTCTTCTTCTCTGTCATCTCTATCTCTTTCTTTCTCTCTCAGCTCTATCTCTTTCTCTCTCACCTCTCTCCCATCTCTCTCATGTCTATCTCCTCTCTCTCGTCTCTCTTTCATCTCTCGCTCATCTATATCTTTCTCTCTCTCATCTCTCTCACATCTCTCTCTTTTTCTCTCTCAACTCTATCTCTATCTCTCATCTCTCTCCCATCTCTATCTCTGTCTCTCATCTCTGTCTCTTTCTGTCTCTCTTATCTCTCTCCCATCTCTCTCTCATCTGTCTGTTTCTCTCTCATCTCTCTCACATCTCTATCTCTTTCTCTGTCTCATCTCTGTCTCTTTCTCTCTCTCTTTCATCTCTCTCCCATCTTTCTCTCTCATCTCTCTCCCATCTCTATCTCTTTCTCTCTCTCTCATCTCTATCTCCTTCTCTCTCTCTCATCTCTCTCTCATCTCTCACTCATCTCTATCTCTTTCTCTATTTCATATCTCTCATCTCTCTCCCATATCTCTCTCTCACCTCTATCTCTTTCTCTCTCTCATCTCTCTCCCATCTCTGTCCTCTCTCTCATCTCTACTCTTTCTATCTCTCATCTCTTTCTCATCTTTCTCCCATTTTTCTTTCTTTCTCATCTCTGTATCTTTCTCTCTCTCTCATCTCTCTCATCTTTCTCTCTCTCTCATCTCTATATCTTTCTCTCTCATCTCTCTCTCATCTCTGTCTCTTTCTGTCTCTTTCATCTCTCTCCCATCTCTGTCTCTCATCTCTGTCCCATCTCTATCTCTATCTTTCTCTCTCATTTCTACCTCTTTCTGCCTCTCTCATCTCTATCACTTTCTCTCTCATCTCTCTCCCATCTCTATCTCTCTTTCTTTCTCTCTCATCTCTATCTCTGTTTCTCTCTTCTCTCTCATCTCTATCTCTTTCTCTCTCATCTCTCTCCCATCTCTCTCTCTTTCTTTCTCTCTAATCTCTATCTCTGTCTTTCTCTCTCATCTCTATCTCTTTCTCTCTCATCTCTCTCCCATCTCTATCTCTGTCTCTCTCTCTTTCTCTCTCTCTCATCTCTGTCTCTTGCTTTCTTTCTCTCTCTTATCTGTCTCTTTCTCTCACACTCACCCCACTTTGTCCTACTCTGTTTTTCTTTTTTGGAATATCATTATGAATTTATGGGTTTTTACACATCCCATGTGTTGTAGTCATTATTTTTTATGCTTAAATTGTCCCGTTTGAATAATGGGTGTCTTGTCACATCAGTTCCTGGGCTCTTTTGATAAAATCCCAATGGCCTTTGGTAGGTTCCTAGCTTTGGGGGAACAAGATGTTTTAGGCAAGCACACCTTGTGTATTTCCTACTCAGGCCTGGAATCAGACTTGTTTTCCCCAGAGTCTCCTGGTTCCTTTTCATGATGAATGAAATTTGGAGACACCAATCTGGGTGCTAGGAACACTTTTTGCTTCTGGGCATTTTTAGTGGGTACCACCAGCACGTGCATTTATTCAAAACACAAAGATATCATGAGATCATACTGATATTCCCAGTTCAAACTTGCCTTTATATGGATTTTGTTTTATTTATTTGGTTTTATAATGGTATCTCTCTTTTTACACGAAAAATCTGACACCTTAGCGATATACACATAATTAATGAACTTGCTTAATCTTTTATATAATACTTTTAAAATGTAATAAGGCTTTCAAACAAAATTTAAGATGGCTTTGCAGCACTACTTGTGCTTTGAATGTGTTGATGAAGGATATATAGTCAATGAAATAATTCTATTCACTATGTAATAACCTCACTTTGTTTTCAATTATCATTTATCTTGGGATTTTTAAATTTTACTTTTTTATTTATAAACTTAACTTTATAATTTATGTGATGCCAAAGTAAAAGGTGTAGAACAAAATAAATTCAGAAAAGAGTTGCTTTCATCCTGTTTCTTACTCTGTCTTCCTTCTAGTCCTTTAGGGTTTTTTATTCTCATCAAAAAGTAACAAACTAAATACACAAACACGAAATAACAGACTAAGTCCACTCCTTCATTGGGTCCATTTAACAACATATTCTGGATACCACTGGGTTTTGTGTGTGTTTGTTTGTTTGTTTGTTGTTTCTGTTTGTTTCTTTTTGAGACAAAGTCTTGCTCTGTCGCCCAGGCTGGAGTGCAATGGGGCAATATTGGCTCACTGCAACCTCCACCTCCTGGGTTCAAGCGATTCTCCTACCTCAGCCTCACAAGTAGCTGAGATTACAGGCATCTGCAACCACGCCTGGCTAATTTTTTGTATTTTTAGTAGAGACAGGGTTTCCCATGTTGGCCAAGCTGATCTTGAACTCCTGACCTCAAGCGATTCACCGCCTCGGCCTCCCAAAGTGCTGGGATTACAGGCGTGAGGCACTGCGCCCAGCCCCACTTTCTATTTGTGAATGGATATCCCTCTCATGCTTTTTAATTGAGGAAAACTTTGAATTCAGTAAATTGCACAGATCTTAAGTGTAAAATTCAATAACTTCTGACAAATATACTTACAGAGTTGACCCTTGAACTATGTGGGGGTTAAAGGCACACAGCCCCTGCACAGTCAAAAATCTGCACGCAAATTTTGACTCCCCAGAAACTTAATACCCTATTGTCAACCAAAAGCACAGTGGTTTGACACACATGTAGTATGTTCTGTGTATTATATACTGTATTCTTACAATAAAGTAAGCTAGAGAAAAGAAAATGTTATCAAGAAACTCATGGGAAAGAGAACATATATTGACCGCTCATTAAGTGGAAGTGGATCATCATAAAGGTGTTCCTCATCATCATCTTCACGTTGATTATGCTGAGGAGGAGGAAGAGGAGGGGTTGATCCTGCTGTCTCAGGGGTAGCAGAGGTGACGGAAAATCTGTGTATCTGTGTATAAGTGGACTCATGTAGTTCAAACCCCTCAAACCCATGTTGTTTGAGGGTCAACCGTGTATATATATTTTATTGGGATATATATATATATATATATATATATATATATATATATAGTGGTATATATGTGTGTGTGTGTGTATATATATATCCCAATGAAACTAATACTTCAATCAAGACATACATTTATTACAAGATACCAATCAAGATGAACATTTAGATTATCTCAGGGTATTCTCTTGTGCCTCTAAGTCAATCTCTACAGGCAACCACAGGTATGAATTCTATCACTACAGTTTATTTTTGCCAACTGTGGGACTTCATATAAAATTAAAAATCTGGGTGAACTCTTGATCAGCATATGTTTTTGAGGTCCAAAACATCTTGTTGCATGTATCACTAATTTATTCTTTTTTATTGCTGAAAGGTTTTCCAATATATAGATATACCACAATTTATCATTTATCTATTAATGAATACTTGACCTACTTCCAATTTGGGACTGTTATTAATGGAACTGATATTGACGTTCTTGGACATATCTTTTGTGGACATATGTTTTCATTTCTCTTTGGTAAATGCCAAGGAGTCGAATTGCTGGGTCATATAGTAAGTTTATATTTAACTTTATGATAAGCTACCAAAATATTTTCCAAAGTGTCTGTAACATTTTGCATTCCTACCAGTAATGGATGAGAATTCCAGTGGCTCTACATTCCTGCTAACCCTTGCTATTGTCAATATATTTTTCTTTTTACTCATTCTAAAAGATATATAGTGGTATCTCACTATAGCTTTAAATTGCAGCTCCATAGTTATTAGTGATGTTGTGTCTTTTCACGTGCTTATTTTCTCTGCACATATATTTTTAAATAAAATGTCTGCACAAATGTATTGCCCATGTTTAACTGAGTTGTTTGCTTTTTACTGAGTTTGAGAACTCTTTTGTTATTGTGAACGCAAGCCATTTGTCAGATGTGTGATTCACAAGTGTTATCTCCCAGTCTGTGGCCTGTCTTTGCATTCTTGTGAAAGAGCCTTTCCCAGAGCAGAAATTTTTAATTTTGATAAAGCCCAAATTATCATATCTTTTCTCATACAGATCATGCTTTTAGTGTCACATTTAAGTAATATTTTCTTAACCAAGGTTACAACATTTTTTCCTGTATTTTCTTCTCAAACTGTTGTCTAAGATGCTAGTCACTACTTGTGACTACTTAAATTTAGATTAATGAAACTTAAATGAAATATAAAATTCATTTCTTCAGTCACACTAGCCACATTTCAAGTGCTCAGCAGCCAGATGTGCCCAGTGTCTCCCATACTTACTAGAAAGCACAGATCGAACATGCCTATCATTACAGATGGATATGTTCTGTGGAAGAGCATTTTTGTAGAAGTTTTACAATTTTAGGCTTTACATTTAGAAATCATAAGAAGCAAGTATGGGTTGAGGTTATGTATTTATTTATTTATTGGTTTGTTTGCTTAAGTATATCAATGTTCAATTGTTCCAGCATCATTTTAAAAAAGAAGCTGCTTTTTCCGTTTAGTTGCTTTTGTACCTTTGTTAAGACCAACTGACCATATATTTCTTGGGCTTATTTCTAGACACTGTATTCTGCTCTATACTTTTACCAACGCCATGCTATACTAACTATGGTAGATTTATAGCAAATCTTGAAATCAGGTCATGTGAATCTAAGTAGGGAAATGTTTTCCCTGCTTTTATTTTCTGGAAAAGTTTGTACAGAGCTACTGTTACTTGCTTGTTAAAATATATTGTAGAATTTACCAGTCAAGCCCACCATGGCTGGAGTTTTATAGAAAGGATTTTAACTACAAGTTTAACGTCTTTAAAAGGCATAAGAGGCCGGGCGCGGTGGCTCAAGCCTGTAATCCCAGCACTTTGGGAGGCCGAGACGGGCGGATCATGAGGTCAGGAGATCGAGACCATCCTGGCTAACACAGTGAAACCCCGTCTCTACTAAAAAATAGAAAAAAACTAGCCGGGCGAGGTAGCGGGCGCCTGTAGTCCCAGCTACTCGGGAGGCTGAGGCAGGAGAATGGCGTAAACCGGGGAGGCGGAGCTTGCAGTGAGCCGAGATCGCGCCACTGCACTCCAGCCTGGGCCACAGAGCGAGACTCTGTCTCAAAATAATAATAATAATAATAATAATAATAATAATAATAATAAAAGGCATAAGACTATTCAGGCTATCTATTTCCTCCTGAGTGAACTCGGGCAGTTTGTGTCTCTCAAGGAATTGATGCGTTTTCTTCTAAATTGTCAAATGTATGAACATAAAGTGGTTTGTAATATGCCCTTATTATCTTTTGATGACTGTAGTATCTGCATCAATGTCCTCTTTTACGTTCAAGATATTAGCTGTTTGGGTCTTTTTTGTTCTTGCTCCGTCTGTCTTGAATTTTATCAATTTTATTGATCTTGTTAATAAAAAGCAGCTTTTGGTTTTACTGCTTCTCAACATTATTTTTCTATTTTCAATTTCATTGTTTTGAGCTCTTTATTCTTTCCTTCCACTTGCTTGTTGTCCTTTTAATTTGCTCTCTTTTTTCTATTTTCTCATGGAAAATAGAAAATAAGGATATAACATATTAGAATCTGTGTGATGCAACTAAAATAGAGCTCAGAGGGAAATTTCAAGCATTAAGTGTTTACATTAGAAAAAAAGAAAGGCTGCACATCCTCGTTTTTTCTAATATAAACATTAAAATGCTTGAAACTTCCCTCTAAGCTCTACTTGGCCACATCACACAAATTTTGATATGTTGTTTTCTTATTTTCACTCAATTCAAAATATCTTTAAAGTTTCCTTTTGGCTTCCTCTTTGCCCCAAGAGTTATTTAGAAGTGCAATGTTTAATTTTCAAGATTTTCTAGCTATCTCTCTGTTATCAATTTCTAGTTTAAATCTTATATAATCAGAGAACATACTTTTCATGATTTCAATTCTTTAAAATTTTTGAAATCTGTTAATGTTTTCCATGTGCCCCAGAATTTGGATTATCTTAATGAATCTTCCATCTGAATATTCCTTGTGAATTCTGGTTTTTAGTAGAATATTCTATATATGTCAATTAGGTCATATTCATTTAAAGTGTTGCTCAGGTATTCTGTATTCTTCCTGATTTTCTATTTGTTCTGTTGATCACTGACAGAAGAGTGTTGAAGTCTCCAAGTAGAATTGTGAATTTGTCTGTTTCTCCTTCAATTCTGGTTTTTGTTTCACATATTCTGAGGCTCTATTGTCATGTGAATAGTGACATGGGATTGTTAGGTCTTCTTGGTTAAGTGACCACTTAAAATTACTCACTGTCCCTCTTTTTTTTTCTGGAAGTGTTACTTGCTTTGAAGTTTATTTTGTCAGATATTAGTATAGCCACTTCAGCTTTCTTTTTCTTGGTTTTTGCGTGAAATATGTTTTTCTATCCTTTACTTTTTACACACACACACACACACACACACACACACCTATGTTTAAGCAGATTTTTCATGCATACACATATTTTCATCCAATCTGAAATCTATGCTTTTTATTTGGTATATTTAGACTATTTATTAACACAATCACATTTAAAGTGATTACCAATATGGTTGAATATAGGTGAAATACATTTTCCTTAATTTCATTATTTTCTATTTGTCCCCTTTGTTTCTTGTTCATTTCTTTCCCATTCTTGCCTTCGTTGGTCCTATTTAAATGTTTTTAGAACTCCATTTTAATTTTTCTTTTGGATTTTTGGCTGTATCTCTTTGTATTATTCTTTAGAACTTGCTCAAAGGACTACAGTATTCATACCTAACCTATCATCACATACCTAGAGTTAGTATATGCGTGTAAGAGCTGCTCCTTCTCCTCACCAACCTTTGATATGATCAGTCCTTGTAATTTTAACTCATCTGGTAGAGGTATAGTGGTATTTCATAGCAATTTTAGTTTCCTTTTTGTGTCTAATGATGTTGAATATCTTCTCATGCATTTATTTGTTATTGGAATAACATCTTTGAGAAAGTGCTGTTCAAATCTTTTGCCCATTTTTATTGAGTTGTTCATTACTACTGAGTTTTAAGAATTCAGCCTAGTGCAGGGGCTCATGCCTGTAATTCCAGCACTTTAGGAGGCTGAAGCAGGCAGATCACCTGAGGTCAGCAATTTGAGACCAACATGGCCAACATGGTGAAACCCTGTCTCTACAAAAAATACAAAAATTAGCCAGGCATGGTGGTACTTGCCTGCAATCCCAGCTACTCAGGAGGCTGAAGCAGGAGAATTGCTTGAACTCAGGAGGTGGAGGTTGCAATGAGCCAAGATTGCATCACTGCACTCCAACCTGAGCAACAGAGCAAGATTCCATCTCAAAAAAAAAAAAAAAAAATCATTATATATTCTGGGCATACAATCTTTAGCAGACATACTCTCATAATATCTTATTACCTGTCTAATGTTTGTAATATTTGTAGAGTTATTCCTATTCCCTTTTTCATTTCTGTTATTGGTAATGAGTTCTCTTTCTTTTGTTCTTGATGAGTTTTCTTAGGAGTCTGTCAATTGTATTGATCTTCTCAAATAATCTACTTTTGGTGTTCTTGTTTGCCTCTATTGTATGCTTGCTTTCTATGACATTTATTTTTGCATTGGTCATCATTTCTTTCCTTTTATATTTTTGAAGTTGGCTTGGTATTCTTTTTCTTGCTTCTTGAAATGAAAGCTTGAGATATTTATTTTTAGCCTTTCTTCTTTTTTATATATAAGGCTATAAATTTCTCTCTAAGCACTACTTTAGCATACAAGTATGATATGGTGTACCTTCATTATCGTTTAAAATATTTTCTAATTTCCAAGTTTCCTGTGTGATTTCCTTTTTGAACCACAGGTTACTTAGAAGTGTGTGGTGTGTGGCTTAATTAATAATCAGTTGGAGATTTTCAATTATCTTTTCGTTATTGATTTCTGGCTTAATTGCACTGTGGTCAGAGAACATACTCTGAATTATTTCAATCCTTTGAAAATTGTTAAGGCTGCTTTACAGGGTACTATATGGTCAATTTTGGCAAATGTCCCATGTTCATTTATTCAGGTAGAAAAAAGGTACATTCTATCAGTGTTTTATATGTCCATTAGGTCAATTTGATCTATTGTATTGTTCAGATCTTCTATATCCTGTATGATTATCTTATCTGTTTGTTCTATAAACTATTGAGAAATATGTCTTGACATCTCCTAACAAGATGGTTATGTCTTTGCAACTTTCCCATTTTTACGTTTTCTGAATTTTTGTTCTGTATTTGAAGTATAAACTTAAAGTGGGAGTCTACTTTTTGATCTGCTTTAGACATTGGAGTAGTTGATGAAATACTGACTTTGTGGGGGAAATACCGCTTCTGATAAGGAAAAATGTGTGAAAATTGGCAGAGAGGAATTCAAGAGAGGAAACACTATGGGTACTCCCTGATGGACACTCTGCAGCCTAATAATTAGGAAAAATAGTGTAAAGCCCTCCGTGCCTTTAACTAGCTCTCCCCCCTAACATGCCAGCCCTTGAGAAACATTCCATTGACACACCCAAGACTTTGAGCTAGAAGCCTTTCCCAAACTGCTGAACTGGGAATTAAGACACAAATGAGTCACACACTAAACTGACTTTCTGTTAATTGAAATCAAGATAGAAACCTAAGCAGTCCGGAAAGACACAGAGGGTTCCAAGGACCAAAGCAGGGAAGAAAAAGCTGCCAAAGGCAAAGAAATATGACAGAGTTACATTTCCCATGAGCTTTGGAAGAACGGGGACATGCAGGGTGGAGAATCAGTGGTTCTCCTGTACTTGCAGTAATCTCCCCAGGGCTCACCCAGACTGCTGTATGTGGTCTTCAGGTCTCCATGCAGATAGGCACTCCCTCTTAAAGAGATGGACTTCTCTATGTAAAAGTGGCCCTGACTCACAGTCACTACGGGTGAGTAACAACATGGCTCAGTGACTCACATGAAGAAGCAAGTTACATGCTTTTGTATATAGCTGTCCCCAAGGGGCAGGGTGATGGCCAAGGATGTCTCCTCTTCAGTGGGACTGAGAGTCAGATTATCAAAGGGGTCCTGGGCACAAACCACATGTCCGCACCACAGGAGCTGCAGGCAAAGTGCTCCATGGCCCCTGCCCTGGAGGAACTTGCAAGTCAAGTGAAAATGCAACTGATAAAACCACCTGAGAACACAGCAAGGTGACCCTTGGAGACTCAAGAACCAAACTCTTGGAGACCCATGGAGACTCAAGAACAAAACTCTTGGTTGCTATAGAAGCTCAGGGAAGTAAGGGCTCAGGGAGGACTAAAATCGTCAAGAAAGACTTTAAGAAAGCAGTGGGGCTTGACTAGACCCTAGGACAATGGTCAGGACACAGGAAGTATAAGAAGAGACCATTCAGCGGTGGGAACAGTGTGATTAGGGGACCAAGGGAGCTGAAAGAGGCTGTGAGTCCTGGTCAAAGCAGCAGCCAGGACAGGCTTGAGCCAGCCCTGGGGCTGCCAGGCAGAAAACCACAAAGAAAACATTCCTATGCTTGGATGTTCAAGTATCATTCTTAAACAGCTTCATTGAGATATAATTTATATACCATGTAATTCACCCATTTAAATTGTACAATTCAATGTTTTTAATGAATACACTAATATGTATTGGTGTATATGACCAGTACCACCATTAATTTTACACTTTCATTCCCCCAGAAAGGAACTTCATATCCATTAGCAATCCCTCTCCTTTTCCCACGAATCTCCCGAGCTCTAGGCAACCACTAATCTACTTTGTCTCTATAGATTTGCATATCCTGGACATTTCATATAAACGACATCTGTTATGGGTGGAATGCATTCTCACCCTCACCAAATACATATGTGAAGGTTCTAATCCCCAGTATCTTAGAATGTGGCACTGTTTGGAACTAGGATCACTGCAGATGTAATTAGTTAAAATGAGATCAGTCTGGAATAAGATGGTCCCCTAATCCTATATGACTGGTGTCTTTATAAAAAGAGAACGTTTGGACATAGAGACAGATGCATGCAGAGGGAAGATGATGTGAAGGCACGGGGAGAAGGTAGACACCTACAAGCCAAGGAATACCAAGGGTTGCTAGTAAACCACCCTAGCCCAGGGAAGAAGCAGGGAGCAGATTCTTTCTCACAGCCCTCAGAAGGAAGCAATCCTGACAACACCTTGATTTTGGACTTCTGGCCTCCTGGACTGTGAGAGGACAAAGTTCTGACGTTTAAGCCACCTGGCTTGTGGCACTTAGTTACAGAAGTCCTAGCAAATTAACACAGAATCATACACTTGGTGGTCTTTTGCGACTCCCCCTTCACAGAGGGTCATGCTTGTTGCAGTGTATGTCAGTACTGCTTTCTCTTTGATGGCTGAATAATATTCCATTGCAGGGACAGCACACATTTTGCTCATTCATTCACCAGCTGTTGGGCATTTGGGCTGTTTCCACTTTGAGGTTATTATGAATAATGCTGATATGAACATTTGTGCACAAGTTTATGTACGGACATGTGTTTTTATTTCTCGCAGGTACACACCCAGAGGTGGAATCTCTGGGTCACAGATGATGCTATGTTTAACATGTTGAGGAACTGCCAGGCTGTTTTCTCCAGTGTCTGCACCATCTTCCAGTCCCACCAGCAGCCTATGAGGATTGCAGTTGCTCCATATCCTCGCCAACACTTGTTATTGTCTTTTTTTAATTGTAGCCATCTTTGTGGGTAGGAAATAGTATTCAAGAATCTGTTTTTCATGTTTCTGTAGCCAGGCAGCATATAAACAGCCATGATTTTAAAGATAAACCATGCTATTTGCAAGCATAAAAGGAATGTGCCTTCTTATCAATGCTACTTTATTCAAACTCTAAGATCCTCTCCATCCTACCTGAAGACCAACCAAGCTGACACAGCATCTTTGTCACCTTGCCTGGGAGTTCCCAGGCCTGCCCCCCAGCAATTAATTAGGGGTGTGGTGGGACAGCCCAGACCTCACCAGCTAAGCTTCACATCCTTTCTTCTGTAAAGTTACTATGGAGACTGTCATGACCACAGGCTCCCTTTTGCCTTCTCAATGTTAATAAACAGCCTCATTATTTTGCAGAAATCACTTCAGAAAATCAGCAGCTCCACAGCTTCATCCTGGTCCAAATTAATGAGGAAAGAGTATGGGGATTTTTTTATTGCCTATGAAAGGAAGAAGAGTTATGGCTCATTTGTGCACTTTTGCTGTATTTATGTTTTATGCATTAGAAAGCGATTTCCACCTCCATTACACATCACTAATGTCCTCGTTACATTAAAGCTACAGACCAGGAATCCTTTTTTTTTACAGACCAGGATACATTGCAGCAAAAGATGTGAGGATGGAGAATGCCTAAAAATCAGGTGGGCTGGGCTGGGCTGCAAAGCGGGAGACAGACTTGTTTCTCCATCAAATGTCACTGAGGGCCGGGCATGGTGGCTCACACCTGTAATCCCAGCACTTTGGGAGGCCGAGGTGGGCGGATCACCTGAGGTCAGGAGTTCAAGACCAACCTGGCCAACATGGTGAAACCCCATCTCCACTAAAAATACAAAAATTAGCCAGGTGTGGTGGCTTACACCTGTAGTCCCAGCTACTCAGGAGGCTGAGGCAGGAGAATCGCTTAAACCCAGGAGGCGGAGGTTGCAGTGAGCTGAGATCACACCACTGCACTCCAGCCTGGGTGATAAAGAGAGACTCTGTCTCAAAAAAAAAAAAAAAAACAGTCATTGAAAAGAGAAAGGTCTAGCAGCTTCTTTGTAAACAGGGAATCATCCAGGGGCATGGTAGCCTCACAGACTGAACTTTAAATCTGAGCAAGGTCACAAAATAGCTGTGAAACACTGGCCCCAAGGTAAGTTGAGACCAATACTAGAAGCTAAAAGGTAGCATGCACTAAATATTAGTGAGTCTCTCTCTCTGCCAGGGAACAGTAGGATGAAGATGAGAGAAAAGATCCCTGTTTTAGGGAGCTTACAATCAGCTGCCACGTCATAGGGTCACTGTGGGGACTGAGTGAGGGGACAGGCTTCAAGCTCCTGCCACACAGGAGGCGCTGAGCAAATGGTCAGTAGTTCCCTTCGGCAACCAAAACACCGCAGCCCCAGAGGGTAGAGACAGGCAGCTGGTGGCAGGACCTGACTAGCTATTACCTCTCTCTGCAAAAGGTGGGGAAGGAAGAAAGGACCAGAAGAACAGGAGAGGGTGGTGCAGTGACAGACCACATGTGAAAGATACAATGGCTCCAGGCTAAGGGACCCAGACCACCCGGGTCCAAGTCACAGCTCCATCACTCACGTAGGTTCCTAACCTCGCTTCTTCTCACTTTCAACATCGACTCAATGAGAAAATCAACGCACAGAGCTTGCACATGATGACTGCATGGACATCTGAAAAGGGCTAAGGAGCAGTGTTAGCAGGGGTCCACAGGTGGCTTTCAAGACAAAAGAAACGAAAGCTGAGTACCAATCATATCTGCAGCAGTTGAGAGATTGCCACGAAAAACTGATGCTTCCACTGGAGGCTGGGACACCGGGCGCCACCGTAGCTCCGGCAGCTCTGGGAGTTGAAGATGCTATGCGTGAGAGAGGGCCTCCTATGCTCTGTCCTCAGCTCTCATGTTCCTAATCCTGGGATCCTGAGATTCGCAGGACACAATGCCTTCCAGACCTGCTAGCCTGGAAAGGTTGTGTGCAAGGGAGCTGAAAGAGGCTGTAGGCCCTGGCCAAAGGGGCAGCCAGGACAGGCTTGAGCCAGCCCTGGGGCTGCCAGGCAGAAATCCACAAAAAAAAACATTTCTATGCTTGGATGTTCAAGAATCATTCTTGAACAGCTTTATTGAGATATAATTTATCTCAATGCAGGATACAGTGAAAGAAAAATGAGCAATCAGTATGTGTATACAGTGAGAGAAAATGAAGGAACTAAGTTTCCAAAGTGGAGCAGGGAGATTGCGGGAGGATTGCTCCCACACCTGCTAAAGGTCGAGCTGCAGAATGTTCCCATAGACTTGAATAACAGCTGAAGTCAGTGTCCACCAGCCTTCAGCATCTCCCAGCTGGGAGTACCCTCATTAACTGACCAATCAGTACAGGTTTGCCATTTAGGATTTATGCCCCACCAATGACAGCCTCCGAAAACAACTTTTTGCAGAAATTTCCTATGAGAAAAACTCTCCTGCACTGTCTGTTAGGACCCTCTTCGGGGCAGCCCTGATCCAGTGTACCCAAATTGCAATTCTTTGTTTCTAGATAAAAGCCATTTCCTTTAACCTCCATGCGAACCTCGTCTTAGGTAACAATACCCAGCCTAAAAATGCTCCTATGTTTTCATCCAACTTCAACAAACTGCTCCCTGGATATTCCTCCCCAGCATCACACGACAGCCGCCGGAGGGTGGAGCTGCACAGGTGGGTGGGAGTCTGGGGGGGACGCACTCAGAGGCTCCTTACCAAGGACTGCTGGGGTCAGCGGCCACCCTGAAGAGTCGAAGACAAGGAAGGTGGTGCTGGAAAAGGGGAAAACCAATTCAAAGGTGAAGGCCAGCCAGAAGAACCAAGATACTGGAAACCATTAGATGTAGCAGTAAGCAAAAAGGAAGATTCCAGAAAGATTCTAACTTCCAGCCTGGGTACTGCAGGGGTCCATTCACCAAGATGAGAGGGAAATAGCGGAAGGGAGGCTGAGTCAAGCCTGAGCATCCTGAGATTGAGGGGTTTGTGGGGAGCCCCAGGGAACAGGCAGACTTGGAAGTGGATTCTGTGGCCTCGGCTCTCAGGGCTGGGCCCCGGGATGGTTTCAGAGGAGGAACATGGAGGAAGGTTGATGCATGGTAAGGTGAGAACGTCTGAGCGGGGTGGCCCTTGCAGGGACTGGGAATGAGAGGCCATCGAGAAAGGAATCGAGTCACAACCAACAGAGTGAGCTGTGTCACATGATCCCAGAACATCAACCGCAAACTTGGAGACGTAGAATTTTTCCATTGATTTTTGGCAACAACACGAGAGTTATTTGTATCTCCAGTTAAAGAGTCTCTGGGATGCGAGAGGAGCCCACAGGGAATTGTGGGCAGCCTGGGCAGAAGGCAGGGGCAGGAGACCAAGAGGAGACACAGCTGTGTCTGTGCTGAAGAGGAAGAACCAAGATTGCAGGAGACTGAAGAGGCCCTGAAGGAGAGGTGCACGGTGCAGGGAGGGTCAGGCCCCCCAGTCACGACCTCGGGGAAGCGCCCCTAGAAGGGGTGTGATTGGAGTCCCAGAGAGAGTAGAAATGGGTTACAGTCCACGTCCTCAAGGGGCCTTGGGAGGCTGTCCACGTGTGGCCTGACCCACTGAGAGACAAGGACAAGATACCAGGACCGGGGCTGAGGCCATCTGCGTGGTTTGCAGCCACTCAGCACAGCTGCAGGAAAACTGACCCCCAAGACATCCTCCCTGGGAAACCACAGGGGTCAGACACAGCACAGTTACAAATCAACTAATGCAAGAGAGGGTCCCCGACGTGGTAGAAAACAGCCAGACGCTGGGACACAGTCTCTATCCCACACCCCTGCCCACCAGCAGCGTCTTCCCCAGAGCCTCTGGCAAGCGCTCACTTGGACTTCTCCATCCATCCCGCCCCCCACCCCCTGCCCCCCAGTGGCAACACTAATGAGCAGTGAAATGGTCCATAAAGACCCCGGCATGGGGGAAGCGCGAAGCCCGGGCAGTCCACAAACCAGCCAACCATCCTGACTGTCGTGGGAAATTGCTGCGACACTTGTCTTTCTACTCCACCGCCTTTAAGACACACGCAAGAGAAGGATCTGACAGCTGTTTCTACGCAGAAGCTTTTTTCCCCTTTTTGCTTTTCCTCGGTGGCTTCCTTAACCCCGCCAGGCGCCAGCCCGAATTGGTGCTGGCCTCAATGTGACGCCGCGTGCTGGGAGACGTTCCGCATAGGAGCGAACACCCTGTAAAGCCGTTCATTTCCGAAAACAGCGACAAATACGGTCATAAACTTCTGCGGTGGCAGCTGCCCTGGTGCCATCTAGGTAGGAACAGAGAGGCTGACAGAAGGCAGAATTAGCAGACTCGGCGAGGTATTAAAGTGGGTAAATCCTGAGCCACCGGGCACAGAACTAACACCAGGCCCCAGGAAACCCTCAGCTGTACATGTTCTCTCTGACTGGAGACTTCTAGTCTTTTAATCTATTTTTATACGCATATAGGCATAATACGTGTATAATGCATTAATAATCTCACTATGTACACAAACTCCTTCTGTATATACAGATATTAAAAATGCATGCAATTGACATGCATAAATACTGCTCTTAAAATGTTTGTATGGTTACTGTGTGAGCCTCAAAGCCTAGAGGCTGCCTTCCTTGAGGCAGGAGCTGCACCCTGATTCCCCATGGGGTTCATCTACCTCTTGGGACCTGGCGTGGGCTCGGGAGCGTGTGGGGGTGGGCCTTTCCAGAGCAGGAGAAAGCCATCCTTTCCTCCGTTCAGTGAACCTCTCCTGTGCTCCACGTACACCAGGGGAGCAGTGCAGACGGCCTGCCCAAGCAGACACAGCCAACAACAGAAGAGATCTCGTGTCAGACGCTTTGGGAAATAAATCAATTACAGTAAGGAGGCCGAGAGAGGGGAAATGTGAATGGGGCAGTCAGGGTAGAGTGCCTGAGAAGGCACCTTCTGTGCAGAAACTGAAGCAGGATGAAGAAGTGAGCATCTCAGACATCCAGGTCATGAGGTGCAGGCAGAGGAGCTGTCCCTCCAAAGGCCCTGATGGGGAGGGGGTCCAAAGGGCTTGAGAGGCAAGGGAGGGGTTGGTAGCGCAGAAGTTGGGCTGAGCGGGGAGGGGAATGAGAGGTGACTCCAAGAGCTGCAGGAGGAGCGGGGTGCTGTGTGGGGTCTTGAGGCCTTTGGACAATTTGGGCTTTTCTCTAAGTCAATTGGAGATTTATGAGTTTCCTGGGAATACTGCAACAAATTGCCACAAACCAGATGGCTTAAAATAACAGCAATGTACTCTCATTGTTCTGGAGGCCAGAGGTCCAAACCAAAGTGCCGGAAGGCCACGCCCCCCGGGAGGACCTGAGGAAGAATCTTTCTCTGCCTCTGCCAGCTCTGGTTGGCTCCAGCAACCCTTGGCCTTCCTGGGCTTGTAGACACCTCACTCCAGCCTCAACCTTCCTCTTCACATGGCCTTCTCTCTGTGTCTGTGTCTTCTAAAGACACCAGTTATTAGATTTGGGGCCCACCCTAATCCAATGTGTTTGCATGTCAATCATTAACTAATTGCATCTGCAAGGCCCTTAGGTCCAAATAAAGTCATATGCTGAGGTTCTAGGTAGTGTTAAAAAATTCTTCCATGATGCTTGTTAAAGTACAGTAAGGAAGAGTTCACTGAGGACCACTGAGATAGGCACAGGGATCACAGCAACGGGATTTTGCAGTGGGAGAAAGAGATTGGGCTCCACTCTGAACACAGCCCAGGCAGGGCAGGATTTATAACCAAAGAGCGGGGTGGGGTCCGTGGATGGAAAACTGCCAAGAGGAAACATTAGAGGTAAGGGGGATTCTGCCTAAACCCACCTAATGGGATTCTTGCTGAAGGCAGGCCAGGGTGACCAGATACTGCTGGGGCATGATGGAGAATGAGGAACTCCATCAGACATGGCTGAGGTGGTCAGATATCAAGGTGTAGTGGGCTTTTGTTAAACTGACACATCTTGGTTCTTTGCTAAAACTGGATTTTACAAGAAAGTGCACAGAGGGGCCTAGGAGACGGTTCCGGGACCTGGCTAAATCTTGGTCAAGCAAAGAATCTATGTCAGTGGATGTGAGTTTGGGAGGGACATTATATTAATCCACTACAGGGAGCCATGGGAGGGCTCTGGGGACAGGCAGGACATGAGCTGCCTTGGGTTTTAGAAGGATCCCTCTGGCTACTGCAGAACAAGCATGGAAGCAGAGAGGCAGAAGTTCAGACACTGCTGCAGTGACCCAGACAAGGGAGGGTGCAGTCTGGGCGGGGTGCTTGCCATGGAGGTGGGAGAAGCAGTTGGATTCTAGCTCAATCTTGAAGGCAGAACCTAGAAGGCTTGCTAACGTGTGGGACTCCTTCACCTGCTAGCCAGTCTCCCCCAGACCCATTTCTGTGCTTTAGTTTCAAATCATCCCCCGCTGCAGCCTGGCCCTCCTGCACGCATATTGCAATGCCCTTAGCCCGGACCCATCTTCAGGCTGCTGTGGTCTGAGAGAGCTATTTCCAGCCAAACAGCCTGCGGCTCACACGGCCCCATCCCCTCACCCTTTTGGGGTGTGTGTGGTGGTGGCGGGGGCCGGGCGGACAACTTCTATTGGTCAGGCCAAGGCAAAAAAAAAAAAAAAAAATGTAGATGTGAATCTTGAGACTAGACTGAAGTGCTGGTTGCTGAGCCCAGGCCACTGTTGCCTTTTTTGCGATGGTGCAGAGAACAGTCAGCCATAGGCACACATGGTAGCCCCCCGGTGGGGACAGTGGTCCCTCTGCATCTTCTAAGCCCCCATGATAGCTTTATTCCTGATACCTCATGTCCCCTAAAGAGTCATGGGGCATAGGGCAGAAAACATTGCACAAAAATGCCTTCCTCTGGGCCTCTTCAAGTGTCTCAAACTGCGGAAGGCGCGTTCGTTAGAGGCCACTAAGGAGCCCCGGGTAAGCAGAGTTCCTGCCCCACCGCACAGGGTTTTGATCAGTAGCTGCACCTGGTAAGGAACAGAACGTCCTCTTGAGAAACACGCTGAATTTATTTTAAGGAAAAGCAACTTCAAAGCAATCACTGACACCATGGAGACCATCTGTGTTCCAGAGGTAGGCACAGAGTGATTAAGGGAAGACATAACAGGCAGGACCCCCTGAGTAAGGCAGCCTCCTAAATATGCAGTCCTGGGGTTCAGGTGAGGTCTAGGGAGAGCCTGTTTCATTCCTTCAATTTCACATGTCTCTCCGGGGTAGACTGAGCCAGATCCTCAATGCTGGGAGCTGACCAGCACGCAGTCAGTGCTGAGGCTGAATTCATTTGATCTGAGCCCAGTGGCAAAGCAAGCGGAGAGAGGGCAGCCTTTGGGAGCTGCACTCCC
This sequence comes from Macaca thibetana thibetana, assembly GCF_024542745.1. Classification (NCBI taxonomy): domain Eukaryota; kingdom Metazoa; phylum Chordata; class Mammalia; order Primates; family Cercopithecidae; genus Macaca; species Macaca thibetana. The sequence continues at coordinate 4,705,322 of NC_065578.1, forward strand.
TCTGCTGGGCCACCTAGGGAAATTCAGGAAGGGCCCTCCCACCTCCAATCCCAAATGAAAACTCTCTTGTGATTTTTCAAGACTTAGAACTGAATTTCCTACTTCTAGCCCAGATGCGAGGGCTGAGTGAGGGTGTCTGGAAAACAGGCATCTGAACCTCATCACTCACAGGCTGAGCAGGGAGCAGCTCCAGTGACCCAAGAAGTAGCCCCAAGCGGGGCGAGGTGGCTCACACCTGTATTCCCAGCATTTTGGGAGGCCGAGGTGGGTGGATCATCTGAGGTCTGGAGTTCAAGACCAGCCTGGCCAACATGGTGAAACCTCATCTTTACTAACAATACAAAAATTAGCCGGGCGTGGTGGCACATGCCTGTAATCCTGGCTACTCAGGAAGCTGAGGCAGGAAAATCACTTGAACCCAGAAGGCAGAGGTTGCAGTGAGCCAAGATCACATCACTGCACTCCAGCTTGGGCAACAGAGCAATACATTGTCACACACACACACAACAACAACAATTTTTTAAAAATTTTTAAAAAGAAGAAGTAGCCCTGGGAGAGGGTCCTGCAACAGGTCTCCTGCTATCTTCCACTCTAACGGGAGTGGAGTCACGCTTGCTGCCAGGCGGCCTGGCCAAGAATTAGATGCCCTGACCGAACCCACTGGGTGTGGGGCATTTTGAGCCTCTTCTCTCTGGTACAGCATCCATGGGCATCGCTGGGCAGGGGCCAGGTTGCTCTGCAGGTTCTTGGTGATGTATGTGTGGGCACAAGCCCTGTTCAGCAGGAGAACCCAGAGTAGAGATGTTTGTGGTTTCTCATCTCGGCAGATAATGAATTTCAAACCCTATCTTCACGTCCAGGTCTCTAGGGGAGGCAAAGGACGCCCAGAATCCTCTCATTGCTGTGGATAGTCAGGACCTCACCTAAAAGAATGATACTGCCTTTTCCCACGTGCTACTTGGGAAGGAAGGGAACAATCATGGTTTTTTGTTTAATATTTTTTCAGATGTCTGTGACTATATACACATTTGTACCATTGTCTTAAATTCTTTTTGGAACAAAATTGGGTTTAAATAAATAGCAAAATAATAATATATTCATATAGTTAGAATACAGCTACTTATATTTTAATCGACCTTCCACTTAACATTGTGGCATAAGTGTTTCCCTATATTATTGTAGATTTCCGAGTCTCATTTTTAATAACCATTATGTTTTTTCAAGGACGGTAATTTAGCACAGCTTTTTTCTGTAGTTGGTCACTTATTTCCAGTGTTCCTGGGTTGTAAACGTTTCAGGGAACATATGGACCAAATTATTAATTGTCAAAGCACTCACATTTCCTGTTTGCACAGCCTTGTGCAACGGGGGTTGCAGAATGAGGAGCTGGCATCAACTCTGTCCTTGAGGAATTTGCTATTTATGGGATGGAAAGAGGGTGATACATATTAAACAATGATGGGGCAATGCAACAGCACATATAAATACGGGGAAAGGCGGTGGTGCTAGAAAAGACTTTAAATATATAAATAAAAATATTTTAAATGGTAGTGCCAACCGTAAGTCAAAGCGTGTGTGTGTGTGTGTATGTGTGTGTGTGTGTTCCAGAGAAAAATCAAGAGACATTGACTTGTTGTAAACATTAGGAACAATAGAACCAATGAAAAGACCTTCCTGACCGCACTTGTGTGGTGTTGTGGAGGAACTGCATCCAACATGCACTGTTTGTGTTAAGCTTCTGGCAGCCAGGAAGGCCTGGAAGAGACAGAGGAAGATTGGGTGTGGTCCCACGGAGACAGAACAGCCAGAGCAACCAAGGCTGTCTCTGCAACTATGTCTGATCCCCTAAGAAGCTGTCTGGCCTGGTGAAGATGGTAGAGGTGTTTATCAGCAGATACAGACCCGCTTCCCTCACAGGGTCCCCACGATGCAGGAGCTGGTCCACACCTGCAAGCGGTGCTCCTGCTCCCAGGTGCCGAGCGGGTTAATGCACACGGGGCAGGGCAGGTTGCCCTCCTGGCTGTTAAGATCCACAGCTGTAGATGGAGCACAACAGACTGTGAAATGCCAATAAATCTGGCGTTGCCTCTCAATTTCACCAATAATAATTAGCAAATTAAAATGGAAATGTCACCACAAACCCATAAAAATTCTTAAGTGCAGCCTGGAAAACTGTCTCAGGAGCAGAAACGGTTTTCGCCCAGGCAAGACCCAGGGCAGACGTGCTGTCAGATGTTCCTCAGGACAGCCGTCGCTCCCAGAGAGCCCCGCTCAGGGCTGATTAATCACAGGGCCGCCGTCTTTACATGTCAGCAAGCTAACACAACTGTGTAATCAAGCCTGCTTTATGGGGCCTGAAATACGTGGGCAGGGGACAGAAGCCATCACTCTAACAAGGCAGAGGGGAGAGGAAAGCATGCCAGCCATACCCCGACTTCTCTGTGGCCAGCACCCTGGCTGCTGTGCAACCATTTGGCCAAACGAGGGGAGGATTGGGAGGTCGTGAGCAAATTGTGTAGCATCTGGCTTGCATTTCAGAGAGCTGGAACCAGGGAAGGTTCGTCTGGCACAGCAGACCCTATTCGTGGAAATCCACTCAACAGCCAACCAGTGCTCTACTCCTGAAAGCCAGTGATTTTCCCTTATGGTGGCCATGAGTTCCCCAACAAGAAAACCCAACCTGTGAACACCCAAACTTCCTGAATCAATGAACGATGGAGAAATGATCTGTGTTGCACAAAATGATTCTTTGTATCCATACAGATTGATACATTCGGCACTCCCTCTTCTGAGCCAGATAGAAAGACAGGCACCAGATTTATCCTCCAGCCTGAAGCAAACAAATATCTCTATTCTTTAGAGTTTTCCAGAGACACAGAACCAATATGATGCATATATAAATCTATACTTATGTATAGATTTGTACATGATATATACAAGAATATGTAATATATGTTAATATTATATATTATATAATAATATAATAATATATAAGAAAGAGATTTATTATAAGGAATTGGTTCAAGGGATTATGGAGGCCAAGTCCTAAGATCAGTAGAATGAGTCAACAAGGACCCAGGGGAGCCAATGTGTTGGTTCAAATTTTTTAAAAGGACCAAATAAAAATGGTCAAGACATGTCTGGACATGAGGCAATGAAGATCCATGACCCCCTGAGAGATGGGAAATAAAAGAAGCAAGCCCCAAGATCGTCCCAGCTGACCACCTCCCATTGCCTGCTGTGGCACAGACAGAGCACAGAGGCCTCAGCTGAGGAGGCTTAGCTGAGTCTTGGGAGACCAAGGCAGCAAGAGTTTGCAGGACAGGGGACCACAGAAGAGAGTTGTATAGAGACAGAGAGGGCTCTGGAGATTTGCAGGTGACCCCCTTGAATATTCAGCTGGGCAGTGACTGGTACATGCTTGGGAGAAAATGACTCAAGTCTATAGAAAGACTCACCCAAGGATTAGAGAGAACGGAGCCCACTGGAGGGGATGCTGCCTGTTAACACCAACTAGACTGGACAACTTCATCATTGGTGGGACTTTGAGTCGACTACCCAGAAGAGTCTTGCTTCAGTCATGGGGAATAATTAGTCCTGGACTGAGTGGCGTCAACAACTTCCGCTTCCACCTTAAGAAACTAGAAAAGGCCAGGTGCGGTGGCTCACGCCTATAATCCCAGCACTTTGGGAGGCCGAGGCCAGTGGATCACGAGGTCAGGAGATCGAGACCATCCTGGCTAACACAGTGAAACCCCATTTCTACTAAAAGTATAAAAAATTAGCCGGGCGTGGTGGTGGGTGCCTGTAGTCCCAGCTACTCGGGAGGCTGAGGCAGGAGAATTGCTTGAACCCGGGAGGTGAAGGTTGCGGTGAGCTCAGATCGCGCTGCTGCACTCCAGCCTGGGCAACAGAGCGAGACTCCGTCTCAAAAAAAAAAAAAAAGAGGCCGGGCGCGGTGGCTCAAGCCTGTAATCCCAGCACTTTGGGAGGCCGAGACGGGCGGATCACAAGGTCAGGAGATCGAGACCATCCTGGCTAACATGGTGAAACCCCGTCTCTACTAAAAATACAAAAAACTAGCCGGGCGAGGTGGCGGGCGCCTGTAGTCCCAGCTACTCGGGAGGCTGAGGCAGGAGAATGGCGTAAACCCGGGAGGCGGAGCTTGCAGTGAGCTGAGATCTGGCCACTGCACTCCAGCCTGGGCGACAGAGCGAGACTCCGTCTCAAAAAAAAAAAAAAAGAAAAGAAACTAGAAAAAGGAGAGAAATCTAAACCCAAAGTAAATAGAAGAGAGGAAATCATAAGGATCAGAGCAGAAATCAATAATACAGGGGAAAAGTGGGGAAAAAATCAGTGAAATACAAAGTTGGTCTTTGAGAAAACCAGTTAAATTGATCAATCCGGTCTGATGAATAGCCTGACTCATCAGAATAGAAAACAGAAAATACACAAGTTACCAAAATCAGGAATGAGACAGATTCTACAGATGAGTGAGTTTAGCAAGGCTGCATCACACAAGATCAATAGACAAAATTTAATTGTACAAACAAAAAAAAAATGAATAATACATAATTGTGTGTCCCAACACAATTGGAACAACAAACAATTGAAAACTGAAATTTAAAAGATAAAACCATATATAATAGCATCAAAAATAAAATATGTAAAGATAAATATTATATAAATGAATATTTAGGGATAAATCTAATAAAAGAGGTGAAATATCTGTACACTGAAAACTACAAAACATTGGGAAGAGAAATTAAAGAAGACTTCAATAAATGGAAATATATACTGTGTCCATGGATGACAAGATGCATTATAGTTAAGATGACAGATCAGGCACAGCGGCTCACACCGTAATCCCAGCACTTTGGAAGGCCAAGGGGGGTGGATCACTTTAGGCCGGGAGTTCAAGACCAGCCTGGCCAACATGGTGAAACCCCATCTCTACTAAAAAAATGCAAAAATTAGTCAGGCATGGTGGCACATGCCTGTAATCCCAGCTACTTGGGAGGCCAAGGCACAAGAATTGCTTGAATCCAGGAGGTGGAGGTTCCAGTGAGCCAAGACTATACCACTGCACTCCAGCCTGGGCAACAGAGTAAGACTCTCAAAAAAAATAAAAAAGGTGACAGCTTTCCCCAGGGGTTCCATAGATTCAAGGCAATCCCATTCAAAATGACAGCAAGCTTTTTATGTAGAGAGTGACAAACTGATTCTAAAATTCATAAGAAAATGCATGCTAAGGACCAAAATAGCCAAAACCATGTTGAAAAAGAACTAGCTGATATCAACACTTATTGTAAAGCTATGGCAATCTTGACAGTATAGCATTGATATCAGCATCAATAAATGATCAATGGAATAAAAGAGAGTTCAGAAACAGACCCACACATATATGGATAACTGTTGTGGTTTTTCTTTTACAAAGGTGCAAAGACAATTCAATAGATAAAGGATAATCTTTTCAACAAATGATACTGAAACGATTGCTTGCCCACATGCAAGACAAAATAAACTTCAATTCATACCTTGTACTGCCTATAAAAATTAACTCAAAATAGGTCTTAGTTATAAATACAAAACCTAAAAGTATAAAGCTGTAAAATTCCTAGCAAGAAGGCTTTGTGACCTTGAGGTGGGCAAATATTTTTTTATTTGACACCAAAATCACAATTCATAAAGAAACAAATTGATAAATTGGATTTCACCAAAATTTAAAACTCATGTTATTTGAAAGATACTGTTAATAAAATGAAAAGACATGCCACAGTCTAAGAAAAGTACAGTTGCAATGTGTCAAAGACCTTGTTAGATAGGTCAGATATTACACAAAGGGCTTGTCTCCAGAATATATAAGAAGAATATATTTTTAAAAAATAAATGACCCAATTTTTTAAAACTGGAACAATCTTTGAAGTGATACTTCACCAGAAAAGATGTCCCAATGGCAAATAAGCACATGAAAAGATGCTGAGCATCATTAGTCACTAGAGAAATGCAAATTAAAACCACAAGGAGATCCTACTACACATTGAGTAGAATGTCTAAAATTGAAAAAATTGATCATAGCAAGCATTTGTGCATATGTAGAGGCACTAGAACTCTCATACACTGTTGGTAGAAATATAAAATCACACCACTACTTGGGGAAAAGGTTTAGAGTTTCTTAAAGAGTTAACTATACACCTACCATACAATTTAGCCATTCCACACCCACATACTTACATTTATCCAAGAGGAAATAAGTCTTAGGTGCACACAAAGACTTGTGTACAAATATTCCTAACAGTTTTATTTATAATTGTCACAAATTGGACACAATCAGAATGCCCATCATCAGATGAAGTGACAAATAAATCCTGGTATATCTGAAATACGACTTAGCAATAAACAAAAATTGAACTACTGATACATGCTGCAAAATGAATGAATGTCAGAATAATTAAGCTTAATGAAAGAAGCAAGACCTACCCCCCTCCAATAAAAGAGTGCATCCTGTATGATTCCAGTTCTATAAAATTCTACAAAATACTAACTAATCCACAGTGACTGAAAGCAGATCAGTGGTGGTGCCTAGAAACAGGGAGGGAAGGGAACATGGGAGGGGCTACGAATGACCAGGAGGAAGTTTGCAGAGATAACAAACATGTTCATTATTGTTATCATTGCAGTAGTGTGTTCGTTCACAAGGGCTGCTGTAACAAAGTTCACGAGGACTACCATAACAAAGTACCTCAGACTGAATGGCTTCAACAACACAGATTTATGTTCTCAGTCTCAGAGGCTAGAAGCTCAGAGTCAAAGTGTCAGCAGGGTTGGTTCCTTCTGAGGCCTCTCTTTCTGCTGTATAGGTGGTTGTCTTCTCCCACGTCTTCTCATCTTCCCTCTGTGTATGTCTGTGCCCTAATCTCCTCTTCTATGAGGACACCAGTCATATGGCATAAGAGGTCTACCCAATAAGCTCATTTTAACTTACTTGCCTCTTTAAAGACCCTGTCTCTAAACACAGTCACATTCTCAGGTACTAAGACAAATGTCTCAACAAATGTCCAGGTGGGAGGACACAGTCCAGCCATTGTACACCTTAAATACGTGTAGTTTATTCTGTGCTAATTACACCTCAATAAAGCTTTTTTTCATTAAAAAAAGATTACTTTCCAATTGTTTTATTGCGTTTGTTTAATAAGAAACTCTTTCATTGCATGGGGTTTGGTTCATCAATGTATGGTTTGAACATAGTTGTTAAGGAATGAAATTGCTTCATATAAAAGCCTGTCTGCATCTTTTCCCCATTTCTTTGTAACTTTTCATGCTTTACTGTACTATCTTAACCCTTGGAGAGTGAACTGCGTTCTGTTGCATATGGAAGACGAGGAGGATGGTCAGAACTCTCCATGGTTCTGAAAAAGAAGAGATGGAGGAGGAAGACAGCTGTTTTGGCACTCAACTGGGGTTGGCAGGGCAGTCTCTTGCTAAGCCCTCAGCTTTGCTTCTCAGATGCCCTGGTAGCTAAACAATCTCCCTGAGAGTCTTCACTGGCCCAAAGCAAGGATGTATAACTCCCCTGCTAGTGATTTATGATTCCTAGAAAGGACAGCTAAGCTCATCATCATCCCTAATTGTCATCCAAACATGCCCACCTTCAATCTGTCTACAAATGTCCAGATGTGCCTTACATCACAATCATTTTCAAGAAGACTGGAAAAGGCGTTTTGCGAAGTTTGCCTCTTCCATCAGTCCTTTCCTGAACAAGTCTCTGCTTTCTGGTTTGCCTCAGGAAACACGGGGCATTTAAGGACCTCCTTTCAGGTGGTGCTAGGTCTCAGAAAAATGAGTGGGCCTGGGGGAGAAGGGCACCATGAAACTCAGATGGGTAAGTCAACAAGGACAGCCCTTTCTCCAGCCAGCAGCCCCTACCCTGTGGCTCCATCTCATTATCCTGTTCATTTCCTGCGTGACATGTAGCAAAATGTGCCAGTGTCACTTGCTGGAATCTAAGCCCTAATAAAACAGGGACCTTGTTTTTCTTATCTGTTGGTGTATCCCAAATACCCAACAAAACCTGACATATGGTGGACACTCCATAAATGTTTGTTAAATGAGTAAATTGGGCTGTAAACTCTTATGGGAAGCCCTGAACCACCGAAATGCCGCAGCCTGGATGGAGTCCATTTGTTGTTTCCCCTTTACTTACAGCAGGAGGCTTAAAATTTGCTTTTAAAAATGCCTGGGATGTCCAGGGATGGATACATGGACCCTTGACCCTACCTCAATCAGTATAACTCATTTTTCCCTGTTTCATAGATTGCAGTTCCATGAAAATTTTTGTCTCAAAGAAGATATATCACTAGTTTTGAAATGTCTACAATCCACCAATCTGAACTTGAGAAAGAAATCATACCCTTTTAGATTGCATTTACTTGCACAGCTAAAGTGACAGTAACCTTCAAGATGGTATCCTCTTCAAGATACTCACAAATGCAGTCTGCAAACATTCTCAATATTACTCCACGTTAAGGAAGTTTTACAAACCAATGGATTTGTTGACTCTACAGTCTGCAGTAGGAGGTTGGACAAGATATTCTCCAAGTTCCTAAATTTGTTTGTTTGTTTCTTATTTCATTGGAACCTTGCTCACTTCCTCTGCTTTCATCAAAGGCTGTGTGAGACAGTTATAATGCTGCCCAGATATAAAGCAAATGAGAACAAAAGAGGTGGCAGAGGCAGCTGAAAGGAAACGTGGCTGTCTGCAGAAAATGAGCTGGGTGGAAGTTGGCAGCGATGACAAGGTAGGTGCATGGTGCTAGAGAGCCAGGAATCCACAAATACAGAGAACAGGGAAAGAGAACTGGCTTTGTGTTCCAAATGCAAGTGGCTCCTTGTTTTCCCATCCTTCTCCTCTTTAATGAGCAATTTGAAATTTTCCTGAGTGTCCATTTCATCACATAACAGCTCGGATCAGGTCTCCTTTCTGGTCAATAAAATCCAAGGTTACTGCACGATGAGGCATCTTTCATGGGACACATTACTGATCCAACATCTCTGTGATGATGGAGTGGAGCTGGGCTACACCTCTCTGTCTCCCACCCAGTCCTGCTGCAGGGTGGTACATGTCTGTGGGACAAAGTGCCCCCAACACAATACACAGTACAAGATTCTAGCATTGGCTCCTGAACCCTCTAAACATTTGAAACGTAGAAAATTCAGTGCTGAAAATTGGGCATGAGCAGCCCTCTGAGATGGGCCAATTCCCCACCATAAAGGCAAGGGCTGTCGTGTCCAGATGGGAGTTTTATCTCTGCCAAGATAAGATCTAGTCTTCCGGTAGAGAGTGACTAGCTGACTGCTGAGTTTTTTCGCCCCACAAACATTATTCTTTGTAGTCCCAGTAAAATGAGAGAGGCCAATAATGACCAGCAGGCAGAGAGGCATATGCAAGATTCCTGTGGGGAAAATGCTGAAAGGCTGCCCTTGAAAACCCTCCCTAAAGAGCTATTCTGGTGCCAACCCTCCTAAGACCTCAGATCTTTCAACACAACTTGAGTACCTTTGATCTCATCCCCTCCACCCCATCCCAGACCCACCTGCATGAGTCCTCCCTAGGCTGACCCAATCTCTATTGGGACAGGCTTGGTTGGATGGCCTATTCCAACTCTGAACTGCTCAGACTTTGAGAAATCCCTTCCTTTTGACAGGTGGAGGTCTACTTCTCTGAAACCTCAAGTCTGCCTCCAAGGTCACACATAGAAATGGTTTATTTCCTGTCTATAGAAACATACACCCAACATTCAAACAACCATACTCTTCTGTTGCAAGATAAATATGTCTGGTTGCTTCATTCCTTTTTAGAACCTAATCAGCTTTATAAATGACATAGTTAAATGTGGTATTAAACACTCAACAGAGTGGTTCCAAGATGGCCAAATAGGAACAGCTCCAGTCTACAGCTCCCAGTGTGAGCAACGCAGAAGACGGGTGATTTCTGCATTTCCAACTGAGGTACCAGATTCATCTCACTGAGGCTTGCTGGACAGTGGGTGCAGTGCACCGAGTGTCAGCTGAAGCAGGGTGAGGCATCACCTCACCCAGGAAGCACAAGGGGTCAGGGAATTCCCTTTCCTAGCCAAGTGAAGCTGTAATAGAGGGCACCTGGAAAATCAGGTCACTCCCACCCTAATACTGTGCTTTTCCAATGGTCTTAGCAAACGGTACACTAGAAGACTATATCCCGCACCTGGCTCAGAGGGTTCCACACACAGGGGGCCTCCCTCATTGCTAGCACAGCAGTCTGAGATCGAACTGCAAGGAGGCAGGAGGCTGGGGGAGGGGTGCCCTCCATTGCTGAGGCTTGAGTAGTAAACAAAGCAGCCGGGAAGCTCGAACTGGGTGGAGCCCACTGCAGCTCAAGGAGGCCTGCCTGCCTCTGTAGACTCCACCTCTGGGGGCAGAGCATAGCCCAACAAAAGGCAACAGAAACCTCTGCAGACTTAAATGTCCCTGTCCAACAGCTTTGAAGAGAGTAGTGGTTCTCCCAGCACGGAGTTTGAGATCTGAGAACGGACAGACTGCCTCCTCAAGTGGGTCCCTGACCCCTGAGTAGCCTAACTGGAGGCACCCCCAAGTAGGGGCAGACTGACACCTCACATGGCCGGGTACCCCTCTGAGATGAAACGTCCGGAGGAACAATCAGGCAGCAACATTTGCTGTTCAGCAATATTTGCTGTTCTGCAGCCTCCACTGCTGATACCCAGGCAAACAGGGTCTGGTGTAGACCTCCAGCAAACTCCAACAGACCTGCAGCTGAGGGTCCTGACTATTAGAAGGAAAACTAACAAACAGAAAGGACATCCACACCAAAACCCCATTTGTATGTCACCATCACCAAAGACCAAAGGTAGATAAAACCACAAAGATGGGGAAAAAATCAAAGCAGAAAAACTGAAAATTCTAAAAATCAGAGTGCCTCTCCCCCTCCAAAGGCATGCAGCTCCTCACCAGCAATGGAACAAAGCTGGATGGAGAATGACTTTGACGAGTTGAGAGAAGAATGCTTCAGACGATCAAACTTCTCTGAGCTAAAGGAGGAAGTTCAAACCCATTGCAAAGAAGCTAAAAACCTTGAAAAAAGATTAGATGAATGGCTAACTAGAATAACCAGTGTAGAGAAGTCCTTAAATGACCTGATGGAGCTGAAAACCATGGCACGAGAACTACGTGACGAATGCACAAGCTTCAGTAGCTGATTCAATCAACTGGAAGAAAGAGTATCATGATTGATGATCAAATGAATGAAATGAAGAAAAGAGAAGTTTAGAGAAAAAAGAGTAAAAAGAAATGAACAAAGCCTCCAAGAAATATTGGTCTATGTGAAAAGACCAAATCTACGACTGATTGATGTACCTGAACGTGACGGGGAAAATGGAACCAAGTTGGAAAACACTCTGCAGGATATTATCCAGGAGAACTTTCCCAACCTAGCAAGGCAGGCCAACATTCAAATTCAGGAAATACAGAGAACGCCACAAAGATATTCCTCGAGAAGAGCAACTCCAAGACACATAATTGTCAGATTCACCAAAGTTGAAATGAAGGAAAAAATGTTAAGGGCAGCCAGGGAGAAAGGTCGGGTTACTCACAAAGGGAAACCCATCAGACTAATAGTGGATCTCTCAGCAGAAACTCTACAAGCCAGAAGAGAGCGGGGGCCAATATTCAACATTCTTAAAGAAAAGAATTTTCAGCCCAGAATTTCATATCCAGCCAAACTAAGCTTCATAAGTGAAGGAGAAATAAAATCCTTTATAGACAAGCAAATGCTGAGAGATTTTGTCACCACCAAGCTTGCCCTACAAGAGCTCCTGAAGGAAGCACTAAACATGGAAAGGAACAACTGATACCAGCCACTGCAAAAACATGCCAAAGTGTAAAGACCATTGATGCTAGGATGAAACTGCATCAACTAATGAGCAAAATAACCAGCTAACATCATAATGACAGTATGAAATTCACACATAACAATATTAACCTTAAATGTAAATGGGATAAATTATCCAATTAAAAGACACACACTGGCAAATAGGATAAAGAGTCAAGACTCATCAATGTGCTGTATTCAGGAGACCATCTCACAGGCAGAGACACACATAGGCTCAAAATAAAGGGATGGAGGAAGATTTACCAAACAAATGGAAAACAAAAAAAGCCAGGGGTTGCAATCCTAGTCTCTGATAAAACAGACTTTAAACCAACAAAGATCAAAAGAGACAAAGAAGGCCATTACATAATGGTAAAGGGATCAATTCAACAAGAAGAGTTAACTACCCTAAATATATATGCACCCAATACAGGAGCACCCAGATTCATAAAGCAAGTCCTCATAGACCTACAAAGAGACTTAGATTCCCACACAATAATAATGGGAGACTTTAACACCCTACTGTCAACATTAGACAGATCAACGGATAGAAAGTTAACAAAGATAACCAGAAATTGAACTCAACTCTGCACTAAGGAGACCTAATAGACATCTACAGAGCTCTCTACCCCAAATCAACAGAATATACATTCTTCTCAGCACCACATCGCACTTATTCCAAAATTGACCACATAGTTAGAAGTAAAGCACTTCTCAGCAAATGTAAAAGAACAGAAATTATATTAAACTGTCTCTCAGACCACAGTGCAATCAAACTAGAACTCAGGACTAAGAAACTCACTCAAAACCGCTCAACTACGTGGAAACTGAACAACCTGCTCCTGAATGACTACTGGGTACATAACGAAATGAAGGCAGAAATAAAGATGTTCTTTGAAACCAATGAGAAAAAGACACAACATACCAGAATCTCTAGGACACATTTAAAGCAGTGTGTAGAGGGAAATTTATAGCACTAAATACCCACAAGAGAAAGCAGGAAAGATCTAAAATTGATACTCTAACATCACAATTAAAAGAACTAGAGAAGCAAAAGCAAACACATTCAAATGCTAGCAGAAGGCAAGAAATAACTAAGATCAGGGCGGAACTGAAGGAGACAGAGACACAAAAAAAACTTCAAAAAATCAGTGAATCCAGGAGCTGGTTTTTTGAAAAGATCAACAAAATTGATAGACTGCTAGCAAGACTAATAAAGAAGAAAAGAAGAAAAGAGGGAAGAATCAAATAGATGCAATAAAAAATGATAAAGGAGATATCACCATCTATCCCACAGAAATACAAACTACCATCAGAGAATACTATAAATACCGCTATGCAAATAAACTAGAAAATCTAGGAGAAATGGACAAATTCCTGGACACATACACCCTCCCAAGACTAAACCAGGAAGAAGTTGAATCTCTGAATAGACCAATAACAGGCTCTGAAATTGAGGCAATAATTAATATCTTACCAACCAAAAAAAGTCCAGGACCAGACGGATTCACAGCCGAATTCTAACAGAGGTACAAGGAGGAGCTGGTACCATTCCTTCTAAAACTATTCCAATCAGTAGAAAATTGATTCATTTTATGAGACCAGTATCATCCTGACACCAAAGCCTGGCAGAGACACACCAAAAAAAAGAGAATTTTAGACCAATATCTCTGATGAACATCGATTCAAAAATCCCCAATAAAACACTGGCAAACTGAATCCAGCAGCACATCAAAAAGCTTATCCACCATGATCAAGTGGGCTTCATCCCTGGGATGCAAGGCTGGTTCAACATATGCAAATCAATAAACATAATCCAGCATATAAACAGAACCAAAGACAAATACCACATGATTATCTCAATAGATGCAGCCCTTTGACAAAATTCAACAGCCCTTCACACTAAAAACTCTCAATAAATTCGGTATTGATGGGACGTATCTCAAAATAATAAGAGCTCTTTATGACAGACCCACAGTCAATATCATACTGAATGGAAAAAAACTGGAAGCATTCCCTTTGAAAACTGGCACAAGACAGGGATGCCCTCTCTCACCACTCCTATTCAACATAGTGTTGGAAGTTCTGGCCAGGACAATCAGGCAGGAGAAAGAAATAAAGGGTATTCAATTAGGAAAAGAAGAAGTCAAATTGTCCCTGTTTGCAGATGACATGATTGTATATTTAGAAAACCCCATCGTCTCAGCCCCAAATCTCCTTAGGCTGATAAGCAACTTCAGCAAAGTCTCAGGATACAAAATTAATGTGCAAAAATCACAAGCATTCTTATACACCAATAACAGACAAACACAGAGCCAAATCATGAGTGAACTCCCATTCACAATTGCTTCAAAGAGAATAAAATACCTAGGAATCCAACTTACAAGGGATGTGAAGGACGTCTTCAAGGAAAACTACAAACTACTGCTCAACGAAATAAAAGAGGACACAAACAAATGGAAGAGCATTCCATGTTCATGGATAGGAAGAATCAATATCGTGAAAATGGCCATAATGCCCAAGGCAATTTATAGATTCAATGCCATCCCCATCAAGCTACCAATGACTTTCTTCACATAATTGGAATAAACTACTTTAAAGTTCATATGGAACCAAAAAAGAGCCCGCATTGCCAAGACAATCCTAAGCCAAAAGAATAAAGCTGGAGGCATCACACTACCTGACTTCAAATTACACAACTAAGTTACAGTAACCAAAACAGCACTGTACTGGTACCAAAACAGAGATATAGACCAATGGAATAGAACAGAGCCCTCAGAAATAATACCACACATCTATAACCATCTGACCTTTGACAAACCTGACAAAAACAAGAAATGGGGAAATAATTCCCTATTTAATAAATGGTGCTGGGAAAACTGGCTAGCCATATGTAGAAAGCTGAAACTGGATCCCTTCCTTACACCTTATACAAAAATTAATTCAAGATGGATTAAAGACTTAAATGTTAGACCTAAAACCATAAAAACTCTAGAAGAAAACCTAGGCAATACCATTCAGGACATAGGCATGGGCAAGGACTTCATGTCTAAAACACCAAAAGCAATGGCAACAAAAGCCAAAATTGACAAACGGGATCTAATTAAACTAAAGAACTTCTGCACAGCAAAAGAAACTACCATCAGAGTGAACAGGCAACCTACAGAATGGGAGAAAATTTTTGCAATCTACTCTTCTGACAAAGGGCTAATATCTAGAATCTACAAGGAACTCAAACAAATTTACAAGAAAAAAACGAACAACTCCATCAAAAAGTGGGCAAAGGATATGAACAGACACTTCTCAAAAGAGGACATTTATGCAGCCAACAGACACATGAAAAAATGCTCATCATCACTGGCCATCAGAGAAATGCAAATCAAAACCACAATGAGATACCATCTCACACCAGTTAGAATGGAGATCATTAAAAAGTCAGGAAACAAAAGGTGCTGGAGAGGATGTGGAGAAATAGGAACACTTTCACACTATTGGTGGGACTGTAAACTAGTTCAACCATTGTGGAAGACAGTGTGGTGATTCCTCAGCGATCTAGAACTAGAAATACCATTTGACCCAGCCATCCCATTACTGGGTATATACCCAAAGGATTATAAATCATGCTGCTATAAAGACACACGCACAGGTATGTTTATTGCAGCACTATTCACAATAGCAAAGACTTGGAACCAACCCAAATTTCCATCAATGATAGACTGGATTAAGAAAATGTGGCACATATATACCATGGAATACTATGCAGCCACAAAAAAGAATGAGTTCATGTCCTTTGTAGGGACATGGATGAAGCTGGAAACCATCATTCTCAGCAAACTATCACAAGGATAAAAAACCAAACACCGCATGTTCTCACTCAAAGGTGGGAATTGAACAATGAGAACACTTGGACCCAGGAAGGGGAACATCACACACTGGGGCCTGTTGTGGGGTGGGGGGAGGGGGGAGGGATAGTATTAGAAGATATACCTAATGTAAATGATGAGTTAATGGGTGCAGCACACTAACATGGCACATGTATACATATGTAATAAACCTGCACGTTGTGCACATGTACCCTAAAACTTAAAGTATATATATAAAAAAAAAAGTCAACAGGTCACAAGTATGTCTGATCCATATGAAATACAGTGAGACCACGCACTCCCAGGTTCTGGATGCTCCAATTCAAATGCTTTCTGGCCTGTCATTTCCAGAATCTGCTTTTTTCTCTGATTTGAAATTGAAATATTCTGTCTCTGTCTCTTTCTTTTTTTTAAGTTCTGGGGTACGTGTGCAGGTTTGTTACATAGGTAAACGTATTCCATGGTGGTTTGCTGCACCTATCAACCCATCACCTAGGTATAAAGCTCAGCATGCATTTTTCCTAATTCTCTCCCTCCTCCAGCCCCTCAACAGGGTCTAGTGTGTGTTGTTCCCCTCCCTGTGTCCATGTGTTCTCATTGTTCAGCTCCCACTTATAAGTGAGAACAGGCAGTGTTTTGTTTTCTGTTCCTGCATTAGTTTGCTGAGGATAATGGCTTCCAGCTTCATTCATATCCCTACACAGGACATGATCTCATTCCTTTTTATGGCTGCATAGTATTCCACGGTGTATATGTACCACATTTTCTTTACCCGGTCTGTCATTGATGGGCATTTAGGTTGATTCTATGTCTTTGCTATTGTGAATAGTGCTGCAGTGAGCACATGAGTGAATGTATTTTTATAATAGAATGATTTATATTCCTTTGGATATATACCCAGTAATAGGACTGCTAGGTCAAATGGTATTTCTGGTTCTAGATCTTTGAGGAATTGCCACACTGTATTCCACGATGTTTGAACCCAAAACTATAAAAACCCTAGAAGAAAATCTAGGCAATACCATTCAGGACATAGGCACAGGTAACAATTTCATGATGAAATTGCCAAAAGCAATTGCAACAAAAGCAAATATTGACAAACAGGATCTAGTTAAACTAAAGAACTTCTGCACAGCAAAAGAAACAATCGTCAGAGTGAATAGGCAACCTACAGAGTGGGAGAAAATTTTTGCAATCTATCCATCTGTAAAAGGTCTAATATCCGGCGTCTACAAAGAACTTAAACAAATTTACAAGAAAAAAAAAAAACAATGCCATTAAAAAGTGGGCAAAGGACATAAACAGATGCTTCTCAAAAGAAGACATTCATGCAGCCAACAAACATATAAAAAAAGCTCAACATCACTGATCATTAGAGAAATGCAAATGCAAATCAAAACCACAATGAGATACCATCTCATGCCAGTCAGAATGGCGATTACTAAAAAGCCAAGAAACAACAGATGCTGGCAAGGTTGTGGAGAAACAGGAATGCTTCTACACTGTTGGTGGGAATGTAAATTAGTTCAACCACTGCAAAACATTTTCTTATCTCTATTTTTCTGGAACCTCTCCCGTTCTCCGTGATTCCTCACATCTCGAGTGCTGTCTATAATTAAAGTGCGGCCTCTGTGCTCTAATGTGACTGGCTGAGACCTCAAAGGCATAAACTGGCCCAAGCAAAGAACTCAGGTGTTCCTTCTCCTGCTTAAGTCAAGCATCATGCACAGGTTCCTTTTTCTTTCAAATGAAATTTATCAGGACAAACTTTCTACTCACCCATTTCACTGATGATAAAAGCAGGTCACAGCATCACGGCAATTCCCAAAGGCCCAAGGCCAGTCAGTAGTGGACTCTGTCATAACTCAAACCTTCAAGCTCCCAGCACTGAGCCTCATCACTAGGAAGAATGATCCTTCACCATTCTGGAACACCCTGCCCAGAATGGCGGCAGCTGCAGGCACAGAAGGCAGCTGTCAATCATGATCACTATCCTTGGCGGGGAGGGTGAATGATGTGACCCCAGTAAGGGAACATTTGGAGACTGCAGGTGAAGACTAAGCCTAGGGGTGAAAAGGGGGCTTCTGCTCTCAACTCTGCCAGGCCTCCTGGCTCTGCCCCAGAGGTCAGGAACTGTCACTCCTCGGGACACAGGGAGAATATTGGCTCTGGATAATACAATTCTGAAAGACAGTCCCTAGTTGGTCCCTCCTTGTGCCAGTACTGGGGCAGAAGCCTCTGAAAACAAATGAGTCATGCCGTGCAGGCTGCAATGGGGCCCAGAGGTGACAGGAACCAGGACTTTCCAGTGACTTTTATGTCGCCTTTCAGAATGGCTGTAAAGAAAACAAGACATAAAATGCCTCCCCTGTATAATTTGCTGGTTTATAGGTGGTTTCATCACTTTTTAAATGGCTACCCAAAGTGCTCTTTACAGTCCCCTTATGACTGGTAATGAAAGCTCCAGGAAGAGCCCAGGGAGCCCAGGAAATAAGGAGGTTCCCACTCCCTCCTGCCCTGTGGCCAGGCAGCAGCTGGGGGCTGCAGGGTGGGCCCCGCCCTCAGGGCATGCAGTTCTGCTCACCCTGCATGCTGCCTGCAGCTTCTAATGTACTGTCCTGGGGTTCAATCCGTTCCCATTCCACAAACCCCCAAAGGAAAGACAAATGAAGCTCCCTCAAAGGTGAATTTAGACCTGAAAGGCTGTACATGTGTGAAGATGCACATCTATAAATGCCGCAAGGTGGATAAAGAGACGGTGGTGGAGGCGGCACACACTCCATCCTGTGTCACCTTGGCTTCCTCCTCCTTCCTGATGCTCCGTGATGTGCCGCTTAGCACCTACACAAAGGCACCAGCCTTTTGCTGATTTTGTGCTTGCTTAGTTATTTTTTATGTTTATAAATAGGGATGGAAATCACTGAAAAACTTTGCCAGTAAGTAATTTCAATATTTAGACCACTGGCAAGGATTTGTCATTATTTTTATGTTTATATTAATTTATTATTATATTAAATTTAATTTATTTTAATAGCAATTAAATTCGATTAATACTAATGTCTTGTGTCCCCAGATATATTAAATGGTAAGCTATTAAATTATTTTTACATTTGAAAAAAGGGTCGGCTCATGGGAAGTTGCCAAAATAGCAGAGAGGTTCCAAGTCCCCTTCCCCCAGCTTTTCCAGTGGTTTCACCTTTGATCATTACAGTCCAAAGCCCAGCACAGAAAACTAACACAGGTGCCATCTGCAGACCCTTATGAAGATCTCACCATTTTCTCCATACACTCGTGTGTGTGCATGTGTGTCTATGTGTACATGTGCATACATGTGTATATCTGTGTGTGCATGTGTGTCTATGTGTACATGTGCATACATGTGTATATCTGTGTGTGCATGTGTGTCTATGTGCACATGTGCATACATGCATACATCTGTATGTGTGTCTGTGTCTGTGTGCATGTGTGTGTCTGTATGTGCTTGTGTGCACATGTCTATGTATATATCTATATTCATGTGTGTACATGTGTGTCTATCTGTGTCTCTGTGTTTGCATATGTATGCCTGTGTGTGCTTGTGTGCAGATGTCTATGTGTATATCTATATTCATGTGTGTACATTTGTATCTGTATGTGTCTCTGTATGCCTGCGTGTGCGTGTGCCTGTATGTGCTTTTGTGCACATGTCCATGTGCATATCCATGTGCACGGACATGTGTGTCTCTGTGTGTGTGCAGCTCTGTATCTGTGTCTCTGTGTGTACACACGTGTATATCCGTGTGAGCATGTCTGTGTATGTGTATGTGCTTATGTGTCTGTGTGTCTTTGTGTGTATGCACACACATGTATCTCTCTGTACATGTGTGTCTCTACGTGTATCTCTGTGTGTATGTGTATATTTGTGTGTGAATGTTTTTAATCTGTGTGTGTATGTCTGAATGTGCATGTGTCTGTCTTTACATATGTGTCTCTGTGTGTCTACATGTATGTCTCTGTGTGCACATGCATGTACATGCATGTGTCTCCGTGCATGTTCACATGTGTCTGTGTGGTCATGTATGTATTTCTATGCAATTTCATCAGATGTGCAGACTGCTAGGACTGCCCCAGTGCAGCTACAGATGGTTTCATCACTCTGAGACCCCTCCTGAGACACCTGGTTGTACTTTGTGAGTTTGTTCACTCAGATGCCCTTGAGGACCCACTCACCTGCCTACTCATACCACATGGTCAGCACTCATGTGGCGCCTCTGCAGGGCAGGGCTCACCATGTTTATTGAATGAATGATCCTCTACTTAGACATGGACAATCTGAAGATAATACTGGGAATGACAAGCCAAGTTCCTCCCAAGGCTGGTGCTTAGTGTGAGGCAAGATGAGGCTGGATACTGGACTCCCTGACCTCAGAGCAGCCCCCCAAGGCCCACCCACTGCACCTCATCCCACCCCCATGCAGGATACGACAAGAGGGGCATTTCATGATTGGGGGACACTTTCCCAGGGCCGACTCTCAGGTACAGAACATTACGATGACTTCCAAGTAACCCATCCCTCTGGGGGCCTGTAGGCTTCCGAAGAGTGATGAGGAGGAGGGAATGCAGAGCTCTACAGACAGCCTGTGCTCTGCTCTCAATAACCGCCCATCTCCACACTCTCCAATCAAGCAGCCCCTGGGGAGTGTCTTCCTTCGGAGCTGCTCTAGGTGGGGGTCCCATCAAAGCAGCACCACTCGGGCCATAGTGTTGGACCCCCAGACAAACTTCCCCGCCCTGGGCCTTTACCCAGGTCATCTGTAAGGGGACATAGCTCTCTTATCAGGGGCCTGGACCAGAATCCCTAGACATGGCCTGACCCTCTCAGTTCTGATCCCCTCCTTTTCCTCCTTCTCCAGCCTGCCTACCACCCTGACTTATGTCCCACCATGGCCCAGGCTTTCTCCAGCACCCAGAGACTGTGGCTCTCAGACCAGTTGATGGTTTTCAGATCTCCATGGCCATCATGTCCATGGCAACAGCAGCTTCCAGCTCTCCCACCTCAGTGGTTCTTTCCAATAATGGTTTCCAAAAAGTACAAAGACCACTGGCCTTTTCGGGACCTCAAATGCCCCCTGAGATCACAGTTGGGTCAGGCAAGCAGAGGCTACCCTTAGATACACCATCAAGCCTGGAACCCTAAAATGCACACACCAAAGCTTGCCAGAAAAAAATGCCAGTCTCCAGGGTGAGGCAGTGCAGTGGGGGCTCCATCTGTGGGCAGGGGCTGGCTATTGGGACTTCCTCACCCCAGGTGGGACTGAACAGATCTGGTCCTGATGGTCATTTCTAGGGTGGCCTCTTTGACTCTAGCTGCAGATGCCAGATCTGAGAAAGAGCTAGACCCAAAGTGCCAAAAACATCAGTGAGGGTTCCTGTAAGTTCCACCCCCAGATGGCGTCAGGGGCGATCTCTGATCTTCAGCTCACAGCTCTCTGCCCCACCCCAACCATGGCACCTGATACCTGAAGGTTCGTGAGTGCTGAGACCATGTCTGTTTGTGTTTGCACCCTTACCACCCAGCCCCTCGTCTGATATTCACAACATTCAAAAAAAGTAGTTGTTGAATGGATGAAAGCATTAATGAGTCAACCAATTAGTGAATGAATTCACTGAAGGTTGGGACTAAAATGACCCCAGTGGATATTAAGTGGACATTGAGGCTGTCTCTTTACCCTCCACATCTCCCCTCCCCTGGACCCTTCACAAGAATTTCCAAGAACTTGATCTTTGCTATGTGGGAATCTCCAATCTCTGCAGGAGGGATTTGCTGCCTCCCTGTGACATTCACTCCATCCTGGGGACACTAAGCATTATAAAGCTATTCTTCATGCTAAGCCTAATCTAACACGTTCAGACTCAAAGCCACTAAAGTTCAGGGAAGACATAATTGTGTCGTTTGATTTGCTCACCAAAGAGCAGGTCAGATGCAAAGGTTACAGTCCTCTTAAAAATATTCTGACAACAAATTTTTAAAAATTTTAATGTTATCATTTTGCCTTTTCGGAGAAAGGGTTTCTATTTATCAGCGATGATTAAATGCTTCTGAAATCTGGGATTACTGACTTTGACCTTTTCTTTATCGGCAGGTAATAAAACGAATGGGCAGAAGACAGAAATGTAATTTGAGGATTACAAAATTTACGAGGAGGCAGCACATTGGGGAGGAAAGTGACGATGATTTGAGTGAGAGCGAGGGATGTGGAGAAAGGGAAGATTTAACCAAAATAGTTTCCTTGGACTCTTGGCTTTAGAAATGAAGATGTCAGTGTTTGTGTTCCATCCACTGCTCCATGCAGGAAAGAAGAGCTCACTCGATGTTTGCGAATAAGGAAGGGGAGAGGGGAATGACCTTGTTGTAGGGCAGCAATGGAGAATAAATGAGATGATCCCCCTAAAACACTGAATTCAGACCTGACATGGATCCAGCATTCAACAAATATCGGTTATTGTTATTTTTATCGCACCATCTCGTGAGTCTCATTATCTCATGAAACAGTGCATGAGAACAGGAATACTGTATGTAAACTACACGTGCAGTGCTGCTTCACATTCATCTTTTTGGTTCAAAACTGCAGATCCCTGACTGCAAAGCTGGGGACTCTCTCCTATTCCTAATGTTGCATCCATCAGTGTTGTGGGTTACATTGGGTCCCCTAAATGATGTGTTCAAGTCCTGACTCCTGTTAGCTGCGAATCTGATCTTATTCAGAAATAGGGCCCTGACAAATGTAATCAAGTAAAGATGAAGTCACATTACAGTGGGGTAGACCCTAATCCAATGACTGTGGTCCTTATAAGAAAAGAAAAATTGGGACATAGGCGTAGAGACATGGAGGGGAGAAGACCACGCAGAGAAAGCGGCAGAGATTGGAGGGAGGCAACCACAAGCCAAGTCATGCCAGGGGCTGCCAGCAGATGGCAGAAGTGGGAGAGCTAAGAAAGGGTCTCCTCCTGCAGTGGCGGTCCTCAATTTTTGGCACCAGGGACTGGTTTTGTGAAAGACAGTTTTTCCACAGAGAGGTGAGGAGGGGTTGGCTTCGGGATGATTCAAGCACATTACATTTATTGTGCACTTTATTTCTATTATTCTTACTTTCTAATATGTAATGAAGTAATTCTACAACTCACCATCGTGTGCAATCAGTGGGAGCCTTGAGTTTGCTTTCCTGCAACTAGACAGTCCCACCTGGAGCTGATGGGAGACAGTGACAGATCATCAGGCACTACATTCTCATAAGGAGAGGTGCAGCCTAGATCCCTCATACGCACACTTCACAGCAGGCTTCTTGCTCCTATGAGAATCTAATGATGCTGCTGATCTGATAGGAGGTAGAGCTCAGGTGGGTAATGTGAGCCATGGGGAGCAGCTGTAAATAAGATGAAGCTTCGTTTGCTCCACACTGCTCCCCTCCCGCTGCACAGCCCACTTCCCAACAGCCCATGGACTGATGATACCTGTCCGTGGCCCGGGGGCTGGGGACCCCTGCCCTAGAGCCTGCAGAAGCAGCACAGCTGTGCAGACACTCTGATTTTGGACTTCTGGCCTCCAGAACCGTGAGACAATAATTTCGGCTGTTTTAAGGCCCCCAGTTTATGGTTATTTGTTAGGACAGCCCTAAGAAATGAATACAACAGGTGCATTTGGCCCACAGGTATTGGCGTTTTCTCTGCGCAGGAGCTCCGGTAAGCAGGACGTACGCAGTCCCTGCCCTTGTGCTCATGTGTTGCCATGTGCCGGGCACACAGGGTCTCCCGACGGACACAAGAGACAAGGCCTCAGACATCACAGACCCCACAGCAGGGGGCAGGAAACCGCACAAATATCCACGTGATATGGGAAAAGTCCTGCCAGTGAGAAGCACAGCTGAGCTGTGACTGTGTCAGGGGCCCTGACTCAGAGGGGGGCTTCTGTTAAGGAAACAGACCGGCTTCCGTTAAGGAAACAGACCTGACTCTCAGCTGGTGGAAGATGAGTGGGGCATGCGGAGTTTATACAGCTTGGTCAATAGGAAGATTTTGTGTTATGGGAAAGCCCATTTTTTTATTCCTTATAGTAAAGTAGGGAAAGTAAGGCTCAACGAAGTCCCCTTAGCTTGTACAGAAACAAAAGATAGTGGGATTCCCCCCAGGGGCTTGGCCCCCGGAGAGGGTCTCCCAGAAGGATGCTCCAAGCAGGTAATGGGATAGACCATGAGGCGTTTATGTTTTCCAAAGCTGTAAACAACCTTGAGAAACACTGTTCACTTAGGGCTGCAGCTGGGGCTGCATAGAAGCAGGCTGGCGACAGGGTGAGTGCTGTCCTTGTCCATCCTTAGAGAAACCAGGAGCCCTGAGAACCTGTGCCCAGCACAAAATGACTGACAGCTGGTCTCTCCAATCAGAAGACAGCTTCTTCACCCCCAACACCTCCTGGGTCTCAGGGCGATTTCAAAGATGAACTTTTCTACCTTCTACCAGGTGGGTGGGTCAATGTGAAAGGGGCAATAGTTTTTCATTTGTAGGGTGAAGGTCAATATTAAAAACCTGTTTTGCTGGCCATGCAAGGCTCTCCAAATATTATCTGACTTTGGGACATGATCAGAGAAATTCCAGGAAGTCGCCACTACTCCTATAGAAAGCAGAATAAGGAGGCTACCAGAGCAGGGACTATAGGAGCACTGACCTTGGGCCACCCTCTCCCGCAGCAGCTCTTCTGGGACACGAGGCTGGGAGCCTCGGCTGCACTGTCCTTGGTGAGCCAGGAAGGCCTGCTCTGCGGGCCCCGTCTGCTGTCTGGATGAGCTCCTCATCACTGTTGTCACAGGATTCATAAAGCACACAGCTCAAAGGTTTCCAATATGTAACACAATTTCTCCAGGCTCATTTAAATATTTCAAACCAGAAGAAGGAGTCGGCTGTTACATTTCACCTCCCAAAACTTAGTGAAACACGTGGCCAGGCTCGTGACCATGCTGTCTTCGGCTACAGTGGCTCTCTTTCCAAGGAGATTTCTCTTATTCTTAACCAGGAACCAGTGTCTCCTGGGTTCAGAGTAGTAAACTCTGCTCCCAAGACCCAGCCCAGGCAGGGGTCTCAGGTCATGGGAAAGTTGTGTGACCTTCAATCAGGACGGGGAGGGGAGGTAGGGACAAGACGGCATTGTTCAGGGGAGTACATGATTGACTCTACCGACTGTTTGAGCACCTACTATGTGCTGGGCATGCCTTTGGGGGCTGTAGATGGAACAGTGAACAAAGCAAAGCCAGCCAGGCATAGTGGCTCACACCTGTAATCCCAACACTTCGGGAGGCCAAGGCAGGCAGATCACTTGAGACCAGGAGTTCGAGACCAGCCTGGTCAACATGGGGAAACCCTGTCTCTACTGAAAATACAAAAATTGGCTGGGAGTGGTGGCATACGCTTGTTGTCCCAGCTACTCAGGAGGCTGAGGCAGGCGAATCACTGGAACCCGGGTGGCAGAGGTTGCAGTGAGCCAAGATCATACCACTGCACTCCAGCTTTGGGGACAGAGCAAGACTCCATCTCAAAATAAATAAATAGATAATAAAAGTAATGCCTCATGAGACTTGGTCATTTAGAAAGAAAAGAGGTTTAATTGGCTCACAGTTCCACAGGCTGTTCAAGGCGAGGCCTCAAGAAACTGTCAATCATGGCAGAAGGCAAAGGGGAAGCAGACAGGTCTCACATGGCTGAAGCAGGAGGAAGATGGGGCAGAGAGGTGCTACACATTTGTAAACAATCATCTCTCATGAGAACTCTATCACAAGACATCACTAGGGGGAGGTTAAATCACCAGAAACTGCCCCCATGATCTGATCACCTCCCACTATGCCCCTTATCCAGCACTGGGGATTACAATTCCACATGAGATTGGGTGGGGACTCAGATGCAAACCATATCACTGCCATTGGTGGACATTTGGATCTTTCTATGTTCTGCTACCCTGAGTGATGCTCCCACAGGTGCTCCAGCAGGTGTACCCATCTCTGTGCACATGCACAAGTCATCTGTATGATCAGCTCCTAGATGCAGACTTGCTTAAACAAAGGGTGTGTGCATTGTTACATTTGGATAGATCTCAGCAAATTGTCCTCCCCCCAAAAAAGTTATTCCAATTTACATTCCCACCATAAGAAGAACTATTTTCTTACTGTCTTTGTCAATCTGATGGATCGAAAAAGTTTTCATTACAGAGGCCTCAGAAATAATGCCACACATCTGCAACCATCTGATCTTTGACAAACCTGACAAAAACAAGCAATGGGGAAAGGATTCCCTATTTAATAAATGGTGTTGGGAAAACTGGCTAGCCATATGCAGAAAGCTGAGACTGGATCCCTTCCTTACACCTTATACAAAAATTAACTCAAGATGGATTAAAGACTTAAACATAAGACCTAAAACCATAAAAACCCTAGAAGAAAACCTAGGCAATACCATTCAGGCCATTGGCACGAGCAAAGACTTCATGACTAAAACACCGAAAGCAATGGCAACAAAAGCCAAAATAGACAATTGGGATCTGACTAAACTAAAGAGCTTCCGCACAGCAAAAGAAACTATCATTAGAGTGAACAGGCAACATACAGAATGGGAGAAAGATTTTGCGGCCTATCCATTTGACAAACGGCTGATATCCAGAATCTACAAAGAAATAGATTTGCAAGAAGAAAACAAACAACCCCATCAAAAACTGGTTAAAGGATATAAACAGACACTTCTCAAAAGAAGACATTTATGCAGCCAACAAACATATGAAAAAAAGCTCATCATCCCTGGTCATCAGAGAAATGCAAATCAAAACCACAATGAGATACTATCTCACGCCAGTTAGAATGGCGATCATTAAAAAGTCAGGAAACAACAGATGCTGGAGAGGATGTGGAGAAATAGGAACGCCTTTACATTGTTGGTGGGAGTGTAAACTAATTCAACCATTGTGGAAGACAGTGTGGTGATTCCTCAAGGATCTAGAACTAGAAATACCATTTGACCCAGCCATCCCATGACTGGGTATATACCCAAAGGATTATAAATCATGCTACTATAAAGACACATGCACAGCTATGTTTATTGCAGCACTGTTCACAATAGCAAAGACTTGGAACCAACTCAAATGCCCATAAATGATAGACTAGGATAAAGAAAATGTGGCACATATACACCATGGAATTCTATGCAGCCATGAAAAAAGGATGAGTTCATGTCCTTTGCAGGGACATGGAGGACGCTAGAAACCATCATTCTCAGCAAACTAACGCAAGAACAGAAAACCAAACACTGCATGTTCTCACTCATTAGTGGGAGCTGAACAATGAGAACACATGGACGCAGGGAGGGGAACATCACACACAGGGGCCTGTCAGGGGTTGGGGGAAAGAGGAGGGATAGTATTAGGAGAAACACCTAATGTTGATGAGGGGCTGATGGGCGCAGCAAACCACCATGGCACGTGTATACCTATGTAACAAACCTGCATGTTCTGCACATGTATCCCATAACTTAAAGTATTAAAAAGAAAACAAGGGGGGAAAAAAGCATATTCTATATGCCAAGATAACCCTTTGAAAAACACTGGGCTACAACAATGAATTAGATTCTGCCCTTAAAGCACTTTTATGGGCTAAACATAAACCACAAACATTTCCTGGACGCATACTATGTGCAGAGGAAGTTAATCCAAAAGAGGGAATAATCATTTGAATTTAAATATGCAAAAAAAGAAAAACATTGGGTTGCAAAGACATAGTATGATAAAAATAATGTAAAAATCTCATTACATGCTGAAGCGATTAAGTTTGGGATATGTCAAGTTAAATAACATCATAAAAATTAATTTCATCTGTTCCTTTATCCTTTAAAAAATATCCTAAAATAATAACATCATTAAAATAAAAAGAAAAAAGAAAGAAAAAGTGCTTATCATTAGGACAAATAGCTAATGTCTGTGGGGTTTAAAACCTAGATGCAAGTTGACAGGTGCAGCAAACCAGCATAGTACACGTGTACCTATGCAACAAATCTACACGTTCTGCATGTGTATCCCAGAACTTAAAGTAAAATAGAAATAAAATTTTTAAAAAAGAAAAAGTGCTCATTTCAGGTAGGATTTCATATGAAGGATGAGACCTCCCTTGCATAGGTTTAAGGGACCTGCTATTTCCTTTTCCTTGACTTGTGGGTTTGTGACCTTGGACAAGATGTAAGGAAGCTGAGAAACCCAGTCTGACCTCCCTCCTCTGGCCGCCACCACAGTTCTCAATACAGGTTTGTGGGCCAGCCCGGTCGCCACCACCTGCCCTCCTGTATCCAGAAAGCGAGGGGCGCATTTTAAAAGTAAATTGGAAGAGATACTGCTGTGATGATTTTGTACCCTTGTCAAGACAGCTGATACCCCATTGGCATCTTTCAAGACCAGGGTTTGAACCAAAAGGTCTGGAAACCTCACAGAGCTGGAAGAGGAAGGTCGGAGGCACAGGGCACTGACTGGGGAGCAGCCCCTGCCAGCCACGCTCTGATGGCTGCTCCCCCAGCTTGCCCCGTGAGCTCACGGTTGGCTCATGAGCTGCGTGTCCCTGGGCCCACAGCTGTGCATCACTAGCAGAGCACTGAGCCATCTTCCCTGCAGGTAGGAGCCATGAGCTAAGGAGCCAGAATGCGAACTTCTGTGGGCTGCTGGGCCTGCCACAGAGAGCCCAGAATCAGGCTGAATGGAAGCCCCAAAGGTGGCAAGTCTTCTGCACCCTGGCCCAGTCACAGACAGCACCCCACCCTACTGGGTGGATGCAGAAAAGTGTTTCCGAATGCCCCACCAGGAAGGCATTGGGAGCAGACAATGGCTTCTCTCCCCACTGCACACAGCCCTGAGTTTGTTTTTCAGCACCAGTCCTGTCCTGCTCCTGGGGTGAAGATGAAAAGACCCTGGAAACTACAACACAAAGCAGGAACCCTAGCGTACACCCTCCTTTTAGACTTTTGTTAGTTACAATGTATCAAAATTGGTTCCTCAGCTGTGATAAATGCATGCCCTAATACAGGATGGTGACAGCAGAGGAAGCCGGCAAAGGGCAACTTCTCTGTAAACCTAAAACTGTGCTTAAAAAATCAAGTCTATGGGAGGCTGAGGCAGGAGAATGGCGTGAACCCGGGAGGCGGAGCTTGCAGTGAGCCGAGATTGCGCCACTGCACTCCAGCCTGGGTGACAGAGCGAGACTCCGTCTCAAAAAAAAAAAAAAAAATCAAGTATAAAAGGTGCTGACCCAAGACCTAAGACAGGTTTTCAGCTCCTATTTGGCATTTGTGACTTCGTGGAGGCTGTGCTGGCGCACTTAGACCCTCCTTTGGGACATTGGAGAAATTTATTTGGAGATGGAGCAGAAGCTGGGATTCTAAAAACAAGAACTCTCAGGACCATGTGCCAAGCAGGAGCAGACTGAACAGAATTAGCTCAGATCAGGGGAGAAGCAAGGAGACATAGGGGTCCCAATGGAGCTCCGGAGCTCAGACCTAAGCCAGACCCTGGCAGAGAAGCAGCACTAAGAAGAAAGCCCAGGAGGGCTATGGAATTGTGACACCTGGCGCCCAGAACCCCTCTTCCCATGTCTGCTCAGTCACCTGAGAAGGGACAAAAGCCAGCTCCTCTGCTAGCCTCCATCTCCATCTCTCCCATCCCATCACCCACCCGGCAAGCCTGGCTCCAGGACCTCACAGGCATTCAGAAGGAAGGGGCTTTGGAGCAGGGCTCAGCTGCTTCTCTGGGGCTCTGGTTACCCCTTTCCCTCATCCATCCTGCAATGGCTGTCAAGTGCCCAGGATGCACCAGGGGGCCCAGTGCTGTGTCCCTGCTCGGTGGCATTCAGAGTCTGTGGCTTTGAGCAAGGGACCTGTCAAAATGATCCCATCTGATGGTGAAGGTGGGTAAGAAAAGGCCTCAACCAAAGATGTCAGCAGCCTTCTGAGGATTCCCACTGGGATTCCCGCTGGGTGGGCAACAGCAGACACTGTGCTGGGTCCTGCTCCGGTGAGGTCTGAGGACCCTGCCTTCCGGGAGCCTGAGAAGTAGGCCAGAAACAGAGGAGATGTTGGAACCTGAGCTGGAGGACAGGCAAGAGGCCTCAAGACCTTGTCTTGAGGATGTCGACCCAGGGATGGAGGGGAGGGCCCAAAGTGGAGACACCTTTGCATCCAGGTGGCACTGACTCGCATCCTGTGGGATCAGGGAGTCTTCATCCCAAAAGGCAGGGAGTGGGGAGGGCACTTCACCATTCAAGGTCATCCCAATTCAGCTTTCCATTTTGAAATGGCGTGGCTTTGTCCCCACCCAAATCTCATCTCGAATTGTAGTTCCCATAATCTCCATGTGTCATGCAAGGGACTCGGTGGGAGGTAATTGAATTATGGGGGTGGTTACCCTTGTGCTGTTCTTGTGATAGTGAGTTCTCACAAGATCTGATGGTTTTATAAGGGGCTTCCCTCTACCCTACTTTGCTGTTATTCTTCTCCTTCCTGCCGCCATGTGAAGAAGGACATGTTTACTTCCCCTTCCTTCTTGATTGTAAGTTTTCTGAGGCCTCCCCAACGCTGCAAAACTGTAAGCCAATTATAGCTCTTTTCCTTATAAATTATCCAGTCTCAAGTATGTCTTTATTGGCAGGTGAGAACAGACTAACACACAGTTGCCACAGAAAATGTCCCCTTCCCACCCCCACACACCAAAAACTCTACCTGTCCCCAAGTTTTATTTGGGAACAGACAGCAAAATCTGTAGCCAAGAATGACAGCTGCCCAGAAGACACTCATGGGCAGCCACAACCTCCAGGAGCACCCACTGGGAGCCAGAGCCTGGGGAGGAGGAACGGAGTAAAGGCTTTGATGGGGAAGGGGAGACAAGACTGCAAATGGAATGTCCCGGGTGGCTAGAGCCAGCACTTGCCACAGTCATGGGAACCCACGCAGTCCCCTGGCTGTTGGCCACACTGAAACTGCCTTCTGCTGCCTCCTGGAACTCGTTCACGCAGGCTCAGCCACATGCGCACACTCCAGGGCTCCCACCCCAGCCAGGGACCAGAGGCTTCTCTTAGGTAGGGAGACAGTCACATCCACTTCCAGAAGGGACTTTCAGGGGCTTCCAGCAGAAACAGCACAGCTGGACACCTGCTAAGACATCCAGCTTCTACCCCCAGCTCACCTGGGCACCTCTGGCCATGCCTTGCCTTTGGTTCCCATAGCATGTGGCCTAATCTCTACAGAGCCGTTCACCTTACTCCACCTTACTGGGACCCCTTGGGACCAGGATCCGGTTCTAGCCACCTGCACCCCAGTGCTCAAATCCTGATGTACAATGAACTGCATGTGAAGGATTCCTCAAGTCCAAAACCCTCCCATGGTCAAACTAAAGCCCCTGTTTTCCACGGCTTAGGTCACCACTTCCCCACCGAGGTAATGTCTCATGTTTACGCTCTTGATGACTCATCCAGCCTTGCTGGCCCCTACTCTGTGCTGGGAGCTCCTCTGGGCCCCTGAGAAACTGCAGTGAGCAAGAGAGTGATTGTCCTGCCCTCCCGGAACTTCCAGTCTCGCTCAGGGCTGCCCGCCTTCCCTGGAGGACTCAATGCAGGTGTTCTTGGCCTGCGGTACAGCTGAGATGACTTGCAAAGTCTAAATGGGCCACAGACCTGGCAGGAGAGAATGTGTGGGAAAGGAAGAGCAGCTCAGCCAAGACAGAGAGCCTGGCAGGAAGGCTGGCCAGGCAGCTGGGAAAGCGGTCAGGGAATGGTGAATGTGGTCAGGGAGGCTGGATTAGGGCCCTCGGCCCAGGGAGGGGCTGGTACAGTATTTCAGGCAATGAGATGGGATGGTCCAGTGGAACACCAGGGTTTATAAGATGGACGTGGGGAACAGGAGGCGGATTACGCATTTGCAGGTTGAAGCATCTCTCAGGCAGGAGGAGGTGACAGCACTGGTTAACCAAAGCTGGGAGAACCCCCAGGGAAGGGCCTTGGCATCTCAGAGAGGGGAGGGTGACTTCCAAGTTTTCCCCACTGGTGGGGGTGGAGCAGGGATTTGACCAGGAAGCTCAGCCCTGACCCCGCATTTCACCACTGCACCCTCCTGCCTCTCGTGAGCAAGAGGGTCCCACTGAAGACCCCCTTCCCTGATGCTGAGGTCACCGCATTTCTGGTGGGCTGTAGTGCTGGGATGAGGAGCTGGTCCTGGGACCCAAACTCTGTGGCCACCTCCTCACTTTGCTCCAGGCTAAAGCAGCATCTCCAGTCTGAATGAATCAGATAATCAATAAACTCTCTAGAGCATCCAGGCAGTAAAAAACCAAAAAAGTCTTTATGTCTGGAGAACTCAGTAATTAACCCAAGCATGAAGGCTGGGGTTTGTTTGTCTGGGCGTAATTGGCTTTTGGAAGGAGAGGCGGAAGGACTGATGGATGTCCCCAGCTCTGCCAGCCCGGCTGGAGAGAGAGGTCTGTGTGAGGCCCCAACAATCAGAGCCCCCTATCTTCTGCAGGTCTGAGGGGCTCGGAGCCTGGAAGACGGACTTTGTCCCTGATGCGGCAGGCACCGGCCGTGCTGGATGAGTGATCCACCTAGCGCTCTGCACACACACCATTAATCTAGCAGCCAGCGGGGCCTAGGGGAAGATGAGGAGGCTGGGGACAGCTCAGGTCACCTTTCCCATCACAGAGTGCTCAGCCAGCCTGGGCGGCTGCCACACACACCGGGCCACCTCCGGCTGAAGGTCAAAGAGAACACATGTATGAGAGCAGGGTGGGCGCTAGGGGTGCAAAACGGGATCCCCACTGGGTCTAAGAAGGAGTATAAGCAGGCGTCTTTTCAGCTGGAGACCTGGCCTTCCTCACCCCAAGCCCACTCCAGTCCTGAGGACAGAATGGGAGAGTGGTGAACACCAAGGGTAGGGACTTCCTCTCGGCCCCCACCAGGCAGAAGGGAGGCACCACACAGTGAGTGAGATCAGGCTGCAGGGTGGGCCAGGAAAGCCCCCAGGTATCCTTATGAGTGGCCATGACCTTGGAGTCAAACAGACCTGAGTTCCAATCCAGACCCTGAGCTCGTTAGCTAGACAGAACACTGGACTCCCATCTCCAGGTTCCTCTTTGATAAAGTCAGACAAGGAGAGAGTAACAGTGACCCTGTCACAGGGCAGAGTTACGGGAACGGAGTAGCACGGTGCAATGGTCTGGTGCTTCAGCGGCCCCTACCCTTCCCCCGATGCAGCCCCTCTGCACGTTGCCCTGTTCTGGGCACACAGGGAAGGGGGAAGGAGAAGTGGGAGGGTAGTTGCCCACATGACTCAGCAAGAGAGCTTTCTAGACAGAGTGGGGCATAGGCTGGGTCTTATAGGAAAATGTGGAATTCGAGTTGACAGAGGGGCTTAGAGAGGGCATTCTCAGCTAGACACCTGTGCCTGCAAGGGTGCAGAGGTGTGCACAGGCTGACATACACCTACTTGGCGGAGAAACCAGCCAGGATAGCCCCAGGGTTCCACTTGATGGGCTGGGCCATTGAGGAACCAGAGCTGGAGGAAGGAGCTGCCAGTCACAAAGAGCCATAAAAGCCGGAATGACTCCAGAGTCAGAAAAGTCCTTACGGGTATAAGAATCAGTTTCCCCAACAATCTCCAGAGAAAAGTACTCAGGCATCAGGTTCATGCAAGGAGGCTGGCTCTAGGTGCTGGGGAAATGTCTGTGGGAATCAGGACTGGGATTCAGATGTCAAAGTTCGGTGTGACCCCAGAACACCCACAGAGGTGGTGTGAGTGATTTCTGCAGAAGGGGGCCTTCCACGTGGGCACAGTGACGGGGCACCTTCATGAAGGCAGCCGCCTTTTCTTGGGTGTTGACTGTGTGTCAGGCCCCAGGATGAGTGTTTTCTGGCCGTGACAGCAACCTTGCAGGCAGGCACAATTATCCTTGTTTTGCATGTAATGAAACAAGTTCAGAGAAGTTTAGTCACTTGTTCCAGGTCACTCAACTGCTAAGTGGCTGGGTAGAGTTTGAACCCATGCCATCTGACCCCAAATCTCACAGCGGGTTTGCAGTCAGGCAGGTCCTTCTCTTCCCAGGGCATCCTGGCCCTCTGCTCTTCTCTAGGGTACTGACAACCACTAGGCAGAGGTCTCACCCCATTCCTGGGACCCATGAGAGCAGTCACTTCTGGCTCCTGTGAAAACGGCTGACTGAGAGCCAAAGATCAGTGTTGTCACCTCCCAGTATTGTATAATTTCCATTTCATAACAGCCCTAAGACTCTAAGCATCCACAGTTTGCAGATGAGGAAACTGAGTCTACGTGTGAGGGCACCCAGCTAGTGCCTGCCCATGTCCCCAGGGGGTGAGTCCACAGGAAGGCAGGAAAACTGAGCTCCCTCCGCCTGGAGCGCCCGAGCCTCCGGGTCCTGCACTCACAGAGGCAGGAACCGGCAGGAGCTGACACATCGGTGGGAAAATGATTAATGCGTCCAAGGCCAGGGAGATAAGGTGAATAATGCACTGTCTGAACACCCTGTACCCTGCTGGCTGCAGGGGCAAATCCAGGCCACAAGACACCGGGGATGCGCCCCACTCCTAGGGTCCCCCCAGCTCCTCACAGCCTGTCTGGGGTCTGGACAGTGCCGGCCCCGCTTCTGCCAAGATAATCACCATAGCAGGGACTTGCTCCGGAGAGGTGGGAGTGCCTGCGGAGGGAGGCTGCTGGAAAGCGTTGCTAGGAGACAGGAGGGGGCGAGGGCATTGGGACCACAGGACCTCCAGTGCATCAGCAGGCAGCGAGGCGGCGTCCAAGGGGCCAGAGGATAAAGAAGACGGATGCCAGTCTCTGGATGTGCTGGATCCTACCTAACGTTGACAGAGGGCTCAAGGGGTAATTTGAAATCTAATTGCTGAGTGTTTTCATTTGGCATTAGGGACATTCTGCTTGGTAAATATCAAGGAGCTGGAAGCCTTCCCTGATCCTCTGGGCAAAGTTTATTGGTGCTGTCCTGACCATGAATGAAGAACTTGCAAAAGCCAAAGGAGAAAGAGAGAGTGAGACAGAGAGCGCGCGAGAGAGTTTGCACTCTCTGGAAGCCGGGAGGGGCAGGTGCAAGAGGGGAAGGAAGTCACTGGGCCAAGCCCCTCCGGGATGCCTTGTCTGCAGTAGCTGCCTTCTATGTCCGATATGGGAAAGGAAAATTCCAAGAGCCTGGCTTTCCTGGTGATCTCCACATCAGCCCCGCTCTCTGCTGACCCCAACCCTGCATCCCAGAGCCCACCCGCCCAGACAGAAGGACAGGGGAGACCCTGCTGAGAGTGAATGTGTCACTTCGTGAGCAGCCGAGAGTGTGAGGGTGGAGACGGAGGGAACGCAGCAGTAGTGGGGTCAGCTTTATGCCCTAGTGAGTGGGGGACTAGGTCGGGGGAGAGGCAATGTGTCAAGATGTGTAGTAGGAAGTAGCTCTAAATATAAATGCTCCTGAAATAAAGAAGGATGGAGCCTTACCTCCACCTTCTACCAAAAGAAATACCCGATGGGTCAAAGATTTAAATGGAATGAAAGAAAGAGAAAAAGGGAGAAAGAAAGAAAAATCAAGGGAGAGAGGAAGGCAAAGAAAGCAAAACCATTAAAATATTTGATGAAATCCTGACTTTAAAAAAAAAAAAGAAAAGAAAAGAGGGAATCATCTCAGGGTGAGGAAAGGCCCTTCTAACAAAGATACAAAATCTAGGAGCCACAAAAAGATAAATGTTAAACCACATTTATGTTTAACATTTAAAATGTTAAAGACAAATATTAAGAAGATGCAATGTTCTTCTGGGTAAAAGCAACCATAAACAGAACTTTCTGTTTTGTTTTGTTTTGTTTTGTTTTATTTTGTTTTGTTTTGTTTCCCTAAGGATAAACCACAAAAACATCTGCAATTTCTAACGTATGCATGGACTTAATTTCTCTGTTAAATAAAGAGCTGCTACAAAAATCAATAAGAAAAAAGTACAATAGCCTTAAAGAACAAGATAGTTCACAGAAAAGGAACTGAATGGCTCAATGGATGAAAACATGACCAACCTCATCATAAGAAGAGAAGAAATAAAAATAAACAAAATAAAACTACAACAACATAACATTTCTACCCACCAGATGTTCAAAGACCGAGTTTGGTAGAGCACTGCCAAAGTTGTGGTAGAGCACTGCCAGTGAAGTTGTGGAGTTTCAAGCGGTCCTCACATCTTGTTACTGGGATTATAAATTAGTACAAACTTCATCAATTGCGATTGAACAATATATACCAAAATTATAAATGCAAGTACTGTCTGATTCAGCAATTTCATTTCCAGAAATTTACCCTACAGACATACTCATGATGCCTGGAATTATGGAGGAACGGGAGAAAGTGTTATAGCCCTTTTTTAATTAACAAAAGTCTGGAAATCACCTTCATGTTTATCAATCACATTTATGATTATCACCTTACTGTTTATTGAAATTATGCTTATTCATATAATAGAATAGTATGCAGCTATTTTTTTAAAAAAACGAATTTTAAAAGGATGCTCAAAAATGATGTCCAAGATATGTCATAAAGTAAAAATCCTGTGTGCAGAGCCACGTGTCAGATATGCCTCCATTCCTATAAAATCAGGGTGTGTATAAATGCATAGAGTATCTCTATTAACTGGTAACTGTTACAAAATTCAAAGTTAATGCAGTCAAAACTTCTCTTTTTTAATGCTAAAGCTCCAAGGAACTGCACAACATTTGAGGCTTTCCAACACATGCCAATCTACCTTTGAACCTATAGGTTTCAGGAAATGAGGCTCATGAAAAATCAAGCATTAATACTCCCAGCTACGGTTGAGACATAATTAGAATGATCCATTCTTTGGAAGTTTGTAAAATTTGCTCATACAACCATCTGGGCCTAGTCGTTCCTTTGTGAAAGATTTTATTTTACTAGAGATTTTATTTTCTTCATGTTATAGTACTTCTTAGGTTTTCTATTTCTTCTTAAGTCAATTTTGGTACCACTTAGTTCCCCACAGGGTGTTTGGGCTCAGAACACATCAGTCAAAGAAAGAGAGAAGAAAGGAAAGCAGGAAGGCAGGGAGGAAGAAGGGAGGGAAGGAAAGAAGGAAGGAAGGAAGGAAGGAAGGAAGGAAGGAAGGAAGGAAGGAAGGAAGGAGGGAAGGAGGTGAGTGAGTTGGGGGAGGGAGGGAGGAAGGAAGGATAAAATGAAGGAAAGAGAGAGAAGGAAGGAAAGAATGAGAGAAGGAAGGACGGAGGGAGAGAAAGAGAAAAGGAAATAAGGAGAGACAGAGAAAGAAGGAGAGAAGGAAGGAAGAAGGGAGAGAAAGGGAAAGACAAAGAAGGAAAGAGAGAAAAGAAGGAAGGAAGGAGGGAGAGAAAGAGGAAGAGAGTGAAAGGAAGGAAGGAAGGAAAGTGGGAAGGAAGGGAGAGAGAGAGGGAGAGAGAGGGAGGGAAGGAAGGGAGAGAGAGAGGGAAGGAGGGAAGGAAAGAAAAAGAGAAAGAGAGAAAGGTGAAACGTGGGGACAGGAAGGGAAGAGGAGCCAGCCACAGGTTACAGGCTATTTGTTTACTCTTTTACTTGACCCAGGCAGTTCTGCCTTTTAAATATTCCACCTTCTGCCATGAGTTACACTGTTCAATATTCATTTCTCAGAGCATTCAAAGGTCTATGTGTGCCCTGCCATGATGGACCATGGCTTCAGCTCTCAAACACAACTCTCAGCCAAAATATTAATGACTGGTCCCTCCCATATACTCATCAATCCCCCATGCTATGGTCTGCATGTGTCCCCCAGAGCTCATGTGTTGGAAACTTAATCCTCTATGTGACAGTGTTGAGAGGCGGGGCCTAATAAGAGTGATTAGGTTATATGATTCTGCCCCCATGCACGGATTAATATCATTATCTCAGGAGTGGGTTAGTTATCTTGGGGCTGGATTAGTTATCTTGGGAGTGGGCTTGTATTAAAAGCAAGTTTAGCCCCTTTTGCTCTCTTTCTTTCTCAAACTCTTGCTCTTCTGCCTTCAGCCGTGACATGACACAGCAAGAAGTTCCCCACCAGATGCAGACCCCTCATCCTTGGACTTCCTAGCCTCCAGAACTCCAAGAAATAAATTTATTTTCTTTGTAGATTCCCCAGTCTGTGGTATTCTGTTATAGCAGCACAAAATGGGTTAAGACGACCCATTACATGGAGAGTGCTGATCCACAGGGTTGAGATCATTGACTTAGGGCTTGGAGTCTTATACAACATCCGTGTGGGAGTTGACCTCCACATTCCCTATCTTCCAGGAATCTCAAATGGTGATATCAGACCAAAATATAGCCCAGATATTTTGCATTTGGCAATATTGCCCACTTTTCCACAACTTTATCATGGCAGCTCACTTCTATGATCTCTGCAAGGATATGAGTTCAAGATCCTACAAGGTTACAATCCAAGGATAGAAGATTGACTTGGAATAGGAAATTGGATGAATCTTTGGTAATCTTTCATTTCAGGATTTATCTTCAATCTTGGGCTATGAAGGAGGCACCTCTGGTCTTCAATTTTGTTCAGCCTGTAAGAGAAGTGCCAAGGCTGATTTGCACACACAAATGTATTTTTAGTTTACAAAAACTGTCCTCCTTTTCAATGCCTCCCAAAGAGTGTTAAGGGAGATGAGGACCAGGCAGTGGGTTCAGCAGAAGTCACAACAGAACAGTTCCTAAGGGGACTTGTGGAGAACCTATGTGTGGGACAGAGCCACATGGAGACCCAGGAAAGAGAAGGCAGAGACAGACAGTACAAAGAGTGGCCATGAAGGTGAATCAAAGGCCACGTGGCAAAGCTACTTTTTCATCCCCAGTAAAGGTAGTGCTGACTTTTTTGAAGTCTCAAAATGTAATGGTTGAGTAAATGACTGTAGGACCAAGTAGTCTGGGTTCAATGCTGTCTTGGACCCTGCCTAGCCAGAGAACCTTGAGCAAATCACAGAACTTCTCCATGTCTCACTCTGCTCATCTGGAAATGGGACAATAGCACACCAAGCCAGCGCTCCACAGGCATAAACTTGTGGAATCCTCACAGCACCCCTGTGAGATGGGAGCCATCATTGGCACCAGCTTCCACATGAGGAAACTGAAGAAAGAGAGGAAGTGAGTTTTACAAGGTCACAGAGCCCAGAAGAGGCAGCATGGTGGCTCACGCAATCTGGTGCCAGGGTCTCTGTTCTTCCACCAAGCTGCTTCCCCTTGGCACAAGGATTAAACAAAATAAGCATTTAGGACCAGGCCTGGCACACACAGAGACCCCCAAAATGGGTGGCAATTATTACCTTTTTTAATGCAACAGAGTCTTCCCTCTGCCCTTCTGGGGAAATTCTTTTTCTTCTATCTCCAGCCCCTTCCTGATCAGGATCCTCAAGGGTATATGGGAGTCTTCAATAGGCCGGTGCACAGAGCAACTGCCAACTCAGGAGACCCAGAGGCTCCTAAAGAGGCCTACTTGGTAAGAGGTGCATGCAATTACCCAAGGAGATAGCATTGATTAACACATTAATAAATAACATGGCTATTAAAGTCAGTCGCAGAGGCTGGGGATAATTGCCTTGGATAGGAATGGCCTCAGCCTCTTCTATGAGCTGCCTTCCCCACCTCCTTCTCCCAGTAAATCTTCACTGAAGGTGCTCTTTGGCAAAGTGCTGGGCCTGAGCCTGGGAGGCAGGAGCCCTGAGCTGGGCCTGTAATGAGAACCAGAAGACCAAGGGGCAGCTGACTCCCAGGGGATAACCCGGCATCCTGACGCCAAACCCTGCAAGAGGAGCCTCAGGCATTTCATTGGTCAGCTCTGGCTGGGTCACGTTGCAATGACAACCACCAAACCTGGTGGCTGGTGACATCAAGATGACGTCTTGCTCTTGCTGCATCCTTGCCAAAGTGCAGCCGGGGCCCTGGCCCACTGTGCTTTTCTCTGCCATCCAGGTTGCAGGTGTGCCCCCACCTGGAACACTCCCCCAACCTAGGATGCACCGCCTGGAACATGCCCCCCCTTGGACACGCCCTCACCTGGGACACGCCCCTCCTGGGACACACCCTCTGGGACATGCCCCCACCTGGGACAGCATCTAGGACACGCCCTGTCCTGCAATATGTCCCTCCTGGGACTCACCCTCTGAAATATACGCCTACCTGGGATAGCCCCCAGGACACCCCCTCTCCTGGGACATGGCTCCTCCTGGATCACGCCCCCTGCTTGGATATGCTCCCACCTGGAACACGCTGCCTCACAGGAGAAGGAGAACAGAACAGCACGGAGCTCTGACACAGTCAGAGCACCCGCTCAGACGTGGAGCGTATATCCTGGCTCCCCTACAACCCTTCACGTGGGCCCATCTCCAGGTAAACCTTCTCACAGCTGCTCTAGGTCAGTGTATTTGTGTCCTGGGGCTGCAGTAACAAAGCCTCCACAAACCAAGTGACTTCAAGCAGCCATACTTCATTCTCTCACTGCTCCAGAGGCCAGACATCCAAGATCAAGGTGGGAGCAGGGCTGGTTCCTTCGGAGGCTGTGAGAGAGAATCTCTTCCATGTCTCTCCCAGCCTCCAGGGTTTTGTTGGCAACCCTTGCCCTCTGCCGGCTTGAAGAAGCATCAGCCCCTCTCTGCCTTCACCTTCCCGTGGTGTCCTCCCTGTGTGTGGGTCTGGGCCCTCCTTCCCCTTTTTGTAAGTATACCGGTCAAATTGCGCTAGGGGACCCTCCTACACCAATACTACTCCATCTTAATTAATTACACCTGCAAGCACCTTATTCCAAATAAGGCCACATTCTGAGGTCCTGCAGGTTAAGACGTCTACCTATGAATTTCAGGGAGACGCGGTTTACCCCATAAAAGTCCATAACTTGGGATTTGGCTTCAGACTCACCTGAGGGGCCACCCTGGTGGCCCAGGGCTTGCTCTTCCTATGGCTGTGACCCCTCGGCCCTGCTCCACCCACCCTGCCTCCCTTCCCTGCAGGGGTCTCCCAGCAGCTGGCCTTCAGCTCAGAATCCCAGTCCCTGCCATCTGCTATCAGATTCTCCAGTCACCAGCTGCCCCCTAGTACCTGCTATAGCCAGATCTGTCCCTGCAGGAAGTGAGTGACATAGTGTGAGAAGTTTACAGACATGGGTTCAAATCTCAGCTCCTCCACTTAGAAACTGTGACACTGGGCAAGAATTCTACTTCCCTGAAGGAAGTCCTGCCGGCACAGGGCAGCTGAGGCTTCAGCAGGGTGCTAAGAAGCCTCAAGGTCTAACACTCACCTCCTCTTCCTGACGGTTTGCTAACCTCCCAGGACTGACAGCCTTGGTCCATCTAGGCTTAAGAGTCTCTGACCCTTCCCTAAACACATGGGAATATTCCAGGGCTCCTGCTGTGTGCATGGCAAAGCCCACAGCAGGCTCTCTCTCCCACTTCTGACCACATCTGGACCAGCCTTCAGGGCCCCTCTGGTGTTGGAAAGAAAGGAGGAGACTTTGCCTGAGAATCTCACATGAATTGTAGTATTGAGCGGCAGTGCATACACGTGCACATACACACACGTGCACACATGCTCCGTCATAGCCCGTTTCCAATCAGTCAACACTTCCTCCTCTCCAAGCCACAGCCTTCCTAGGGCAGCCCTGTCCCTGCCAGAAACCAGCCCCTACCCAGGATGACTGAGCACTATTTAATCACCCTCAATCAAGAGTGTGACTCCCACAAAATGACGGGTCGTATATACACACACATTAAAAGCAAATGAACTTCCATGATTATTGTTATTACCATCATTATTAGGGAAATTAGTGATCATGAGCTGCCCGGAGCCCCATGCTGGAACCCATGTGCAGCCTGGCCTCAGCTCTGCCAGGCCCTTCTCCCCACAGGAGGCAAGAGCCAGGCCCTCGGCTCCAGCCCCCTTCACCCCTCACCCCTCCTCTAGCACCCAGACATTTGGGGCATTGGGCATTTTGCCCTGACTTGGAACAAAACTCATCCTGGCTTCCATGTGATGAGTACTTAACACCAGCCTGGGAGGGAGGAAGGACCATCATCACTCCCATCTTACAGAAGAGGCCACTGGCCCTGGGAGGTCAAATAGCTGCTGGGGGCAGGACCCAAACTTCTGTATTCACCGAAGACATAACACTCTCATCTTACCCCAGGGCCAGGGGCAGAGGAGGCAGAGGTCAGACCCTGGTGCCAAGGAAAGGATCATCAGAGACTATCATCCAGGGATGTGCTTCAAACCCACTGGTGTGGCCCCAGTCTGGTCCCAGGCCCCTTCACCTGAGCCCATGAATACAGTGACACAACCTAGCCCTGCCTCTAACAACATATTAGAAGCTAATGGACCACACATTGGTTTCCGTTTTTGTTTTTTTTGTTTTTTGTTTTTTGCTTTGTGTTTGCTGAAGGCCTTCAGCTTTGTTTATTGCATCCCCACCTGTAGCCTGAAACCATTCCTGAGGGACATACTTGAGCAGGTTCCTGGGCTCTGAGGCCAGCTGCTTAGTGGAGACACTTCCATCCACCAGCACCTGCCTCATGCCAGGCACTGTCAGGACAGTCCCGTGAGGCAGGCATTCACCCCCCACCTTCCAAAGCAAGAGTGAGGCCGGGCAGGTGACTGACCACCCAGAGCAGATCACTGGGGGATCCAAGACTGGGATGGGGGCTGCCTCTCTCCACCATCTGGGCCTTTCCACCCTTGTGCTCCTGAGACCCAGGCTCCTGAGACCATAAGATGCCACCACCCTGGCTGATGACCTCCACGCCTGGCCAGCCCTTCGCGGAGTCCTCCCTGGCCCTGGGCCA
The DNA here is from genome assembly GCF_024542745.1 of Macaca thibetana thibetana. Lineage (NCBI taxonomy): Eukaryota > Metazoa > Chordata > Mammalia > Primates > Cercopithecidae > Macaca > Macaca thibetana. The sequence goes on from NC_065578.1 coordinate 4,747,994, forward strand.
ACGCTGCTTTGCCAATCCCTTTCACTCTGTGCTCACCGACCTCAGCCTCCAGAGGCCCTCAATCATTCACTTATGAACATCTTCTGGATGCTCATAACCACATATTAGGGCTCTTTCATCCCTGTCCAGCCCTGGAACCCTGAGGGGACTTCAAAGCTCCTTCCCAGTGACCTTTGACAAGGCACAATTCTTGCCACCCAAGTGCTCGTCTCAGCTGGAGCACAGCCATTCATGCTCTGGGATGGAGAAGCCCGGGTGTGGGATTTTAACCACTCACTCGCAGTTCTCCATATGCCTGGGTGGCCAGTGACAGAGTGTCCCGCCAGAGCTGGTGGCTGCCCCTCTCAGGCTCTACCCGGGCCAACCTAACAGTGGGGTCTTGACCTTGGTGGGAGAAGAGCCCATGGTTGCACAGGGCTTTGGCCGACCAGGAGTGGGGCTGGTGGGAGGTGGAGGCTGAGGGCCCCGGGCAGACAGACCTCCACCCTCCCCTCACCCCACCAGGAGCTCAGTGGGCATGGGACCCTTCCTGGGCCCAGCAGGGCATCTTGGTTGGTTTCTTTAACTTGTTTATTTTCAGAATATTAGGTTCCCAGCTCCCATTCGAGCAAGCAGTGCCGAAGGAATGTAACCTTCTCCTTAGCACCTGCCACTCTGACAACTTGCAGAGCTGTGGCCCTCGTCCCTTGAAGCCCTGTGATCAGATGAGCTGAAGACTGCACAGGGAGTGGGCAAGGCTGGCTGCATGGGGGTCACAATGCTCCCTCTCCCACCCCAACACACTCCCCGCCACCCTTTCCAGGAGAAAGGAACGCAGCTTAGCCAGGACCACCAGGCAAACGCCCTGTCAAGACCCCAAGCTCTTCAGTCACTGCTGGAGAATAAACAGGGAGGCAGCTCTGGACCAAAGGACCCTCTAAGGTGTTTGTCCAGCATGGGACTGAATTTCAGACAGGTGAAGACCCCACCCTGGGTCTCCAGCAGCAGCAGAGGGTGGGGCTTCCATCCTCACCCCACCCAGACTCGGCACCACTGCACAGGGCAGCCTTCCCAGCGGGGGCAGGAGGCCGGGGAGGGGACCCACAAGGTGGGGCAGAGGCTCACACTGACTGCAAAGCCAGCCTCTGCTGAGATCGGCCTCTCCACTCCTTCAACAGCAAATTCCGAGTCAGGGGGCTCCAGCCTGTGCTCTCCTGAGGGAGGCCCCAGAATCCACATATGTGGCGCCCACCCACATCCAGGCATGTCCCACCCACCATGTCACCCCCAAGAGTGTCCTCTCTCCACCCACACCCAGGCCAGTCCCATTTACCACGTCACTCTCATGAGTGTCCTCCGTCCACCCACACCCAGGCCAGTCCCACCCACCATGTCACCCCCATGAGTGTCCTCTGTCCACCCACACCCAGGCCAGTCCCACCCACCACGTCACCCCCAAGAGTGTCCTCCCTCCACCCACACCCAGGCTAGTCACACCCACCATGTCACCCCCATGAGTGTCCTCTGTCCACCCATACCCAGGTCAGTCCCACCCACCATGTCACCCTCATGAGTGTCCTCTGTCCACCCACACCCAGGCCAGTCCCACCCACCATGTCACCCCCATGAGTGTCCTCTGTCCACCCACACCCAGGCCAGTCCCACCCACCATGTCACCCCCAAGAGTGTCCTCTGTCCACCCACACCCAGGCCAGTCCCACCCACCATGTCACCCCCGTGAATGTCCTCTGTCCACCCACACCCAGGCCAGTCCCACCCACCATGTCACCCCCGTGAGTGTTCGCCCCTCTAGCTGCTCATCCTTCAGGCTTCTCCAGAGGGAGTGGTGCTTACAAACCAGAGATAGCCTCAGGTATCATGATATTTGAGGAGCTCACACCCTGGCAAGGGGTCAAACATAACCAGCCTTCCAAGGCAGAGCTTGGTAGGAAGCCCTTTGTTTAAAGAGTTTCAGGATCCAGTACATTCAGGTTTCTGTCCCCACAGCAACTAGACCATGAGGTCTGCAGGCTCCACATGCAGGTCTCGCCGTGACAGCAGAGAGTACACACGTGGTGTGGTTTGCAGCCCTTTCTCAGGAGACCAACCCCATCAAGAAAACCCTCCCCCAAGGCAATCATTACACCCCAAAGATTGCCATTGGCAGCCCCTCCGCTGCCCTGCCCTGGCCAGGTAAGCAGATAGCTTCTGAGCAGTGCAGGGTGATGGGAGCATGTTACCACTAAGCAAACAAAGTCATGCTCAAAAGCTGGGCCTGTGCAAGGAGAAACAGGTATGTGCACCTCCAGAACCTCCTGTCCATCAGGAAGCAGTGACTAGAAAAGAAGCTGGGAGTCTACACTGAAGGCTGATGGGAAACCAATTCTAATAACATTAGATGGAGGGAGAAGGACTGGGCTCCCCTGGGAGATCTATGACCTGCAGCTGCCTCTGTGGAGTATGGAGGACTCCACGTGCACTGCCTGTTTCCAAAGTTGATGCTGAGAGTCCCCCGTGCTGTGGGGAAACCATGTTTGGGTGTCAACTGTTCTCTTGGGTGCCAACTGGCAGAAGACTCATGGACAGGATTGACCCCACCCAGGGAGCGGATTTGTACCACAATGAAACTTCAGACGTGGAGAAGGAGACTGAAGAGGGTTTAAAGAAATAAACACTGTCCATAAAACCTTGTGATATCACTCCATGAGGAAAAAAATCCTTGCAGGCTCCAAGGTGGCCTTGCACTGTGACTGCTTCTCGGGAAACCAGAACCTCTGCCAATGTCAAGGGGTTTGAGCCGCAAACACCTTTGGAAGCCAATGCAATGGGTGGTGGGGGAGGGAGATCCTTGGGGACAGGCACCCCTGAGGCCTGCCTGGGAAAGTCCTGCCTGGGAGGGTTGAGCAGAACCCTTCACCCAGGGCCCAGCATGTCAGGGCTGCTCCCACACAGCAACTGAATGCCCCATTGGCCCTTTCTGTGAGCCAGGCACTGATCCAAACACTCCGTGTATCCGGTCATGCAATCCTGCCTTCCTGTATCCAGGACAATGCTGTTGTCCCAATTGTACAGATGAGCAAACTGCCCAAGAAGGTTAAGTATCACACCCAGGGTCTCCCAGCCAGGGCACAACGGAACACAGCAGCAGATCCCAGCGTCAGTGCCTTGTCAAGAGACCCAGTGTCCAGTCCAGGGTGCTGGAGGCATCCTCAGGGGCTGGTTATGTGGTTTCCAAAAGGCTTTCCCTCCCCTCCTGGAAAACAATCCAGAGCTCACTCCTGCTGCTTCCTGTACATTCTCCTTCTCAGGACCCTGCTGTCCTGAGCAGACTCAGTGTGCCTGGGACAAAGCTGAGGGGCCTCGCTCCTGGGCAGGGTCCTGTCACTCACAGAAAAGGAGTGTCATGGTACCCTTCCGTGGCAAGCAGCTGGTGGCTTAGCAGAACACCGTCCACCCCTCAGGGTCTCAGCTTGAATGCAGGACTCAGCTCAAATGCAGAAACATCGTAAAGGGGTCAGCCAGATGCAGCAGTGCTCGCCTCAGGCCTCAGAGCCTGTGTGTGACAGCTAACTTAAAACAGCTCAGGAGAAGGAACACCTGCCTGTGAAACAGAAACAAAAGGTTCAATAAAGCCTGGGACCATGCATAGTGCTCTTGTCCACCTGGTGGTGGTGTGGACAGAGACAGGAAGTGGCCCAGAGGAAAAATGACTCTCAAGAGCCAGCCCTCCCTCCACCAGCCATGAGCAGGGCTGTGCATCGGTGCATGCATGCGCGCCATGGAAGCACATGCTTACATGTGCAGGTGTGTTCGTGGGCATGTGTTCACACTGTATGGAGCCAGAGGACAGGCCAATCACCCAATCACTGAGGACAATCTCGGGTTAACCTGTGTGGCCCTTTTTCCTTTTCAAGTACCTGCTCTTGCAACTTCACCCTGGGAACTCCTGGCTATTTTAACCAAAGGAATGACTTCACATGTGGAGTCACCCTCCCTTTCCTACCCCTGAGCCAGAAACACTTCCACAGCCATTCGATGAGCCACACATCAGTTCCCGACAGGCAAACAACGACGACAACTTATTTTCATCCCCACTTCAGTCTTTGAGGTTAGACAGACCTGGATTCAAATCCAAGCTCCACCCCTCGCTGTGTGAGCTTGCTCATGCTGCTAACCTCTCTGAGACTTGACTCTTCATTTGTGAAATGAGGATAAAGCCCCTTCTCTCAGGGGCTGTGCCAAGGATGAAATGAGTTATGCATTGGTTAGGACAGGTGATGCTGTATAACAAACAAGCCCCCAAACCTCAGTGGCTTCAACAGCAAAGTTTACTTCTTTTCCTTGTTTCTTTTTATTTGGGGGGTGGGGTCGGGGGCATGGAGTCTCACTCTGTCGCCCAGGCTGGAGTACAGTGGCGCTATCTCAGCTCACTGCAACCTCCACCTCCTGGGTTCAAGAGATTCTCCTGCCTCAGCCTCCTGAGTAGCTGGGACTACAGGTGCGTGCCACCACACTCAGCTATTTTTTGTATTTCTAGTAGAGATGGGTTTTCATCGTGTTAGTCAGGATGGTCTCCATCTCCTGACCTCATGATCTGCCCACCTCAGCCTCCCAAAGTGCTGGGATTACAGGCGTGAGCCACCACATTCGGACTTGACTTCTCAATTGATTTCATGTCCCCATCACGGGTCAACGGGGGGCTCTGGTGGTCATAGTCATTCAGAGGCTCAAATAGATGGACCCTTATCCCAAAAGATGCTCCCACAGTTCCAGAAACGGAGCAAAGAAAACAAAATAAGCCATGAGCCACTTCTTAAATCCCCTGCCCAGAAGGGATACAAATCTCTTGTCACAGCTGTTGCCCAAAATGTCTCAGGCGGCCGGGTACAGTGGCTCACATCTGTAATCCCAGCACTTTGGGAGGCAGAGGCGGGCAGATTACCTAAGGTCAGGAGTTCAAGGCCAGTCTGACCAACATGGTGAAACCCCATCTCTACTAATAATTTGAAAATTAACCAGGTGTGATGGTGCATGTCTGTAGCCCCAGCTACTCAGGAGGCTGAGGCAGGAGAATCACTTGAACTCGGGAGGCGGAGATTGCAATGAGCTGAGACCACGCCACTGCACTCCAGCCTGGGTGACAGAGTGATACTTCATTTCAAAAAAAAAAAAGAAAAGAAAAGAAAAAGTCTCAGGCTATGTCTGAAGTAGGAGGGTAGAAAGAATAGTCATTTTGGTGGTCACAAACCACCGAAACAAAGATGCAGATCATTGATATAAAATTACAGTTAGCTCCTTCCTACTCCTTTTCAGATTCTCTTCGTTGCTAAGAGCCAGTGTCTCCTGTGTCAGTTTTCAGTCTATTGCCTCCCAGCTCCTAGTGCACCTTTCAATATGTGCACTGTGATAAACTGGGAAACACTTTTCAATAGACCTCCTGGAAGTGAACATTCTGCAGGCATCTATGTAGAGGATGGAGAGACATTGCAGGGGGCAGGAGCTCTCTGGCTGGGCCTTGATCATGTTCAAGCCCCCACCACAGACCTAGGTGTGGTCCCTCAGCCACCGTGCAGCCTTGGCCTACAGCATCTCAGCATGGAAACCAGAATGCAGCAGGGCCCACGCGATCTGAAGTTTCCTGAAAAGTTGCCCGGACCCCTTCTTGTACCACTTGTGCAACCTGCACACAGTGACCTGTATTCCAGAGGGTCCACACAGAACTGCCATTCCTCCTGCCAGACCTTGTGGGACTCACGCATTCTGGAGGCTTCCTGCCCTACAAAGGCAGCTAGACTCCCACCATGCATCCCTGCACCAGCGGCTCATGGCAGGCTCCCTCACCTGCACTCCAGTGGGTGGCCTAGTGCAAAAGCTGCTGACTAGCTCCAGCCTGGCCAAATCCACAAACGTCTCTCATGTGGTGGCTGAACCAATTTTATGACATCTGAACCCCTTTCAAATCTGTGCTTCCCTGGGTACCTCCCTCTGCACTAGGGCACCAGGCAGAGTTGCTTTATGTCTCACAGTGACTCCTTTATCATAGTTGCAATCCTTTATACTACACTTCCCCATTAGACTCACTGTGTGGTTTCTATCTCTTGATGGGACTCAGGCTGCTGCTACACACCCTAACCCATGCACGTTGCACTTCATTAGTTCCTCACCATTGGCCCAAGATCATGCTCCACCATCCCTTTCTGCCCCCTGACTTTCTTCCCTTAAGTGAGACCCCTAAACGCCCTCTTTGTGCCCAAAGCTTACCTGCTCCTCCTTCCCTATATTCTTGGCCAGACACAAAAATCTGATGCTCTGGCAAATGCAGAAATGGGGAGAAGGCAGGGGAATCATTTCTCCTCCCTTAGGTAAGCACTGAGGTTAATGTCATTCCGTTGTGTGAGGAATTTAAAAATGAGGCATAGAGAGGTGCCGTGATTTGCCTGGACACAAGAAACTATCATGGCAGAAGTGGAACAAAGGTTCAGGTCTCCCGAATGTCAGTCCAGCTCCTATGCCTTCAAAATGTGCCCTGGAGGAAGACACCAGGGGACCCCACTCATGCTGAGCATTCAGGGATACCCAGGTGCTGAAAGTGGGGACGTGACAGGCTGAGTTGACTCAGTCCAGTCCTCCTACACCAAATAAGGACGGAAACCCTCACAAAATAGAAGTGAAGAGAGGGAACAAAGCCAGGAACCATTAACAGGCTGATGCCTGGAAGGCCTGAGCAGAATGACACGGAGATTGGAGCAGAACAGAGGCCCTAGATGGGGACAAGGAGAAGGAAGTGGCCTCAGTGGCCAGATGGCACCCATCCACTGCACAGAGGCTAGAGCCTTGAGTTCCATCTAGTCCTTGTCAACTATAATCATTGTGCCCTGTGGCTCAAGGAGTCCTGGAGAAAATGTATTTTCTGCAGTCTGGGGAGGTGAGAATAAAACAATTCAGCCTCAAGAAGTTGAAAGCCCAGGAAATCATAGCACGTGGAGAAGGGATTCATACTTAAACTTCCCGCCCTTGACTTCTGGTTTGGCCACGTGACTCAGTTTGGCCAGTGGATGTGGTAAAGTGGTAATCTGTCCACTCTGAGCCTGAGTGGTAAGATGAGACACCTTCACATTTCCCTTTGTTCTTTGCACTCCTACCATTGCCGTGAGAAGAAGGCACCCTGGCAGACCCCTGACCCCAGAAGGATCAGAGACACTTGGAGCAAATCCAGCTCAGCCACCACAGTCCGAGCCAAAACCCCCCAGGCAACCCAGGCTCCTGAGTGAGAAATGGGGGCCTATGGTCCTCAGCCTCTGAGATGTAGGGTTATTTGTCACAAAGCAAGAGTTACAGATTTTGACCTCACATCCCTGCGAAGGAAATAAAACATAAAATGTGAAAAGTAGATTTCCAATTTTTAGAAGAAAACAGAGGATATATTTTATGACACTAAGCAGAGAAAAACATTTTTTAATATGACACAAAAAACAGGCACCGTATAAGAAATTACTGATAAATTCAACCATATTAAATGTAGAAGCTTTGATCTGACAAAAGAGGCTATGAATAAAGTTAAAAGACAGAGACAGTGCATGATACGGTTTGGCTGTGTGTCCCCACCCAAATCTCATCTTGAATTGTCCTCCCATAATTCTCATGTGTTGTGGGAGGGACCTGGTGCAAGATAATTTGAGTCATGGGGGCAGTTTCCCCCATACTGTTGTCCTGGTAGTGAATAAGTCTCACGAGATCTGACAGTTTTATCAGGGGTTTTTGCTTTTGCATCTTCCTTATTTTTCTCTTGCCACTGCCATGTAAGAAGTACTTTTGCCTCCCACCATGATTCTGAGGCCTCTCCAGCCATGTGGAACTGTAAATCCAATTAAACCTCTTTTTCTTCCCAGTCTAGGGTATGGCTTTATCAGCAGCGTGAAAATGGACTAATACAGTGCACAAATAGGGAAAACATATTTGTAAGGTATTTGGCCAAAAAAGCATTGATATCCAGATCTTAAAAACAAAAACAAAAACGAAAACAAAAAACAGGGCAGGCACAGTGGCTAATGCTTATAATCCCAGCACTTTGGGAGGCTGAGGTGGGTAGATCACCTGAGGTCGGGAGTTTGAGACCAGTGTGACCAACATGGAGAAACCCCATCTCTACTAAAAATACAACAATAGCTGGCTGTGGTGGCACGCACCTGTAATCCAAGCTACTCAGAAGGCTAAGGCAGGAGAATCACTTGAACCCGGGAGGCGGAAGTTGCGGTGAGCTGAGATCGCACCATTGCACTCCAGCCTGGGCAACCAGCACACAACTCCGTCTACAAAAATAGCACTTACAAGTCAGCAAGGAGAAACCAAAGACCCAACAGACAAATGGGCCAGGAGCAAATCACAGAGGAGGAGACCCGATGGGCTGGGAAACACAAGGCACGCGTTCAGCTGCACTGCAAAATTCAGGAACAATATTAGAAAGTGGGGTCACAAATATTGACGAAGATAAGTGAAGACGGATGTGCACACTGCTGACGAGGGGCACCGTGAGAACTCCAGCCCCAAGATCATATGGTTGTGCTTCCTAGGAAGGGCTGACAATGAATCTGTCCCAAGACCCCAAGCCTCACCAGGCTACCAGCAGGCCTTGGACCAGAACATCAGCATCACCTTGGGGCAGGCGTTTGGGTGGGGAGTGGGGGGAGTGTATCTTCTGCTCACTGGAAATGCAGAATTCTAGATTCATCTGGGAGATACTGTTGAAGGGAAAAGCAACTTTCAGGAGAGTATTATGGACTCCTATTTGTATAAAATTGCAAAAACAGACCAAAAAACACTCCCCATTCTTCATAGGCATGCACACTAGGTATTAAACATGGATGGGAAGACACACATTGACTTCAGAATGGTGGGGAGGGAGGCGGTAACAGGACTAGAAAAGAGGCATATAACTCCAGCATCAGCTTGAACATTATGGCTGAATCTATAATGTTTTCTTCCCTTAAACTCTGGAGCAAATGCATCCAAAAGCTACCACGTGTGAATTTTAACTGGGTGGTACATGAAAGTTTGATATCATTATCCTCTTCACAGTCCTGTGTGTTTGTAATATTGAGCCATATTTTTTAAACACTTGATACGGCATGAAAGGAAGCCTGCCTACATGGTAACAATGGTTATCTTTAGGTAGCAGAATTCGAGACTGCTTCTTTTTTCTTTTTTTCCTACTTGTATATTATCTCTATTTCCCTGTGTGAGGATTTATGACTGTTGTGATGAAAAGGCTTGTATTCTAACTCCCTGCGTCATAAGCACGCCGTGCCCTGGCTGGCGGGACGGGGAGGAGGGAGCACGTCTGTTCACCTGGCCCGCCCTAGGCAGCTCTGCAGAGAAAGATACGGGCACTTCCCCTCTGCAGCCAAAGAGTTAAGAAGGCTCGGTGTGAAATGAATCATTCCAGGGGAGCTAAATCCCGGCCTTATCTAATTCTGTATCCTGAGGCTGATTAATTTAAACTCAAAAATAAAATAAACATCAGCTTTAAATAAGAATTAAATACTCAGCGGGGTCCTTAGTTGAACAAACTGACATTACACATTTTATGGTATGGATTCAGGGGGTCTGGGGTGGGACGTGGGGGGTCTGTGGGGATGCTGTCTGAGCTAAGGAGAGAAAATTGCCAGTGCTCCTGGATTCCGGAGGGCATTCACCTTTAGCCTCTTGTCTGGATACCCGCCGAAAACCAAAGAGCCACGCTGTGGCAGGATCTCCACACAGAAGGGGCGCTTGTGCCCTGCGTCCCAGCTGCCCTGTGTCCCTGAGGGAGAAGGGATTAGTGGAGGCAGTGGGTGAAGAGTTTGGAGGAAGCCCCTGATGTTCTCAGAAACCAGCAGGGAAGAGATTCCCCTGCCTGGGCGTTGTTCCCAAATAGGAGATAAGAGCATGAACTAAAAACAGAGACCCCCAGCTCCCTCCATGGCCCCTGAGTTCAGAAGGGAACCCAGCGAGGTGGGGCAGGTAAAAAATGGGGTGCGCTGTCTGACATGTGCCTGGAGGGACCCACAAACCTGAGCCAGGCACGAGAGTGGGAAGCTGGTGGATTCTTCCAGGCCTGCAGCACAAAGCCAGGCAGTGGTCCCAAGAACAAGCCATGTCTGCGGAAGCCTACTGCATCCCTGCCTCGTGGCCACAATGTCACAGAGCAGAATCACATCATGTAGGAGGCCATGTTCAGTGTGAGTGTCATACGGGAGCTGGATCCAGAAGGTCCCAGGCCCAGGTCCAGCTACGTCTCTGCTATCGTCAATGTTTGTGTGCCCCTAAAATCCATGTGTTGAAACCTAACCCCTGATAGGTTAGGCTTGAATTAGGAGGCAAAGACTTTAGGAAGTGATTTCGTCTTGAAAGCAGAGACCCCATGAATGGGATTAGTGGCCTTGTAAAAGGGAACCAAGGGAGCTTGTTCTGTCCTTCCACCATGTGAGGACACAGCTAGGAGGTGCCCTCTAGAAGGAACAGGCCCTCAACCGACACCCAATCTGCCACCACCTTAACTTTCCACTTGCCAGCATCCAGACCTATGAGACCTAAATTTCTGCTGCTTATAAGCCCCCTAGGCTAAGGTATTTTGTTATGGCAGCCCAGATGGACTAAGACAGCCTCTGACCATCTTGAGCAACTCACTTATCTGCTGAACTCTCCACAGATTCAACTGTGGTGAAATCCCTTCAACAGATGTATATTGAACACCTACTTTGTATAAGGACACACTGTGTTATTGGATAGGGTATAAAACAAGTCACGGTTCCCAAAGGTCGGCACTGCCATAGCTGAACAGCAACCCCAAGTGGCTGTGGCCAATGGGGGAAACGGTGGGTGTCAGATAAGAGAAGATAACAAGACAGAGTCCATGTCTGCAGCCATATTGGAACGTCTAATGGATGGTTCCTAAAATGGTGACTTCTCATCTTCCTACAAATACTTATAGTTATCCCTATGTAAAGTCTTCCCAGAAGTGCAGGGTGGCTGAGAATATGCAGATAAAAAAAAAAAGGAGAGGACAGAGAGAGCACATTCTTGGCATCAGCAGCCACGGACTTCTTGCAGGAAGGAAAGCAATTCTCCTGGATCTCTGGGTAGCAGACAAATGTACAGAAATACATTTGTTGGCTATTTGGTCCATGGGCTTTGAACATTTGCAGACCAAGAGGCTGAGAATCTTCTCCAACCAGATGGTATTGGGTGTGGTAACACAGAAAGGGATCGAAGGAGGAGGAAAACAGAGCAATGAGAAGGCAGCTCTCAGCATGACCAACACAGAGACCTGGGTCTCTGCTACCAACAATAAGAGCTAATATATAATGATTGCAGGTCTGCAAACAGTGGGCTTTCCATATCACATGTGGCAAGCTCTGATGACAACCCTGTGTGATAGGTATTGTTGTCTGAGGCGGAGAGTTGCTAAATAATCACACGCAACTGGTGGAATGCCAGAGAGTTCGGTTTTAATTGGTCATCTTGCTGCTTGCTTTCTATTTGTCCCACCTGTAGTTTGTTGTCCTTTTCCTCTTTCTTTGACTTCTTTTGAATTTGTTGAGTATTTTTGTTTCATTTAATCTTCTCTGTTGGCCTTTTATATATAACTATTTTTGCTTGGTTTGGTTTTGAGTTTTAGTCTTTGCTCTATGGTTTATGGTCTATCATATGGTTTGGATCTGTGTCCCCACCCAAATCTCATGTTGACATGTAATCCCCAATACCAAACGTGGGGCCTAGAGGGAGGTGATTGGATCATGGGGCCAGTTTCTCATGGTTTAATACCATCCCCACTTGGTACTATATAGCAAGTGAGTTCTCACAAAATCTGGTTGTTTAATAGTGTGTGGCACCTCCCCCTCTCTCTCTCCCTCCTGCTCCAGTCACATAAGATGTGCCTGCTTCCCCTTTGCCTTCCGTCATGATTGAAAGCCCCCTGAGGTCTCCCCAGAAGCTGAGCAGATGACAGAATCATGCTTCCTGTACAGCCTGCAGAAGTGTGAGCCAATTAAACCTCTTTTCTTCATAAATTACCCAGTCTCAGATTTTATTTTATTTTTTTAATTTATAATTATTATTTTTGAGACGGAGTCTCGCTCTGTCACTCAGGCTGGAGTGCAGTGGTGTGGTCTCAGCTCACTGCAACCTCCACCTCCCTGGTTCAAGAGATTCTGCTGTCTCATTGCACTCTCAGGCTGGAGTGCAATGGCACCATCTTGGCTCACTGCAACCTCCGCCTCCCAGTTTCAAGCGATTCTCCCTGCCTCAGCCTCCCGAGTAGCTGGGGTTATACATGCGTGCCACCACGCCCTGCTAATTTTTGTATTTTTATTAGAGATGGGGTTTTGCCATGTTGCCCAGACTGGTCTTGAACTCCTGGGCTCAAGTGATCATCCTGCCTCAGCCTCCCAAAGTGCTGGGATTACAGGCATGAGCCACCACGCTCAGCCCATTTTTATCCTTGTTCCTCTCTGTATAATGTCCTTTTCCCTTTGGTAACCTTTCAGATTTTCTCTTTGTCACTGGTTTGGGGCAATTTGATTAGGAAGTGCTTCGGTGTGTCATCCTCACGTCTCTTGTACTAGGGGTTAATTGGAATTCTTAGATCTCTGGGTTTACAGTTTTTATCAAATTTAAAATTTTTCAGCCACAGTTTTTTCAAATATTTTTTCTTGTACTCCTCCCCACCTTCTTCAGGAACTCCAATTACACATACATTAGTACCATTGGTGCTGATTTTCTGTTCCATTTTTTTCCATTTTTTTCCTCTATGTTCCATTTTTGATAGTTTCTACTGCTACATCTTCCAGTTGACTAATCCTCTTTTGTATAATATCTATTCTGTTTTAAACACCATTTTAGTATATTTTTCATCTCAGACATTGTATTTTTCATCTCTAGAAGTTCAAGCTGGGTCTTCCATGTCTCTACTTCCATGTTCAAGCTTCCCTTTACCTTCTTGTTGTAGAATGTTATCATTACAATAATTGTTTTAATATCATTGCCTAGTAATTCCATCATATGTGCCATTTCTGTATCTATTGATCAAGTTTTCTTCTCATTATTGAGAAATTTCTTTTTTTCTTCACATGCCTGGTAATTTTCAGCTGGATGGCAGACAATGTGAAATTTATCTTATTGTGCATTGGATATTGTTGGGTTCCTATAAATATTATTGAGGTACGTTCTAGGGTGCAGTTAAACTATCTGGAAAGATTTGGGTTCTTTGAGGGTTTTCTTTGAGGTCGTGTTAAGTAGGACCTTAGCAGCCTTAGCCTAGGTCTAATCTTCCACACTACAGAGGCAATTCTTTTCTGAGTGTTCTATCCAGTGGTCTGGGAAGTATAAGATTTGTCCACTGTTGCTGGTGGGAACACCAAATATGCCTGGCTCTGTGGGAGGTTTAAGCATTGTTCTTTCTGTTTCTTTCAGGTGTTTTTCCCCCAGACTTGGGTAGTTTACACACATACATGTGCTGATCAGTATTTAGTAGAAGACTCTGGAGTTTTTTTTGTTTTGTGACTTTGCCCTTTTCACGCCCTGAATACTCTGCCCTGCAGAGTTTATCTGAGCTTCTTTGGTCTACCTGGATTCCCAGCTTCATCTCCTCAACTCAGGACCATCACCAGGCTCAGCCTAGGTTCTCCCTCCCTGAGCTGTGGCCTAGAAACATGTGACCCATGCTATTCACCATTGGGCTATGCTTGTCCCTCGTCCTGCCTTGAGGGTTTCATCGACTTCCTAGTGAGGAGTAATTGGTGACCGTTATCAGCACTACCCTGTCCTACGTATCATTATTAGTTGCAGGGTCCTTACGTTCCTGCTTAATAAGTTGCCTATCATTCACTCCATAGCATGAGCCCCATCATTATTAACTAATCCCAGTACTTCGTTCGAGTCCTCCAAAGGTGCTGAGCTAGATCCATTCAAAGCATTATTAGCAACCAAGATCTCTATGTCAAGCAATTACAGTCAAGGTGTGATGCTCTGAGCCAGCACATCAGCAAGACATCCCCCATTAAAGAGGAGGTCTTAGGAAGACTACCTTGAGCAAGTGCTTCACACATTACAAGTCTGGTCTTGAGGGGCTTATAGTATTGAATAAGGGAATTGAATGTGGTAATTCTTCAGACCTTCTCCCTTAACAGCTATGAGTTTATAATTATCCTCTTCCCCTCAGGGAAATAAAAAGCGTGATTCTTGATTCACTGACGAGTTTAGGAAGAGGAGGTGGAGAAGACTGGATCAGACCTATTCCTGGAATACGCTAGACAGCTTCTGGAGATTAAAATAATGACCGCTAATGGATATACATGTTTAATGTTTCAGTTACTGGTAAAATTAATATCCTGTTTAATATTAATAGAAGCAATGTATGTCTCTAGGGTTGTTAATCTGCTACCTTTCCACTATGTCAGATGTAAAAATAGCTACCCATGATCAGCCAGGTGGGCACAGACAGGCGGACGCTGGGGAGGGAGGAGGGAGAAACTGAGGAGCAATAATGGGATGGTGACAACAACGTGCATTTTCAATGCATTACAGCTCATCAGAATTCTAAGGGAGAAGATTTTCTTCCAAGTAAAGATACTCTTTCAACTTCATTCATGGGTTCATTCATATTCAACAAATATTTATTGAATGCTTTCCACATGCCAGGCACTGTGCTAAGCTTCTTACCACTTACCTCATCTAACCCTCACAGCAACCCTTTAATGAGAGCACTGTTAGATTTCCATTTTAAGAATGAGAACATTGAGGCTCAAGGTCCTATAATTAGGAAGGGAGCAGAGACAATACTGGAATCCAGGTCAGTTTGACTCCAGAGCCAGCACTTCTAACCCTAACCTTTTAGGTCTTTATTCTTCTCAACCATCTTCAAATTTATAATTGCATAAAATCTTAAAGAAATAGGTGGGAAGGTAGACCAGGAGGTGAAAGGGCCATAGTCCAGCAGGTCAGGTGCTCAGGCCCTGACTCCACAACCCACGGAAAGATTTTGGGAGAATTTTCTTCCTTGATGGTAACTTCAGATTTTCATAATAATTAAGCAAATGTGTGTTAAGCATCTATTATGTGCCAGGCACTGTGCTACACAGTGAAAACACTGATCAAGATAGACACAGACCCTACCTTCAAGAAGTTTATATTTTATATTCTACTAGGAGACACAGAGACACAGAAATATGTAATGAATAAAAACCAAAGAAGTACATAGACATAAATGAAATAAACACAAGGGATGGCATATATGTTGTCCTAAAAGCCCACAGGGCACTCGTGGTACAAGGCTCCTCAGCAAATGAACACATATTGTGAACCATCTGGATGGCCCAGGCATCCTGCTCCTCTCCTTCTCTTACTGCCTGCAGCTCCAAGTGTTGATTGCTACTAAGAAAACCCAGGGGAAACTGAGGTGGTGAGGGACCACCTTGAAAGCGGGAATCATCAAAGTACTCTCTGATGATGTCTATCTTGGAATCCTTTGCCAGGGAAACCATCTCTAGGACCCTTATTGTAAAAGGAATTGCTAGAGGAGCAGTGAGTAATCTGGAAATGGGTGAGGAGCTGGAGCTCAGAGGAAGTCTACGCATCTGGCAGCAGAAACCACTCCTGGTGAAGCTGCTAAAATAAACACCTTCTAACGATTTGTTCTCACTTCCTTCTCTCTCTATACTCAAGACTGAAATCCTGAGAAGTGGAGTGAGGAAGGCAAAAGTTCATTTGGCCTGGCTTAAACCACATGCCCATTTCTTGGCTGGAAATAGAGCACCTTAATTTTTGCTACCCCACCGAGGTTGTTCATAATAGGGGAGAGGAGATTCTAAAACAACAGTCAAAAAACGAGGGTACTGTTAGGAATGGAGAATAGATGCTGCATAGCCAGAAAAGTTAATCACAAGAAGGGACACAGACTAGAATTGAGACTTAAGAATAAAGAGAAGCAAACATTCTAGTGTGGAGGGAAACACAGTCTAGGGAGTAGGGATAGCATGTTCCAAGGCCCTGAGGTGAGAATTTATGTCAAGTGAGGTGAGAATTTATGTCAGGTAAGAAGAGATGAATTTCATTATCTACAGGAAAGGGGACTGATCTGTGTATAAAGATACACAGTGTAAATACATGAGTGTGAATAGATCGATGTTGGGAGGTAGGTAAGTAGGTAGGGAGATAATAAAATAAAAATATAAGCTTCCTGAAGTTGGTAGGTGAAGGCATGGATGGATGGGTGGATGAATGGATGGATGGATGGATGAGTGGATGGATGAAAGGATGGATGGATTCATGGATGGATGGATTCATGGATGGATGGATGGATGGATGGATGGATGGATGGATGGATGGATGGATGTGGGATTAATGGCTGGATGAATGGATGGCTGAAATGATGAATGGATGAGTGGACAGATGGATGAGAGATGGATGGGTGGATGAATGGGTGGATGGGTGGATGGATGGGTGGATGGGTGGATGGGTGGATGGATGGATGGATATATGAATGGATAGATGGGTGAATGGACGGATAGGTGGATAGATAGGTGAGTGGGTGGATGAGAGATTAATGGATGGATGGATAAGGAATGGATGGATGAGTATGAATAGATGGATGGATGAGTGGATAGCTGGATGGATGGATGGATGGATGGATGGATGGATGGATGGATGAATGGATGGATGGAATAATGAATGAACAAGTGGACAGGTGGATGGATGGATGGAATGACAGATGAATAAGAGGATGGATGGATGGATGGATGGATGGATGGATGGATGGATGGATGGATGCATGCATGCATGCATGGATGGATGGATAGGTGGGTATATGAATGAATGGATAGATCTTCCTGAGCTGGTAAGATTTTGGCCTTATCCTCAAGTCTATAATTCTTCAGTATCACTTTCCTAACACGTTGGCTTGAATGTCATGGCTGGGACAAAGGTGAGGTGAGAGAGGTATCTTAGGAACAAACCATAAGGAGGTGTTGAATCTGAGTCAAGCAAGTGCCCTGCAAGTCTACAAGTAGATGCCTCCATGAATCTCATACCCTAGGCACCTCACTCTTGCTTCCCCTAGACTGTCCCTTTTGGGTTTTATCCATGCACTTCTCCTAAGAAGGAAACAGACCCTCCAACCAGAGACAGACAGCCTTGTCAGATGCCATGCTGCAAATGACTTCAGGGCCCAGGGTGTTCCTAAGGCCTGTTCCACCTTCTGATCTTTGGCCCTTTGCTGAGACAAAGTGATGTGACAGAACAACCATCTGCATAGTTCTTGTCCCAGATCTATCCCATCGTCCTGCTATGTAAACTTGAAGAAGCCTTTTATGCTCTCTGAGTTTCAGTTATTTTCTTTGTAGAACAAGAGAGGTTGGACTCAACTCTGGAATAATTTGTTTCAAAGTAAGAGTGGAAAGAAAGGTGAGAGGCTCCCAGAAATCTTCAAGGCAACCCCTTCTTAGAAGGTTTTGCACTGACCACTTCCCACTCCCCCAGTATTTTCTTCACTTATTGACCTTTCCTGGAGGAAATGGTTCCCACAGATGAGCAGGAAGAGATCAAGCAAATAAAGAGAAAGAAATGACAGTGCCCCCAGAGTCTCACTCAAAGATATGGGGAGGTGAGCCAGGCCCCAACACTGTGAACCCCTCATCAGGTCCCAGGGACCTTGGTCATCTGCAGTAGCAGCACTGCCTCCAGATTAGCGTGCACCATCTTGGAGTCCTTAAAAGTCCTTTCCTCTGCTTTTCGAGGTTGTATCTTGCTGAGCACACAGAGGAGCTTTTAAGCTGTGACTTGCTGGAAGAGAAGCAGCAGAGGGTGTCATTCTTAACACACATTGCCCTGTGGCAGCCTGGCGTGAGGCCTTGGAAAGATGATTAGGGTGTTTGTTCAAAGGATGTGATTGCCACATTTTCTTTTCCATTTTTGATGTTTATGACTCTCTTTCTGTCTTCTGGCTGGATCCTGAGCCGCACAGAGCTCACTCTTCAAACCTCATCTCATTATCCATTTTTCCCCCAATTGCATATTTTAGGGGCTGGTAATAGGGCTGCCTACGGTGCTATGTATTACAGCTGAAGGATCTGCAAGACTCCAACACCCCCACACTCCCCTGCCATGCAAAGGAGACAAAATATTTTCATTTCTAAGCCTCTAAGCCTGGAGGGGGAAAAAGTTATGCAACCATGTGACAATTGTGGCTTCTTAAAAGTCTTCGGTAGCTGGGGAAGGGATCCAGTCTCAGCCTCAGCTGGGCTTTTTTTAAGTAACAAGTGACTGGGTCACCTGACATGTAAAGAGGGAAGTGAGGTGCTCCTGAAGCTTCTGCCTCTGCATCCAAGTGCCTGCTTGGAGGTCTTGCTGGAGACAGGTAGCGTCTAGGGTGAGGTGAGGATGGAGCCAGAGCTGATTCAACACCTGCTATGCAGAAGTGCTGAGCCCTCCATTTACACACATCTTTCGGGTTGCACAGACTGGTATGTGTACTAGCTTTCTGTGCTGTGTAACAAATTTTCACCCACTTAGCAGTTTACAACAGCACAAACGTGTAATTTCACAGTCTCCGTGGGACTAGGTGTGGGTTAGCGGCGTATGTACTAACCAAGGTGAAATCAAAGTGTCAGCCAAGGCTACAATCTCATCTGAAAGACTCAGGGTCCTCTTCCAAACTCAGTGGTTGTTGGAAGAATTCAGTTCCTTGCAGTTGTAGGACTGAGGCCCTTCCTCCCTAGAGCACCCAAGATTGCCTTCCACGTGGCCCTCTCCACAGTGTGGCAGCTTGTTTCCTCAAAGCCAACGGGAGAGCGTTTACTGCCTCAAATCTCTCTGGCTTCCTTCTTCTCTAATTTCTAGGCTATTTTTAAAAGGGTCAGGCTCACCAAGGACAATCTCCCTGATAATGAGCTTAAAATCATCGGATTAGAGACGTTAAACACATCTACAAAAAGTCTTCACAGTTTCTCACAATGTGACTTATTCATGGGAATGTCACCCCATCATAGTCCCAGGCCTGCCCACCCTCAATGGGAAGGGATTATACCAGCCCTGTGCCTCAGGGCTCATCTTAGAAACCAGCCCACCACAGCTCATGTTTTCCTTTTTTTTTTTTTTTTTTTTTTTTGAGACGGAGTCTCGCTCTGTCGCCCAGGCTGGAGTGCAGTGGCCGGACCTCAGCTCACTGCAAGCTCCGCCTCCCGGGTTTACGCCATTCTCCCGTGTAGCTGGGACTACAGGCGCCCGCCACCTCGCCCGGCTAGTTTTTTTGTTTTTTTGGTTTTTTTTTTTTGTATTTTTTAGTAGAGACGGGGTTTCACCGTGTTAGCCAGGATGGTCTCGATCTCCTGACCTCGTGATCCGCCCGTCTCGGCCTCCCAAAGTGCTGGGATTACAGGCTTGAGCCACCGCGCCCGGCCAGCTCATGTTTTCCGAGGCACACACAGTGCCTGGCGTGAGTCGGCTTCCACTTGGCACATACATGAGTTCATTCATGGGGAGCCAGAGAACAGGGAGTGTGGGCTTCACAGGGGCTGTAGCTCAGGCAACCTGGGTTGAATCTCTGCTCTGAGTCTCACTAGTTTGTGGGACCTTAGGCAAGCCATGTGCCTCCATTTCTTCATCTGGGAAATGAGGTCCATAATAGCACCCGCCTGGTAAGTTGTTTAGAAGCGTCAATGACAAAGGCCCACGGCGGGCTTAGCACCGAGCCCAGTGTGCAGTGATTACCCAGTGATGTTATGATTCCGCCTAATGCTGCCATCCTTCCTCAACACGGTGCCAGCACCAGGAGGCTCTTTCCCCCAAAGCACCACGCCTCCCTCTCCCCACCTCCAACATCCCCCTCCATCCCAGGAGCAAACAGAGATGGAGCAATTAGCCCTCCGTAATAAAAGTACACAGGGCCGTCAGCTGGCCTGCCAGAGGAATTTATGAACTCTGCAGAAGCTTGTACTGCTACAAGATAGTTTGTCAGGGGACCACTTCCCAGGTAAGAATAAAAAACACCTCATCTGTCACTGCCAGATCCTCCCTGTGGCAAGATATTAAAGCGTTGCTGTCCCTTTCCGCATTTTCCAAACCTTCGACAGTGAACCTGCATTATTTTTATATCAGACAAAATAAGCTAATAGATCTGATTTTTCACAGGAAATCTTTGCAGTTAGAAACACCAACTTCTGCCAGGTTGCGTCTGCAAGTACAGCATTACCAGAGTGCCTGAGAGCTTCTGTTTTGTTCTTTTCTTTTTTTAAAACAAAGATCCATTATGCAAATCGATTGTAAAATTTTAAAAGCCTCTTGTCCTGTCTCAATTAATCACAGTTCTTTGTGGGCCCAGCTTCAGCAGCAACGAAATCCTCATGCTGCATGGAGGGTGGCCAGAGAGGCAACGGTGCTGGCCTTGTCCTGCCCTGGAGATTTCTCTCGTCCCGTCCACCCAGCCCTGCCTTTCCTGCCATGATGACCTAGGCATCTCGCTGGTGGCTGGCCACCACCCTTCACCACGATCATCGCACACACACACACAAAATCCCTGGTAGTAGCCACTGTTCCATCCTCCGAAAGGGTCCTTCTCCAACTGGAGTGAAACTAATGGCCTGTAATTTACTGCTCAGCCCCTATGTTGCCGACTAAGTGAAAGCAGCCGCTTGGCTTAGTTCCACCCAGAGAAGAGAAGGGAACGAGGCAGGCCTCCACCAGCAGCAGCGGTGACGCCTCTGGTCTTAAGCCCGCCCTCCTTCCCCCTTCCTTCCCTTGGAGGAACTTTCAAGTTCCTCCACAAACCCCCTTCTCTGCCCCGACAGCTATACCGAGGTGGCTGAATGTCTACCAACAGCCACACTTGATCAGCCATCCCCAGATCAACATGGCCGAGCATTCCCTGAGGACCAGCCTCCCATTTCTGCACGTCCCCACCACTCACTCCCAGGTCCTTTGTTCTGCCCATCTCAAGCACCTTTTCCAAATCGTTCCATTGAATCTCACTCTCAAGAAAGGAACTTATTCTCACTCAGGTATGAGGCCAATAAACCCTGAAGCTGTTAGCTGAGCATGAAGGTTTTAAGCTCAGAATCTCAGTGAGAAGCCAAGTGTGGGGGAACTATCCCATCTCATCGGTGGGAGCTGCAGCCCACATCAATGCTGAGTAACCCACAGGAAACACAGGCTTCCTGATCCATGAAACAGTAGGAGGTATATTACATTCTGTGGCCTGCAAATCAGAGCCCAGACCTCACACCTTCACAATGCCATTAGATGAATACAATTGCGGTGGTGCTGGGGAGGGAACACTAGCTTCTCACTTTGATAAGGTGCCAGGCCAGACCTGCCAGAGACCCTGGAGCTGCGGACAGACAGACGAAACAGGAAGCTGCAGCTGGTGGCAAGATGCAACCTCAGGCCCAAAGAATACAAGCCCACCGTAAGTCCTCACACTTCCTCACTAAGGCGGTTTCCACTCTGCTCATGCAGTGCTCAACCTGAGCAACCTGACAGGAACCTCACCCGCCGTCACGGGACTGCAGTACAAGCAAACACGCTAAGAGGCAAAGCCACAGGCAAATAAGGAAACTCAATTCCAAAAGCATGAATTCAGCAATCGCTCCATCTCAGGCACAGAGGTTGAATGAATAAGACCTGGCCCTGCTATTGCAACATGGAGAAGGCAGATGATTCAATCACTCAGCAAGTACTCACCGTATTCTCAGGCCAGGTCCTGGGGTACCAGGATGATGGAGATATGGTCCCATCCTGGGTCTGCATGTGCAAAAGGAGGAAAGAAAGCACACCTGATGAACCGCGGACAGTGTGGTAAAGGCTCAGGCAGATGCATGGAAAGAACATTCTGGAAGCCCAGAGAACCCTGCAGATGGGACCCTGCCTGGCCCACCTGCACTCTGCCACACCCATAATGAGCTGTGTGCACCCTATACCTTCAACGCCCTTGGTGCCTCTTTTTGCCCCCAAGCTTGCTACCTGTCTCCAACCTTGTGCTCCTCCAGCCAGCAGCATCAGCCTCACCTGGAGGTGGTTGGGAAGGCAGAAGCTCAAGACCCACCCAGACCTGCTGAGGCAGAACCGCCCTTCACCCAGACACCAGAATGGATACGCACACATTTGAGAACCACAGTGTTGAGGGGGCACACCCACGTGACTCTTCTCCATGCCCCATGAGTCCTGTGCAGCCCCTCCTGGGATTCCAGAGAACTTCAGCTGGTCTATGACACCCTCCCTCCCCCAGGCCCGCTTCATGGAGCCTGCTCACCCTGGTGCAGATGGGCACTGAGCCACTTCTCCCCAAGGCCACACTGTATGCCCCTCGAAAGCAAGGACTGAGGTCCCCAGAGTTAACCCCTGCCAGGCACACTCTGTGTTCCATGTTCAAGTGCAGTAAAGATTTGCTGAATGAATTCATAAACCGTACTTCAACTGTTTTAGACATTACACGCTTAGTATATGAACGAGAGGAAATGCGAGGATGCAGGGTATAACTATTTAAAAATGATCTGATTCGTTCACCACCTTTGAAAACATCCAGAGAAGCGAAGGCCATGGCCTTTCGTAAAGAGCCGATTAATGTCAGAGGCCTGGGGCTGACTGCACGCACTGAAGCCGGGAGGGAGGCTGGTAAAAGCCTCCCTGGGTACCAAGGTCGGGATGAGGGATTCAATTTGTCATTTTTTTCTTTTGTCCAGGAGATTAAAAGTTGCTCCGAGCTGGCTGCTCTGGGAATCTTGTGGGGCTGGGTTGGGAGCGGGGAGCACTTGGCAGGAAGCAACGCACCCCGATGCCTACCGCCTCCCTAGGAAGACAGCCCCACCCCAAAAGGAGGCATCCTCCTTTGTTTTCATAGAGAGTCTCAGAGACCCAGGTGCCTTCCCAGGTGGTTTGGGGTTTGAGCGTGAGTTCTGTGCCCCTACGTCCTTCCAGCTCCAGCAGCTGACCTGAGGGCTCTCAGGCTGGAGGAAGAAGCCCAGGGGTTTGGGGAGCGGACACCAGCGGAGGAGGGATGTACAGGAGGAAGACGTGCCACAGGGATGAGCTGTAAGGCTGCAGTTACTAATTCATTTGGATGAAGCTGCTATACTATAATTAAGGAAGAATCTCTCCAAGTTTGGAGTGCACAGAACAATAAACAGCTGCCTGCTTTGATTAATAGCCAGAACGTCACTGAATCCGTGCCCAGCAGCCGTTCCGGCAGGAGCCTACTGACTCAGGAAGGCTTTCTCCTCCGGGCCAGGCCAGCCGCTGGGCATTCATTCCATCGACCCGGATGGCATGCAAGAGAGGGCTCTTTTGTCACATAGGTTGAGGGAACACCAAACTGAACGAAATCACAAAATCAAAATTCAGTTGGTGCCCCGACTGCAGGGCTTCTCAGAGCCGGGGCCAAGCTCCTGTTAGCTGTGACTCTCCCAGAGAAGCAGGGAGACCACAGTGATTAATCACAGAACCCTTCCAAGGTGGGGATGGGGAGTGTTGAAAGGGAAAGACAAGAGAAGGAACCTGGAAGGAAGTGTCTTGTCCCATTGGGACACAGCCCTCACTGATCCTCACACTTTCCCTTTTCCCCCTTCACTGTTAGGAGGTGGGCACAAGACATGCCCAGCCTCATTCTTGACTGTCAACAGCACCAGGTCCCAATTTCTGAGGCTACAGTAAACGTTGATAATAGCTTGTAAGCAGCAGGGTAGGCAACTGGAAGGGATCCAGAGCAGGCCTGGGGACGAGATACAGTTGAGGAACTGTGTTTAGATGGCAGGAGGAAAGACAGAGGAGAAACCATTATTACTTAAACCCTACAAGAGACTGTCATTAGAGTTGCTCCTAATATCTAGAGTCATTCCTACTGAGTAGAAGATCAACTTCTCCCACCTTTCCTGGAGTTAGGTATGGTCATGTGACTGACTTTGGCCAGTGGAACAGGTGTAGAAGTTGAGTGTGGTCATGTGACTTGCTTTGACCAATGGAACAGATGTTGAAGTTGAGTGTGGTCATGTGACTTGCTTTGGCCAATGGAACTGGAGTAGAGGTTGGGCAGGGTCATGTGACTGACTTTGGCCAATGGCAGACATGTATAACCTCCCATACTCCCTTGACTCTGCCATGGTGCCCAAGGGTCACTCCAGATAGTGAAGGCTGCAGATGGGGAAGCCTAAATCTCAGGCAAGCGCAGTGTGCTTCAGAGCCCTGTGGTTTAAACCACTGAAATCAGGGTATTGTCACCTCCTCAAAATCAAGCCTGGTTTAACTAATACAGAAGCTGATCCCAGGAGTGAGTTGCTGTAGCAGAAACCCAAATATGTCGTTTTGGCTTTGAGATCAGGCAACAGGAGTTTAGAAAACTGATACCAAAGGCTAGAAAGATGGTGATCATGTCATGCAGTGGCCAGATTTTTGTAGAACTGTTGCCTGAGGTGCCTTGAGAAGTAGGTCAGCCATTTGGTGAAGAAACAAATCAAGGGAGTGGGCGCTACACCCAGAGAAAAAGCAAATGGATCGGGGGTCTCAGGATAGCAGTTCAGACAAAGGTGTATCATCCAGAGTAGCCTGAATGGAGGACAGACAGAGCAGTCCAGGGGAAAGAGCCTGCCTGTGTGACTCTCCCGCTGAAGCCAGACATCTCAAGGGCCTTGAGAGTAGGTTTGACAGGCCACATGACCACACCCAACTTCTTCTACTCCGGTTCTATTGGCCAAAGAAAGCCACATAACCACACCCAACTTCTTCTTCTGTTTCACCAGCCAACGCAAGTCACGTGACGAGGCAGTCGCATGACAAGGAAGACAGGGAAACACAAGGAAGAAACAACAAAGAAATTTAGAAATGAGAATTACATCTCCCAAGGAAGGGTGGCGTGGCAATTGGAACACGGAGCTGAAGAGATGAAGCCCTCACCACATTTTCAGAGGACTTCGAGGCCACAAGCCTCCCCAGCATGCACAGCAGGGCACAGAAACACCTTAGGCAAAATGAGCCTTGGCCTGGCCCAATTGTCTACAGCCAGGAGTGGGCTGGGAAGACTGCTCTATCCCCAGGGAGAGCTGTCCCCACGCCTACTTCACATGTGGCTAAGAGGAGAATGGAGAAAGCAAACCTGCCAGAGAATGGAGCCAAGGGCTGCAGAGGACCTAGGGAGCTGCTGCCGGGGAGCAGAATCAGTATCAGATCAAAGAATATTCCCCACCCAGAAGGAGAGTCAGGCCTCAAAATGTTTACCTAGCCAACAGGTGAATGCCGTGGGCCCCTGCTCTGCCCCTTTCTGAATGGGGTGGCCACCCTGTCCTCGTCCTGTAGTCCTTGGGTCCAGGATTGCAGGTAATTTGTCTTTTCAGCTCCTAGATACCTGAGCAGGAGGTGCCATGTCCAGACCCAATGCAGAGGCCACTGTGCCTCACTAGAGATCCCAGAGCAGACCCGGCCAGCAAGCAGGAGGCTCCTGGGTTCTTCCCCAAGTGGGCTAGTAGCTGGCACAGCCTCTTTATATTTATATTTGGAAATATAGCATTTGCTGATTAAAAATAGAACTAATGATATCTTTGTTCAACATAAGAAGACAACGGTTTAGAGAAATTATAGTTTCCCTCTCTTTCAAATGTTCTGCATCTATGGCATTTTCAAGTATTATAGAATTTTTCAGAATATCTCTAAGAATAGCCTCTCCCAGGATCCACACAGAGGGCATGAGATTTACCCTCTTCAATGGAAGGAAAACTATTCCCAAGCCTTTAAAAGAGTTTCCCTGTGTCTGAAGCCACATGAAGTCACCAGAACAATCGTTCCAGAAAAATGTCTTTTCATCACCCTGCGGTGGGAAGAGTGCCCTTTTAGAATCCAGATCCAACAGGGAGCCCTGGATCCCCACTGCACTCCCCTCCCCTTGCCGGCCTTACCACCCGTTGCCCCTAGCCTGGTGGGAGAGGGGGTGTTTCCACAGATGCCCTAAGCTGTGCAGGCCACGGCTGGCCCCCATGGCGAGAGGAGGGGGGCTCCTGCAGGCTCTAGCAGCCAAGACCCCCAAGGAGGCCTGCTCTGTGTGTGTGTGTGTGTGTGTGTGTGTGTGTGTGTGTGCGTGTGTATGAGAGACAGAGAGAGAGAGAGCGCCAGCATACTCCTCAGAAACGATTTGCAGTCACCGGTAATAGAAACACATCTAGAATAAGGCAGTGAAAAATGAAGGGAAAAAGAATTGTACAGTGAAAGCACACGAAACTAGAATAAAAAGAGAAACAACGGACTCGGGGAAATAACAGCATGGAACATGACAAAGAGTCAATATCCGGACGCGATAAAGATCTCGGCCTTGTATCTGCTCCCAGACAGTCATAAACTGTGGAGAGGGCCCAGCAGAGCACCTGCCTGTGCGAACGTGTGCGTCCGTGTACAGGCACATGTGTGTGTGTGTGAGTATATGTGAAGGCATGTGTGTTCACGAGTGTGTATGTTACTGTGTTCCCATGAGCGTGAGAATGTGTGTGTGCACATGTGTGAGTGTGTGAACATGTGTGGGCGCGTGCACCCAAAGGCAACTGACAGTACCGAAGCAATGACCTGAGACCAACACTGTCCCCAAAGGCGACCCAGTGTGGAGAGGCAGCATGGGAGGAAGCAGAGACTGCTGAGCTCTGACCCCGCCCTGCACTGGCTCACCATGGGGCCTTCTGCACAGTGACTTGGCATCTCCAGCTTTGTTTCCTCGTCTGGAATGGGAAGAATCCCGCTGTTGCTGCGCAGTTAAAGGATGGAATGCGTGTGGTGCCCAGCACAGCTCAGGTCTCAGTGCACTTTCACTGTCGTCCTTCCATGTGGAAATTCACTCTGTTGGAGAATTCGCCTTCTAGAGAGACATGGCCAGATGGGCCTTTGGAGTGCCTGGGCTGACAGGGTTTTCTCTCTGCAGATGCAAAGGTTCTAGAGATCTGCAGACCCCAACCTGGGGTACACCAGGGAATGGAACCAGGGAAGGTCCAGGCCAGGACAGGCAGTGCTTCAGTGAGGGATGGGACCCTCCAAAGACAGATGCTGTCAGTGCCAAAGGAGCCTCCCTCTACCACCCCCTTTGTAGACACTTCCGACACACATAGGGAGACAGGAGGGCTCCAGGGTCCAACAACCAAGGCCCAGACCCCAGCACTGCTAGACCCTAATGCGTCCTGTTGGCCAAGTTACTCCTGGCTCCAATATGAGGTGCCAATGAGATGGTGCCTGCACACCATGCTCTGGTGCTCAGTAAGCCATGTTCTTTGTCATCACATGAAGAGGAACACTTCCAAAGGCATGGGCACCTCCACCAAGCGGGACAGGCACCCACCCAGCGCTGCTTTTGATTTGCCTTTACTCTCCCTCTCCAATGTTGGAAGGACGGTCCCGCTTCACAACGAACTCCCTGGGTCCTTGAGAACATCCCCGAGACCCCGTGGCTGAAGGGATGATGCAGTGGAGCACTAGAGATGTGAGCCCTCTCCAATAAAGAGCTGCACAGTCTAGGACTGCTGAAGGGTTGCTTTCACTCAGCAGACAAACATTTGTATGATAATTAGGTTGCAGGAGGCCAACGTTTTAGAAGACCGTGAATATTTTTACAATCATTCAAACGTCCAACCCTGGGTCAGTGGTTAAATTAATAACTATTCAAAGGAATTCCAGGTAGCAATGAGTGAGTGTTGTCACATCCATACATGACTATGAGTGATTTTTGTCTGATTATTTCTACTCTTTGGTGTTTTCTGAATCATCTATCTCATACAATGAGTATGCATTACTTTACTGAGAGTAAACAAATTAATTTTTTAACATATGCGTAGGGTGAAGAGCTACAACGTGTTTGGAAAACAGTTGTATAAAGTTATTAAGGATGTAATGGGTGCGTTTGGCCCTTTGGAAAATTTCCTCTAATACTTAGCCTATCATCTTAACAACAAAGAGAAATGGAGGTTGAAACCCTTCTGAGGCTGCAGGGGATACCATTTTCCCATGACTCTAAAGTGGACCCCACTGGGCCCAGGGGACCCAGGCCCCACCCCAGCCGATTCCATCACCAAGTTCACTCCCGACATCGAACCAGACCCCTGCTCTTCCTCCTGCTGTCCCCATGGTCCCCTGTCCCACCCACTCTCAGCGCATACCCGGGTCATCAGACAGATCCTGCCCCCCACCTCTCCTGCCTCCCCTGCTGGTCCTGTTACGGGAGGAATTTAGAGAAAGATATGTTACAGTCCGAACCCCCCAGGACCTGTGAATGTGGCCTTATTTGGAGGCAGGGTCTTTACAGAGATAATGAAGCTAAATGAGGTCCCTAGGGTGGGCCCTAGTGCAAACACTGGTGTCCTCACCAAAAGGGAACTTTGGCCACACGGAGAGGGAAGACGTACCTGCAAGCCAGGGAACACCTGAGCCTCCCAGAGACTGAGAGAGGGGTCTGGGCAGGTCCTCACAGCCTCAGAAGGAGCCACCAGAATTAGTTTCTGTTTTTTAAGACCCCGGTGTGTGGCACCTTGTGATGCCAGCCCCAGGAAGCTTGTGTAAACCCTTCCTCTACAAGGCAGCCAAGGTGATTTAAAAAAAAAAAAAAAAAAAAAAAAAAAAAATCTGAGCACATCATAGCGTGCTTAAACCCAGCTAGCCACTTCCAAATTGGCGTAGACTCTGAAATGTTAGCAGAGCTGGCAGGCCGGTCCCCACCTGGCTTCTTCCTCCCTCTAACTGCAGAGCAGTTCAGCGCCCTGGGCTCCCCTCGATGCTGCACCCACCTCGAAGCTCCGCCACTCTCACACACGACCCGAGGCACTCCTGCCTGTCTCCCTCCTCTCTCCCCCGCACAGGCACTCACGAAGCCACGCCGCCTCCCTGCCAATTTCTCCAACTCCCTTGTAGGGTGTCAGTTTAAATAAGACCACTTATTCTAAGTGAAGTAACTCAGGAATGGAAAAACAAACATCGCACGTTCTCGCTTGTAAGTGGAGCTAAGCTATGAGGACACAAAGGCATGAGAATGATACAATAGACTTTGGGGACTTGGGGTGGGAGAGGGGTGAGGGATAAAAAACTACATATCGGGTACAGTGTACACTGATCAGGTGATGGGTGCACCAAAAATCTCAGAAATCACCACTATAGAACTTATCCATGTAACCAAACACCACCTGTTCCCAAAAGCTGTTGAAATAAAAAAAAAAAAAAATCTATAACGCGTCTCAGCAAACAGCGCGCGTCTCAGCACCCAGCTTAGAGTGACTGGGACAGGAGACCATGGGGACAGCCCCGGTTTTTTCCCAGTGCCTCCCTCCTCTTCCTCCTGCTTGGAGTGACTCCTTCCTCCAGTCCGGGGTTGATCCAGCTCAGCACTGTTGACATTTGGGGCCAGATCAGCCTTTCTTATGGGGGGCTCTCCTGGGAATTTTAGGGTGCTTAGCAGCGTCCCTGGCAGAACCCCTCCCCAACCACAGTGATGACAACAAAGGTGACTCCAGGCATTGCCAAGCATCCGTTGGGGACAAAATTGCAAAACCACCCTTGACTGAGAGCTGCTGCTCTAGCGGTAAAGGCCTTGAAGGACTGGACAGTGCCCGCCTCACTCCCCACTGCATCTCCCCTACTTCAATCGCCATTGCATCTCCCCCACTCACTCCCCACCACATCTCTCACAACAGCGGACCCTGGGCCCTCTGCAGACTCATGTGATGGGCAGAAGGATGGATGGGTGAATAGGAGAACCTGCAGACACATTTCAGTTGTCGGTGGCTCAGCTGCAGCGGAACCCTCACTCTTGCCCCTGGTGTTGGAATAAGCCCTGCATCACTCCCTGACAGCCTGGGGGCCTCGGGTGGGGATGCCCTCGTGAAACCCAGTCCCCATAGTGGCCGTCTCCCATCTCCTGTTCCTCTCCTTTGGCACATTTCACATGCACCAGGGCTTTGTATAAACTTGTTATCCATCAAGGTGAAAGTCAGATAAATAAAAATGAACCGACAGAAGGGCGAATAGCATCAGATCCCTCCTGGGCAGAGAGATAATATGCTGACACTCTAATGGTTGTATTAACAATTTAATAGAGCCCAAGCGCCCAGGGCCAGGCCGGTCTCCCAGCAGCCGGCAGCATAGCAGATGTCTGCTCCCACGCCGGGACCGGGGGCCAGGCCCTGGACTCCCGGTGTCCCTGAACGGGTCAGCATGGAGGTCTGGAGGTCTGATCGAGCCTTGGTTTTCTCCAGTTCCCTGGGCAGAGTGAGCCTTGCAGTCGCAGCTTTGGGAGAGGAGCTGGACACTGTGCCTGTTCCTGCAGTTCAGGGGTCCCCCACCAAGAGCAGTTGGCATTGACTTTGACCAGGGGCACAGAGCCTAGGGCCCCTGAGAGCTGGACCACGCACAGTCACTTCCCCTCTTTAAGCCCCTGCACAGCACAAAACTTGGCATGCAGTTAGTGCTCAATAAATGTTTGTTCAGTGGAGGCTGCATGGGTGGGGAGAGGTGGGGGAGAGCTAGTATGCCTGTGGCCGGAAAAGACCAGTGGTGGCTGCAGGAGAAGGCTCAGAGCCTGAGAACCCAGCTGCCACGCCCCAGCGGCAGCGCCCTGGCCGGCCCTGTAATCTCACTGAGCCTCACTCCCACAGAGGAGTTCACGGTGCTCCCTCATGATGTTGACCTTGAAACCAGGTGAGAGAGCGGGTCTGGAAGCACCTTAGAAACTGAAACAGTTTGTGACTCAGCCTTGTTTCTGTGCGAGTTTGAGCTCCCAGATGGGCGATTTGCCATAAACTCGGCTTCAGCTTCCGAGGGGGTGGGGCTGAGCTACTGGCTGGCCCTGGCAGCATTTCCCAGGAGCTGAGAAAGCTCCCCTGCCTCACCTTGCATGGAGCTCGGCTGTCTTCCCTGTCCAGAGCACCTGCCTCCTGAACATAAATGGGTTTTTGATGCCTTGCTGTTTCCTTTATCTTTCTCTTCTACAATGGGCTTTGAAGGGAACCGTGATTACTTTTCTGTAAACATCCAGGACTGGGCCCAAGACTTTCCAAAATATTTTCTAAAGTTATCAAAAAATGCACACACACGCACACACATACACAGATACACACTCGTGCATATGCGCACATACACACCCAGGGGACTGGGATCATGTTAATAGCATTCAGCTTTTCTACTCTTCTGGGAAATGCTTTAAGAAAAGTTGAAAGTCTCATATCTCAAAAATCAAATCAATGGGCACTTTTGAAAAACAGATACATATAGGAAAAAGGAAGAAAGAAACCAAAGGCTTCTTTCAGACGCCTCACCCGGAGTTCGCTGCATTTCCGCCCAACTTTCTTTATGTCAGAGCTGCTGCGCATTCTGCTGCCTTTGCCTGCTGGTTAGAAATCATAGTCCATATTTTTAAACTAAAGGAAGAAAGTCCTCATGTAATTTAGTGGTGGTTATTTGTCACCTATTCCTGAAAACAAATGCCTGTGGCAGTGAAGGCCAGCAGATTTACCGGGAGGGAAAAAAGATCTATATTTCCTGGACCAAAGTGACGTTACCAGATTGGGTAATCGCTGCATAAGCAATAAATTACACATTGATTAATTGTGCTTCTAGGGCTTTCTGGAGTATTTTTCATGGGGACTGTTGTGTACACGCTCACAGTGAATTGGAAAAGGCAAGGCCTGGCCTGGGGACCCACTCCAAACAGAAAGAAACAAAGACCACCAACGAGATTTCAGAACCTCCCACCTATTTCGTGAAGGTGTCCCTCAGCAGTGAGGGATTCCTGTGCACATCAGATACACACATATTCTCCATCTATAAAAATAGACTTGAAAATAACTCCCATGAGATACCACTGTACACCTATTAGAATGGCTAAAGTCTTAAAAGAATGCTGACAAGGACACAGAGCAAGAGCCATCCTCCTTCATTGCTGGTGGGAATGCAGAATGGCACCGACACTTTGGAAGGCAGCTTTGCAGTTTCTTACAAAGCTAAACACAGTCTTTCCATACAAACCACAATTGCACTCCGCTGCGTTTAACCAAATGAGTTGAAAACTTACGTCCACACAGAAACCTGCACAGGAATATTCCCAGCAGCTTTATTCATAATTTCTGAAAACTAAAAGCAACCAAAATATCCTTCAAAAGGTAAACGAATAAGCAAACTGTGGCACATCCATCTGATGGAATATGAGTCAATCATTTAAAAAGAAATGAGGCCAGTGTCGTGGCTCATGCCTGTAGTCCCAACAGTTTGGGAGACCGAGGCAGACGGATTGTTTGAGCCCAGGCGTTTGAGACCAGCCTGGGCAACATGGTGAAACCCTTTCTCTACTAAAAACACAAAAATTAGCCAGGTGGGATTGCATGTGCCTGTGCTCTCAGCTACCTGGGAGTCTGAGGCAGGATTGAGCCCGGGAGGTTGGAGCTGAAGTGAGCTAAGATCATATCACTGCACTTCAGCCCAGGCAACAGAGCGAGACCCTGTCTCAATTTTTAAAAAAAGAAAAATGAGCCGGGCGTGGTGGCTCACACCTGTAATCCCAGCACTTTGAGAGGCCGAGGCTGGTGGATCATGAGGTCGGGAGTTCAAGACCAGCCTAGCCAACACAGTGAAACTCTGTCTGTACTAAAAATACAAAAATTAGCTGGACATGGTGGTGCACACCTGTAGTCCCAGCTATTTGGGAGGCTGAGGCAGGAGAATCACTCGAATCTGGGAAGCAGAGGTTGTGGTGAGCCGAGATCATGCCACTGCACTCCAGCCTCGGCAACAGAGTGAGACTCCATTTCAAAAAAGGAAAAAGAAAAATGAAATGACCTTTGAGCTCAGAAGTTCAAGACCAGCCTGGGCAATGTAATGACACCCCATCTCTACAAAAAAATTTAAGAATTAGCCCGTTGTGGTGACACGTGCCTGTAGTCTCAGCAACTTGGGAGCCTGAGGCAGAAGGATCACTTGAGCCCAGGAGGTTGAGGCTGTAGTGAGCTATGTTCATACCACTGCACTCCAGCCTGGAAGACAGAAAAAACCCTGTCAAAAAAGGGAGCTATCAAGACATGGGTGAAAAGAAATGTCTTAAATGTGCATTGCTAAATGAAAGCAGTCAACCTTAAAAGGCTACTTACTGTATGATTCCAATGGAAAAGGCAAAATAATAGAAATGGTAAACAGATCAGTGGTTGCCAGGGATTTGAGGATGGGAGAGACTGAATTGGTGACACGTGAGATTTTTTAGGGCAGTGAACTAATTCTGCATGATACTGGTAGACACATGACATTATGCACTTGTCAAAACCCATAGAATTCTACAACACAAAGAGAGAACCTTATATGTGAATTTTTTAAAAATCAGTTAGGAGGTCAGGGGATCCCAGGATGGGATGGAGATGATGATAAAAGAATCTGTACTACAAATGCATGACATCGCCTTACTGAAGGAGGTAAGAGGAAAAGGTACTGACCTCAGTAACTGTTGAGTAAAGACTGTTAGACTAAAGAGAAATGCATCTTCACATAGCACTGGACTCTAGCTGGTGAAGTTGCTTCCTATGGGGATTCAGGTTAACAGTTCTATACTTATATACAGAGATCACATAAATTAGTAAATGGATGGAGAATAGCAGGAAGCAGGTTACAGATAAGCAAAGGAGGAAACTAGAGTGAACCTTGTGGAATAGGGTTAGAGTTGGAGACCTCAATATGAACTCATGTTTTGTTTAATTTAAATACAGATGGAGAGATAGATGATAGATAGATAGATAGATAGATAGATAGATAGATAGATAGATAGATAATGCATACACATGGGTCACTCTACATACATATACTTCCTAGCTCTACCCATGAGAGAGCCCTGTAGCAATGATCACACACAGCACCGGACCTTGGTTTGCAAATACCATTCTCCAATTAAAAAGGAACCAGGGCTCTATAGAGAAATTGCTGCTTCTAGTGCTGAGACATGACACATATGAGATAAGCCCAGAGCATCCTGCAATGGCGGAAAGTAAGGAAGTGCTCAAAAAACAAAATAATGGGAGGATCTCAAAATTGTTCCAGCGCTGGCCGTGGGAGCTCTTCCAGTTGACTGCAGCGAACTGGAGAGCACCCCAGCTCCCATGGGCAAAGCTGGAACAATTTAAGCAAAACAGTAAGTATAACCTGAAGTATTTTTTTAAATCCATGATTCTATACTGATATGAATCAATGATGATTGATTAAATCAGTGAATAAGTAAATAAATGCACTGCACTTCAGCCTGGGCAACAGAGCGAGACCCTGTCTCAATTTTTAAAAAAAGAAAGGATATTTTATTATAGCAGCACAGGCAAACAAAGACAGTCCCCCAACGTACCACAGACTAGTCTATGAGAATAGACTAGTCTCCAATACAGAAGAATTCTAAATAATTTATGTAAATAACTACCCTCACAAGGAGGTAAAGCACAATTCCCCACTCCTTCCACATGGACTGTGCTCGGTGACTTCATTCCAAAGAGTACAGTGTGGAAAGAGGAAAAAAATAACTAACTTTCTCATGGAGAAATGTGACAGACTCAGCCAGCTGATGAAGGTCAACATCAACACTGGTGAGTCATGTGGATAGTATGTGCCCTTGAGCTGATGGGATCAAAATGGCACTTCACCTCCGTGGTCTTCCTCCCAAGAACCCATACCCCAGTCTAACTAGGAGAAAACCATCACAGTCCCCGCTGACAAACATTTTTAACTACCTGACCAGTACTCCCTGAAACAAAGTCATCAAAAACAAAGTCTAAGAATCTTTACAGCCAAAAAGAGCCTAAGGAAAGATGATAAGTTAACATGATATGGTTTCCCGGGTGGGATCCTGGAAGGGAAAAAGGCATTAGGAAAATGCCAATGAAATCTAAATAAAGTGTAGAGTCTAGTCAATAATCATGCATCAATATTGGCTCATTAATTCTAACAAATGTACCATACTAATGTAAGATGTTAAAATAGGAAAAGCTGAGTGAGAGGCTTATGGGAACTCTCTGTACTATCATTGCAAATTTTCTGTAAATCTAAGATGATTCTGAAATAAAAAGTTTATTTAAATAAGCGTGGTGTGTGTGTCTACATTTTCACAAACAAACCTGGGCACCAGTACAAAGCCCCCTTCTGTCCCTGCCATGGTTTGAGTGTAAGTGCCCCTCCCAAATTCTTATGTTGGAACTTAAACTCCAATACGACAGTAGTAAGAAGTGGAGCCTACGTGAAGTTATTACGTTTTTCAGAATGGTTATTTAGAATGGGATGGGCAACCTTATGAAAGTGCTGGAGGGAACTCGCCAGGCCTCTCTGCCCTTCTGCCTTCACTCTGTGAAGACACAGCCTTGGTTCCCTCCAGAGGATGAGCAACAAGGTGCCACCTTGAAAGCAGGAATGAGACCCTCACCAGACACCCACCCTGATGCTTCCTTGATGTTGGACTTCCCAGCCTCCAGAACTAACAGAAATAAATTTCTGTTGTTTATAAATTACCTAAGATATATATTTTTTTTTGAGATGGAGTTTTGCTTTTTTTGCCCAGGTTGGAGTGCAATGACATCATCTTGGCTCACCACAACCTCCGCCTCCCGGGTTCAACTGATTCTCCTGCCTCGGCCTCCCGAGTAGCTGAGATTACAGCCATGTACCACCACACCCAGCCAATTTTGTATTTCTAGTAGAGATGGGGTTTCTCCATGTTGATCAGGCTGGTCTCGAACTCCGACCTCAGGTGATCCACCGGCCTTGGCCTCTTAAAGTGCTGGGATCACAGGTGTGAGCCACCGTGCCTGGCCACCTAAGGTATTTTATTATAGCAGCACAGGCAGACAAAGGCAGTCCCCCAACATGCCACAGAGCATAATTCTGACAACTTCCACCAAGCGGAACGGGGCAAGCCTGGAGGCTCAAAAAGAGAGCCCTCAAAAAGCCGGATCGGTCAAGCACTTTAATCTCCCAGGCCTGTGGCTCAGCAGTTTCTGAGCAGAGAACTCCACACATCCTGAGGAAGGCCAATTCTGGGGCAGGAAGGAAGATCAGCAGATCGGGGGAAGCCCTGCAGACTCTGCCCTCACTACCACAGCCACCAAGCCCACTCTTGGGACATCTCCACCCACAGCACCATGGGCTTTGAGGGTCAAGCCAGCAGACAAGGCCACTTATTTAGCACCCTTTGCTCCCCAAGGCTGGAGCCATCTGATGTATTTCAGAAATTTTCCATCAACAGCTGGAAATTTTCTTAATGCTTTGTTCTTAAAGAGATAAACTTTTATTTTCTGACTGTTGTAATAACGTTAAAACAAAATTTACTTCTGCAAGAAAAGGAATTACCTCTGGTTGTACCTACTGTGAGATATTTTGCATGTGCTGTTTCAACTGACCCCATACCAAGGCCGTAAGGATTCTCATGGTTCCCATGCTGTAGGTGAGAAACCAGAGACTTGAATAGATTCGAGACATGCCCAGGTTCCAGTGCTGATCAACAGAAAAACTCAGGAATTTGGTTCTTTCACCCTCCACTGTGCTGGCAATGGTGGATAAAGCAGAGTTTGCTTTCCTGTAGCCCTGGAATAGCCAGCTTGCCCTGCTGTGAGCCTTGCATAGCAGGGTCCCTCTCCCTTCCATTCCTACACAAAGCACTGGAGGCTGCTGTCGGTAGAAGGGATCTGAGGCCCAGGAGCTCCCCGTCCAGCTCGAAGTGTCTGAGACCAAAGCTGCAGGTTCCCACCCACTGCTCTAGGCACCACACCTGGCACCCACAGCCTTGAGCACAGAGAAGGCTGTAGAGTCAGCTGCTGCATCCCCCACACCACTACACAATAGAGCGGCAGCCACCCAGGCAGGCGGAGCTGCCTCCAGCCTGGCACCCCCACCAGGTACCGCACAGCAGATAGAAACACAACAATTAAACCGAGAGGCCCTCCAAGGGGTAAGGAAATGAAAGTGAGTGGGAAGTAAAAATGATAGAGATTCAGTCCCACCCATCGGGAGACAGGAACACGGTGCTCTTCGGAAACACAAGTGGTTTGCCTGATCTCACTTTGGGTTTTATTTTACTTCACTTTTTAATATGTGAAAAGTCCTGGAGGTCACCCACGGAGCTTGCCAAGCCGGTTCCTCCAACTCCAAAACACATTCCCCAGTGGCCTCTTGTTGCCATGGCAACGGTCTGGTCCAAGCCTCCTCTCCCCCTCTCCCTGGGAAAAGTAATCCACCATATTAACAGGCTAAAGGAAAAATATCACACAATCATATTCATCAAATCAGAAAACGCACATCTCAAAATCTATACAGTCGTCCCTTGGTACACATGGGATATTGGTTCCAGGACCCCCCACCCGCCTGCCTATACCCAGATCCACACATACTCAGGTCCTGTAGTGGGCTCCGTGGGATGTATACATTTAAAAAGTTGGCCTGCTGTATACCTGGGTTTCAAATCCCGGGAATCATATATTTTCCATCAGCTGTGGCTGAAAAAAGCCACGTATACGTAGACCCACACAGTTCAATCCTATGTTCTTCAAGGGTCAGCTATACTCATTCATGATAAAACTCTCAGAAAAATAACAATAGGGGAGGAATTCCCTCAATTTGATTAAAAAGCATCTACAAAAAGCCCACATCCAACATTTAACAAAATGGAGTAAGACTGAATGCTTTCCCAAGAGGTTGGTAACAGGGCAAGAAAACCCATTCTCACCGCTTCTGCTCTGGTAGTACTAGCAGTCTAGCCAGTGCAATCAGGCAAGTAAAGTTTTTAAAAAGCATCCCGATCAAAAGGAAGGAAAGAACTCATCCCTATTTGCAAATGGCATGATTGTCTATGTAGAAAATCACAAAGAACCAACAAAAATGCTTGTAGATTCAAGCATTTTTCAATTGATTCAAAAATCAATCTTACTTCTATATTGCAGTAATGACCATGTGGATAATGAAATTAAAAACACAATCACTGGGCCAGGTGTGGTGGCTCACACCTGTAATCCCAGCACTTCGGGACCCAGAGGCGGGCGGATCACTTGACGTCAGGAGTTCAAGACCACCTTGTCCAATTATGGCGAAACCCCGTCTCTACTAAAAATATAAAAAATTACCCAGGCGTAGTTGTGGGCACCTGTAACCCCAGCTACTCGGGGGGCTGAGGCAGGAGAATCGCTTGAACCCAGGAGGCGGAGATTGCAGTGAGCCAAGATTGTGCCACTGCACTTCAGCCTGGGCATCAGAGTGAGAGCTTGTCTCAAAAAAAAAAAAAAAATACAGTTGCCACAATCAAGCTAATTCACATATCCATCACTTCATAAAGTTACCTTTTTGGTGGTAAAAACATTTAAGATTGTCTGGGTGCAGTGGCCCACGCCTGTAATCCCAGCACTTTGGGAGGCCAAGGCAGGCAGATCACGAGGTCAGGGGATCAAGACCATCCTGGCTAACACAGTGAAACCCCGTCTCTACTAAAAATACTAAATATTAGCCAGGTGTGGCAGCGGGCGCCTGTAGTCCCAGCTACTCGGGAGGCTGAGGCAGGAGAATGGCGTGAACCCGGGAGGTGGAGCTGGCAGTGAGCCAAGATCATGCCACTGCACTCTAGCCTGGGCGACAGAGTGAGACTCCATCTCAAAAAAACAAAAACAAAAACAAACAAACAAACAAAAAACACTTAAGATCTACTCTGTTAGCAAGTTTCGAGTATACAATACATTGTTGCTAACTATAGTTACCACTTTACAATGTATATGTATATCAAATCATCAGGCTATATACCTTAAATATACACAATTTTTACTTGTCAATTGTACCTCAGTAAGGCTGGTTTTTAAAAACACCATTTACAATCACTAAAACAAATTAAATCATTATAAATCTCAAAAGTGTATAGGGCTTGTATGCTAAACACAACACCACACTGATGAAAGAAATCAACAAAGATCTAAATAAATTGAGAGGCATATCATGCTCATGGATTGGAAAACTCAAAATAGTAAAGATGTCATTTCTCCCTAAGTGGATTTACAGGTTTAACGCAATTCCCATCAAAATCCCAGTGAGACTTTTTATAGATATGGATAAGATTATTCCAAATTTAGCCAAGCATGGCGGTGTGTGCCTGTAATCCCAGCTACTCAGGAGGCTGAGGCAGGAAAATCGCTTGAATGCAGGAGACGGAGGTTGCAGTGAGCCAAGATCATGCCATTGTGCTGCAGCCTGGGTGACAGAGTAAGACCCTGTCTCAAAAATAAATAAACAAAATAAAATTGATTTGAAAAGACAAAGGAACTAGAGTAGCCAAAACAATTGTGAAAAAAGAGAATAAGGTCCAGTGCGGTGGCTCACACATGTAATCCCAGCACTTTCAGAGGACGAGGCAGGTGGATCACCTGAGGTCAGGAGTTCGAGTCCAGCCTAGCCAACATGGTGAATCCCCGTCTCTACTAAAAATACAAAAATTAGCCAGGCGTGGTGACATATGCCTGTAATCCCAGCTACTCGGGAGGCTGAGGCAGGAGAATTGCTTGAACCCAGAAGGTAGAGGTTGCAGTGAGCCAAGATCACACTATTGCACTCCAGCCTGGGCATCAAGAGCGAAACTCTGTCTCAAAAAAATAAAAAATAAAAGAAAGAAAGAGAAGGAAAGAAAGAGAAAGATAGAAAAAGAAAGCAAGAAAGAAAGAGAGAGAGAAAGAAAGAGAGAGAGAAAGAGAGAGAGAAAGAAAGAGAGAAAGGAAACAGAAAGAAAGAAAGAAAGAAAGAAAGAAAGAAAGAAAGAAAGAAAGAAAGAAAGAAAGAGAGAGAGAAAGAGAGAGAAAGAGAGAAAGAGAGAAAGGAAAGAAAGAGAGAAAGAAAGAAAGAAAGAAAGAAAGAAAGAAAGAAAGAAAGAAAGAAAGAAAGAAAGAAAGAAAGAAAGAAAGAAAGAAAGAAAGAAAGAAAGAAAGAGAAAGAAAGAGAAAGAAAGGAAGGAAGGAAGGAAGGAAGGAAGGAAGGAAGGAAGGAAGGAAGGAAGGAAGGAAGGAAGGAAGGAAGGAAGGAAGGAAGGAAGGAAGGAAGGAAGGAAGGAAGGAAGGAAATAAAGTAGGAGGAATTCGTCTACGCAATTTCAAGACTTGTATAGCAACAGTCGTTAAGAGTGTGGGATTGGCGGGAAACAGACCTATAGACCAATGGAACAGAATAGAGAACCCAGAAACAGACCCACACAAATGGGCCCAGCTGGCTTTTGACAAGGGCACAAGAGTCATCACATGGAGCAAGGAGAGCATTTTCAACAAATGCTCTAACAGAGCAATTGGATGTCCATAGGCTAAAAAAAAAGAAGAAAAGAAAGAAACTTGTCTTTTTGATTAAAAAACCAACCCAAAATGGATCAAAGACATAAAATAAAATATAGAACTCTAAAACTTTTAGAAACAATAGGAGAAAAACTTCAGCATCTACAGCTAGGCAAAGAGTTCTAACACTTGATACCAAAAGCACAATCTGTAAAAGTAAGAAATTAACTGGCTTTCCTCAAAATTTAATACGTGTGCTCTGCGAAAGATCCTTCAAGAGGATTAAAAGACAAGCTACCGAGCGAGAGAAAATATTTGCAAACTATATATCTGAGAATGAACTCTGAAAACTTAGTAAACAAGCAAACAAGTTCTCAATCATGCTGTATTTTTGGGGTGGGCTACAGTTTTCACATCGTGATTCTCTCCTTTCTCTCAGAAAACCTTCCAGGCAGCCTCAATTTGTATAATGTCCTTGCTTTCTGGATGAGGAAACGGAGGCTTCAAGACTTCCCTAAGCTTACAGTTCCTAGGAGGTAGACCTGGATTTTTTCTTTCTTTTTTAAATTCATTTGTTTAATTGTGTACAATATACCTAACATGCTTTTTCTTTGTTTGTTTTTGTTTTTGTTTTTTGAGACGGAGTTTTGCTCTTGTTGCCTAGGCTGGAGAAGAGTGGTGCGACCTCAGCTCACTGCAACCTCTGCCTCCTGGGTTCAAGCAATTCTCCTGCCTCAGCCTCCCGAGTAGCTGGAATTACAGGCATGCGCCACCACAGTTGGCTAATTTTGTATTTTTAGTAGACACAGGCTTTCTCCATGTTGGTCAGGCTGGTCTCAAACTCCCTACCAGCGGTTATCCACCCGTCTTGGCCTCCCAAAGTGCTGGGATTACAGGCATGAGCCACGGCGCCCAGCCCATTTTGACCATTTTTAAATGCAGAGTTCAGTGGCATTAAGTACATTCACATTTTATGTCACTGTCATCACCACCATCCATCTTCAGAGCTCTTGTCATCTTACAAAACAGAAACTGTACTTATAAAAAATAATTCCCATTCCTCCCTCTCCCCATCCCCTGGCAACCACCGTCCTACTTTCTGTCTCTATGAATTTGACAACCCCCAGGACCTCCTACAAATGGAATCATCCAGTATTTGTCCTTCTGTTTAAGACTCAGTCATATTCCAGTGGTGGACCTGAATTTGAACTGTCACCCCAAAAGGCAGTCTGGACTGGGTAGTGGTACTGCCCTCTAAAAAGCTGGCCTGTCCCTGGGCACTCCTGAGTCCTTTGTCCTGAGCCTTCAGGCACCCATCAGTCCTGCCTCCCTCCAGTGGCATGAAGGGGCACAAACTTCGTTCCAAAGCTGTACATATGGAGCCCGGAGGAGGTACCCAAGATTGATAAGGAGGATAAAATTGAAGTCAGTTGCGTGGTGGCTCACACCTGTAACCCCAACACTTTGGGAGGCCAAGGCAGACGGATCACTTGAGGTCAGGAGTTCAAAACCAGCCTGGCCAACACAGTGAAACCCCATCTCTACTAAAAATACAAAAAGTTAGCCAGGCGTGGTGGCAGGCGCCTGTAATCCCAGCTACTAGGGAGGCTGAGGCAGGAGAATCGCCTGAACCCAGGAGACAGAGGTTGCCGTGAGCCGAGTTCGTGCCATCACACTCCAGCCTGGACGTCAAAGGCAAGGCTTCATTCTAAAAAAAAGAAAATTGAAGTTTGAAATCAGTTTTAGAAAATGCACATGGAGGCCAGTTGCCATGGCTCACACCTGTAATCCCATCACTCTGGGAAGCCAAGGCAGGCGAATCATGAGGTCAGGAGATCGAGACCATCCTGGCTAATACGGTGAAACCCCGTGTCTACTAAAAATACAAAAAACTAGCCGAGCATGGTGGTGGGCACCTGTAGTCCCAGCTACTCGGGAAGCTGAGGCAGGAGAATCACTTGAACCCAGGAGGCAGAGCTTGCAGTGAGCCAAGATCACGCTGC
The DNA here is from genome assembly GCF_024542745.1 of Macaca thibetana thibetana. NCBI lineage: Eukaryota > Metazoa > Chordata > Mammalia > Primates > Cercopithecidae > Macaca > Macaca thibetana. Next base: position 4,790,232 of record NC_065578.1, read on the forward strand.
TGCACTCCAGCCTGGGCGATAGAGCGAGTCTCCGTGTCAAAAAAAAAAAAAAAAAAAAAGAAAAAAAGAAAAAAAAAAGAAAAGGAAAAAAACGACAAAGAACGTGCACATGGTTATGGGATGCCATATGCAGGCCAGGCAGAGCTAGGTCTAAGGCCCTCCAGGGACCTGCTGAAGCACAGGTGGCTGGATCCAGATGGCGGAAGGAAGGCTGCAGAGGGAGGTGGGTGGGGAAGAGAGGACCAGACGCCGAGGATTGCACTCCTCTCACCACCAGGTTTAAGGCGGTACAGCTATGCAAACACCGCTGGGATTGTCAAAGAACTAAGGAGGGGTTAAATATTTTTTACAAAAATTCTTTTCGTCTAATTTATGTTGTGCTTTCGAAGATGAAGAGGTGGCGGGCTTCGGTTATCAGCAAGAAGGGAGAGAGGGACTATAAACATCTTAGAACAGTGGAGGAGGCTCTCGCCGTCCTTGAGAATATCAATTCCAAAACGATTCTATTCCACCACATAAAGGAGCCAGGCCTTTCAAAGAAAATCAGCCTTTCATAAAATTTCTTGGAAATCTAGTCAAGAAAGTGTGCGTGTCTCCCTCAGATAACACTGCTGTATTATAGGCATTTAAATAGATCAGCGGGCTATGAAAAAATAAAACAGCCATTTAAGCAGAGTGTCTGGAAAGGCAGCTGAGACGGCCCGAGGAAGGTCTTGGACCTGTGGGCTCCAGGAAAACCAGGATGGGGGTTGCCATGGTGACTGTGTATTGCATTCCACCCCTAAGGACAACCAAAAGTCCCTGCAGGACTCCCAGCATCAGCATCACCTGGGGTGTGGGATCAATGCAGATCCCCTAGCCCCATAACAAACCAGCTGAACCCAGTCTCTGGGGGTTGCCCCCAGGAATCTGCATTTTAATGAGTTTCTCAGGTGATTCTTAGAAAATCACAATGGGGCTCCTGACTCACTCTCTGCTGGAGGCCAAAGTCCAATGATGCCAGCAGCGACTCTACAGTCTGCAGCAGGTGCACCTGCACGTGCATGGCCCCCACATGCCAGGCCTCAGCCTCACCCACACCGAGCGCTGAAAAGGCCAAGAAGGCAGCTGGAGATTGCCAAGTTGGTTTCTTTAGAAAGAGGCTGTGAGTCCCCTGTATTCCTGCCCTCCAGGAAATGGGTGGAGGCCCTTACTCTCACCTCATGGAAGGGAGAGGAGCTTGAAGGAGCTCCCTGCGGGGGTGGGCAGAGGGACTGTTGTCAGTCCCCAGGAGTGCACAGGACACAGCCTGCAGGGAGTCGCTCCCAAAGGCCAGGCTGTACCCAGGCTGAGGCTAGCTCTGGCTCCCAGTGGAAGAAGGAGGAGAGGGCTGAAGGGAGATGGCCTCCCCACCAACCACAGCGGCCAATCTGTGGGTCTCCTGGTAAGGAAAATGGCCTGGGGTCCCTTTAAAGAGGGTCCTCCTGGGAGGAGTAGATGGATCAGAGCCTTCAGCATGTGTGGGAAGTGCATGGCCACGTGCCCTGGAGCCAGCCAGGAAGACCCAGCAGTGCAAGGAAAGGGCTGGCCTCCATCGAGACAGCAGCATTCCAGGGACTGGAGAGGAGTCAATCTCCAAGAAGCCCCGCGAATTCGTGGTGCCAAATGCCCCTCCCTGTCCCCTTCCTCATTCCCTTCCCTTACAACCTGGGAAGGACCCTGTGCCTTGGGACCCAGCAGGAAGTAGAGGTCCAGACCTGTTGGAATAAAGACAGCAGAAGGCCCTCACCCCACTCCCTACTTCAGGCTGCCAGCCTAGACCAGGCCAGGTTGGAGGGCCAGAGACACAGGCATTGAACAAAGATCTGGGTTTTGATGGTTTTGCTCAACCAAATACATTAAAGAAAAGGAAGACCACTGTGTAGCTAAAAACAATTATAGGACTTTTCCTTTCCTAAGAAGGACCAGAGCTATGACAGGGCCTGAGGAAGACTTTAACCCAGGGTGATCCAGTGATCCCAAAGAAGACAGAGTGCCCCATGCACCCTATTCATTCACCCTAAGTGCTAAGTAGCCTTGAAGTGAAGAACCATGGACTGTTGGAGTGTGGGGGTCAGAAACCGCTCTCCTGACCCCTGGAAACCTCTTGAAAGCTGAGTTGACCACTTGGGGAACTCAAGTACCTCACAGGACTAAAATAAATCCTTTAAGACAGCCAGCTCCAAGGACAGCAATGTGGAACGTGGTGCTGTGGTTCTGTGCCTTTTCCTGCCCATCCCCAACACTGTACACCCTGAATCCACTCGGGCTCCCACCTGGAGAGGTAGTCAGACAAGACCGCTGGCAAATGTGGAGACTCCCAATTGCCTGACCAACATCCATTCTTGCTATCTTCCTTAGAAACAGAACCCAATTTCTAGCCGGACAACAACATGCTCAATTATTACCGCAATTACTTTTGCACCAACCTAATACAAAACTATATATCCCAGCCTCCTTTACTATATATCCCAGCCTCCTTTACACTAGATGTGATCATGTGATTCCATTGTAACCAATGAGATATGAGCAAAGTGTTGGATGGTACTTCCAGGAAGTCTCCCTAAGAGGGGACACCTGCTTGGGACATGGATGAGATGGCTGGAGTTCCAGCACCCATCTTGGACCATGAGGATGAGGAAAGACTGGAGTATTTATCCCTAACAGCTTCCTACAGCCACCCACCTCCAAACTACTGTTACACGGAAAGAGACATGAAGGACCCATCCTGTTTTGACACTGTCACTGGGAAGGGTTCTGTTAAATGCTGCTGAACCTACACTTGGCTGGTGGATGTATGCAATGACCCTGTCACACGCTTCATCCCACTAAATACACTGCCAGCTCAGGGTATGGTGGGCACCACAGCAAAGGTTAGCTCTCCTCCTGTATGCTTCAGGTGGGAAAAGCATGCTTGGGAGTTTTGACCTTCACTGTCTATACCAAGCCAAGGTGATCCATTGGGTTGATTGGAACCTCCTCCTAATGGGTCTTGGAGGCAGGTGACAGGTGGCATTTGCTGGCTGAAGTGATCAGGTTCCAGGCCAGGTGTGAAGCTGGAGCCGTGACTGGACCTGACTCTCCCAGTTGCAAGTTGCTCTTCAGCACAGGCCTGGGATGGTCCAACATGCTCTCTGGGGGAGACAAAACACAGCTGGTGTTTCAGGTCAAAACATATCCCCCAAACTCCACGTGCTGCAGTCTAACTCCTAGGATCTCAGAATGTGATCTTACTTGGAAATGGTGGCACTGTAGATGTAATTAGTTAAGAAGGGTGAGCCCCTAATCCAAAATGTCTACCGTCCTTATCGAAAGGGGAAATGTGAATCAGAGACACACACACAGGGGACACTGTGGCCATGTAATAGTTGGAGTGATGTTGCCACAAACCAAGAACTATCAGCAGCAGGAGAGGGGCCTGGCACAGATGCTTCCCTAGCACCTTTGGAGGGAGCACGGCCCTATCTGCACCTCGATCTCAGACTCCTGGCCTCCAGAACTGGGGCGATCAATTTTGGTTGTGTGACCATCTCAGTTTGTGGTCCTTTGTCACAGCAGCCAGAGCAGGCTAATACAGGCTCTACCCACACCACCCCACCCTCCAGGAGCATACGTTCTAAGCACCACAGGGAACCAGCTGCCTGGTACTCAGCAAATGGTCCTGAGGAAGAAGGACAGGTGCGTGGGTGGATGGATGGATCAACGTTAATATGAGTGCATAGACGGGTGTGTGGGTAGGCAGATGAACACACGAATGCAGGAATGAATGAATCTGGTGACACACACAGGAACCACCAGATGCCAGAAGGATTCTGCAAAATGCATCACTCGCCACAAGGACACACATCAATCCAGTGTCTGCAACCGGAAGAATGAATGTGTCACACCCCACAGAGTTCACAGAGATCAATGTAACCTCAATACCAGGAAAAAAAATCAGGTCATAATTTTCTGTAAAAGTGGCACACACTGCCCCGATCAATGACTACAGCCATCTGTTTTACTTTTTACACTGTCTATTTTTAATCCTCATGAATAACAAAGGGGTTCCAAAGGAGGAACCAGAAGTAGGGGTTTGCTGCAGTGGGCAGGGGTGCCTATCTCCCAAGGAGATGACGGATGGGCCCTTCCATCAAGGATAACCTCCGCAGAATCTCTTTGCCAGCTGGGCCAGATGAGCAAGGAGGCAGCAGTAACAAGGAGAGAGGCCTGCGCTTAGGTATCGGCCGCCTCCAGAGGTTCAATACGGACCTCCGAAGGAGGCACCTCCACCTCCACGCCAGTGCTGGTCTCCCGATAAGAGAGGGTTTGCCTACTAACTGGTATTAGGTGGAACTGTGGCCCAGAGGACACAGGCATCTGACAAGGTTCAAAGCTGGACATGAGACAGAGAGTGGCAGTCACACCCTTGCTGTCATGAGCCCCTGGCAGGCAAGCATTTTCCGAAGGCTCCGCTTGGGGAAGCTCCCTTCCTGTTGGCCTTGGCCCTGAGTCTGAGAGAATGGATGCCCAGTGGCTCAAGAAGGACCATGCAGGGGCAAGGCCTAGGAGGAGAGCAGCCTGCCCTCCCATTTCAGAGAGAGGCCCCTGCATCTCACCAGTCCTCCCGAGCCCTGGGTGTGGTGGGGTTTAGTGCGAAAGCTGCCAGATGAAGCACATCAGCCTGGCCGGTGTCAGGTGCCTCTGAGGCACCAAAAACTTAACTGTACCCGTCCCAGTGCAGAGACCACTGGGCTTCTCCCCTCCAACAATAATAACCATTGGAGAGAACACTATGTGCCATGAGAAACCTCTGGAAGCAGCTGCCAGAAGAAGCTGTCAGTTAATCTTCTCTCCGAAGCTCTGGACTCATCTGGCTGTGCTTCTGGGGCGCTGGTTGCCAGCGCAGCCTCAGCTGATAAGTAATTAGAAGATAATTAACATTTGTTACATACAATGGGAAACATCTGGACCTACTGACTTATTAAAACCTAAAAACCTCATTCATCAATTGTGTAGTGAAATAGAGAATAGGCTCAGGTTAGGGCGGGTGGGCTTGGTTCAAAGTCAGCCCCCACTCAAATGTGGATTCTGTCCATCCTGGACAGCTACCCCACTCCACCTCTCCATGCTTCCTGCCTGCCCCACCATCTCCAAGGAGGAGAGAAAAGCAAAGGGCCCAGCCCTCTCACACCGGCCAAGTTCTCCTGGAAGAAATAGAATAGCCAAGGCTATGGATGTAATGGCGGCTGGGTCCTCACCCCCAACCCCTTTTCTTCCTGCTTCTTGCCCTTTCCAGGTAAGAAACCTGGAACTCAGAGAGGGAAGGGGCACTGGATATGTCCCCCAGCTGAGATTCACTGCAGCTCAACCTGGAAAGGGTCCGTGACTCCCAGCACCTCACCCACCCCACACTCACAGAGAGGGAAGGACCGAACACAAGAACAAGATCCCTGCGGCCGCTCTCAGCTCCACAGCTGAAGTTGTGCCTGGATGTAGCAGTGCCCAGGTTGTGTGGTCAGCCTTGGGCTTCTGTCCCTCTGTTGCTTTTGCTTCCCACCTCCCATCTTCCCTGTCATCCCCTAGGCAGCAGTGGATGCGGGATGGGTGGGAGCACGTGTTCTGGAGGAGCCGGACGCACTCCCCAGGTGCCTTGGTTTCCAGCCAAAACATTAGGATGTTGCTCTACCAACTAATCATCCTACCTCAGACAGGAGGGCACTGAAAAGAAAACCCGGTGCTCCTGGGAGTGTGGGAAAGCTAGTTAAGGCTGCGGCCATTCTCTCCAGGGAAGCTGGGAAGACTGAAAATCCTGAGGTGGCCCCTTGTGTGGCCATCTCCTGGGGGATGCTTTTGGAGAAATCTAGGACCAAGCCCCGCTCTGTGTCCCCTTTTCAGCCAGAAGGAGAAATACTTCAGAAGATGCAAATAGAGAGGTTTGCGTTCTGGGTTCCCGCCACTCCTCCCACTTCCTTCCTCCTTCCTTTGGGGCAACTGCTCTGCACAGGGTCCAATTACACAATGCAGTGGTGCTGTCAGTCATGGCATCTGAACCCTTGGGCCACAATGATTGGTTCTAAGGGTGGGAAAATGAGCCCTTGAGCCAATGAGAGGCCTGCCCTGGGATTTTTCTTCCTCAAGCCAAGGGAGGAGACCTTTCTCATCTCTGGTTGAGAGACTGCAAAGAAGGAGGCCAGTGGCCATTTGCAGCCCTGGAAAGGCAGCCTGCATAAAGGACAAAGCCAATGGGCAGGGAGCTGGGACTGGGAGTGGTGGATGGGGCTGCAGGAGCTGGCTGACAGCACTCAGGCCCCTGCTCCCTGCGCCAAGCTCCACGTGGACCCTTCTCCAGGTTCAATTTAGGAAGCCAATGGATTTTTTTGTTTTTATGTAAGGCATTTTGAGCTGTATTCCTACTATTTTGAACCACAGTATTGACTAATGCAAATACACTTGATTGTTTCTGGGGAAGGGCAGTCACCCAGCTGGAGACATGGAAAGAAAAGAAAAAGAAAAAGAAAAGAAAAGAAGGAAGGAAGAAAGGAAGGAGAGAAGGAAGGAAAGAGAAGGAAGGGGAAGGTAGGAAGGAAGGGAAGAGAAGGGAAGGAAGCGAAGGAGGGAAGGAGAAGGGAGGAGGGAAGGAAGGAAGGAAGGAAGGAAAGAAGGGAGAAAGAAAGAGAAAAGAAAGAAAGAAAAGGAAGCAGACCTGAAAAAGCCTGAAAGTTCATACGACCAACAAATTAATAGGAAAAATTTAGTCTATTTATCAAAACAAGCCATTATAAGTACTTTTTAAACCCCTATGGCTGCCCTCCTTAGCACAGAGCCCGTAAGTGTTTTAAGCAGAAATCCTCTGGCTTGGTTGGAGTGTATAAAGCACAGGAAATAGACACATCTTCAGAAGAGATGGAGACTTCAGTGGAGGAGAGAGAAAGTGCTCAGTGCAGAACCTCCAATAACACGAACGTCGGCCCCAGGACTTAGGGAGAAGGGAGAACTCCTCCACTTTGAGGGCTGACACTGCCTCCACCCCAGGCCTAGAGTCCAGAGACCCTGGGCACGATGAGTCGTCAGACAAGGGACCCACGGTTTCCAAGCCCTGTGCCCCACCCTTCCCCTTGTAGTTTCCACAACTGCCTGTAAGCGTGGGAATCACCAACTCTATCACAGATGGAGTCTGACGCTCACTGCTGGGAAGTGGCAGACCCGGATTCAAACCTAAGCCCACCTGGCTCTCAAACCTGTGATCTTTCTGTGACCCGCTCTGGGTCACAACCCCCAGCCCTGACCTCCCTCATCAGGGTCCCATCCCCTCATTTTCAATCAAAACAGAGAAGGCTGTAGGTCCCTCTCCCAGGGCCCTCACGCCATGGCAGTTCAGACTGACAAGAACAATCTTGGAGGGTCTCAGCCAGCCCTTTGAGGGAAACTGGCCAGGACAGAAAACTCAGTCACTTAGGGCCACGAAACTACTAGGCAACCAATTTGCAGAGAACTTGTCCTTAACTTGTGCCACCGGCAAGGTCTGCATGGGCAATTTGGGTCTATCAGCCTTTAAATTATAGATGGCCGCATCACTCGTCAGGCCTGCCGCAGAGCCGAGATGGAGGAGCCTGGGGTGACTGACAGCTTCAATAAATGCATTCCTGCCAGGAATATAGCATTACCACATGGAGGTGCTTTGGAAAGTATTGAACTTCAGGAAGAAATAAAATAAAAGTAAAATGGCTCTGGCACTCCTGGGCGCTCCATCATTATTGCCGGATACAGTGGGGAGACAAAGAACCCAGGAGGCCATCATCAGATAAATACCGCGCTGTGCTCTGCCAGCGAAGGCACCGTGTCCCAGCTCCCGCACAGCCATTCGTAAAGCAGGTGTCTGGCACGAGTGGGGAATCTTTGTCCAGCAAGGAGAGCCCTCGGGGGACATGTAGGGCAGCCTTCTCCTTCACAGATGGGGAAACCAAGGCCAAGGTCATGCCGTAGATCAAGATGATGGACCAGAAGGTGTTCAAATGGGCAAGCAGGCAGCAGCATCCCAGACAAGTCAGGCACAAGACAGGCTCCTAGGTTCACCCTGAGTGGCGGCACTCAGCGGTGAGAACCCTGCAAGCTGCCATGCGGCCTGCGTAGGACACTGTCTGTGCCCTCAAGGAGTCATAAAGGGCAGGTTAAAACCAGAGCAGTCCCTCGTATCCCCAGCCTGCTTCTTACTTCCTGCTGTGGCTGATGGCCGGAAGCCTCCAGTGACGGGCTGAGCTTGATTCTGAAGGCAGTGGTCTGTCCTTCTGGTCTACCTGCTCTCCTCCCCACGGTGTGCCTTTGCCCTTCTGGCAACTGAGAACTGTCCAGGCCCTCACTCTGCTCCTTGTCTCTGAACCAGGTTGCTGGGGAGTCCACAGGGTGAGCTCAGCAAGGCCAGGACATGGTCTCACCCACAGCTGCCTCCCCTGCCCCTACAACAGCACCTGTGATGTAGCAGGTGCAGACAGGGCCAGGGATCCAAGAATAGACCAGACTCAGATACGAATAAACGCTGCTTCCCAAATCCTTATCTTTGTGCTGCCTGTACCTTCCCCAGGGACATCCTTGTCACCCTCCACAGAGAAGACCTAAGATGAGGCAGCCGGCCCTCCATGTGACCACCAGGCCAGCACCTGGGGGCCTGGTTCTGTCCCAGACTCTGCCATCCTTCACACGCTCCTCCTACTGTACCCCCAGAGGGCATGGGCCGCCTAGGAACCCCTCCTATTTGTGTATTCCACTCTTTGAAAATCAGAATGGAACCAGAGAAGGACTAAGGCTCAGGAGGGCTGGGTGACTCCATGCATGTCCCCAGAGTCGCACAGGATGTGACTGGGCAAGTCACTTTGCTCCTTGAGTCCTGGCTGCAGCTGAACACTGGAGGTAACAGCCTGACCTTGAAGGAGTCAAGTGAGGGTGTAGGAAGGAAATGTGCTTCTGCGGGACCCAGAAATTGCACGCCTGGGGCTTAGCGCTCCGTTATCGCTGAGGGCTGGATTCTGCGGGGACCTGGAAATGGCACGCTGGGGGCTTAGCGCTCTATTATTGCTGAGGGCTGGAGTTGCTCCCGGATGGTCTGACACCCCACCCAGACTCCCGGGGATGCCAGTCTGAAGCTGCGAGTGTCTGTCTCGTTTCGATTTCTGAAAATGCGCTTTTTGCACTTGGCCTCTCATGACGCTCCCTCCCTTGATTTATCTCCCCACTCTTAACATGCAAGACTCTTCTCTGGCGATGTTTTACAGCTCCCTTTTCGAGTTAAACACCTGAAAGTGATACTTGAGGCCTCAAGAGTGTGGGCCCAGATCAATGCAACAAAGAATCTCTGAGATGAACTGTAGACTCTTCTCAGGTAGGGAATGTTTCTGAAAAAAGCGTTTTTAACTCATTTCCCTGACTCTGGGTAGGCCACGGTTCACACCAATCCAACTCATGGTAGCAAAATCACAGCTCAATATCACGGGAAAGCCATGTTAATCTGAGGAACAGACTTGCTCATCTGTCTCAGGTGGGAGGGTGCTGGCCGGCCAGGGGCAGGAGGTGACACAGCGGAGGTGAGAAGTCGGAGCTGGGCTTTAACAGGTGAGCATCTCAGGCCTCCAAGAGCCATGTCACTAACCCCACAGCTGCCCGAAGATGGCTGTCCCCCTTCAGTCACATGCACAGTAGCATCTAGAGGTAGCCAAGTATGTCCAGACACCACCACCCTGGGACTTGGCACACCGTGGAGCTGACTGACTTTAACAGGCTGGGCTATCCTGGAAGCTCCAGCTCTGGTCTTGGGTTCCCCATCTGTCACCTGAGGACCATGAACTAGACCTGCCACCTCCCTCCACCCTCCAATAAGAATTTATCCACAACGTCTTCATGGAGACCCTGTGTCCTGAGCTGGGAAAAGACCAGGCCTCTGGTTCTAGGTCTCCATCTAAATGTAGACAATAGTAATATCTATATACAGACACTTTTCCAAATAAGACATACATGCGACCAATAATTACATGAAAAAAAAAACCTCAACATCACTAACCATTAGAGAAATCCAAATCAAAACCACAATGAGATACCATCTCACTCAATGAGATACCAATCAGAATGGCCATTATTAAAAAATTAGAAAGCAACAGATGCTGGCAAGGTGGTGGAGAAAAAGGAACACTTTTACACTGTTAGTGTGAGTGTAAATTAGTTCAACGATTGTGAACGACAGTGTGGCGACTCCCCAAAGATCTAGAACCAGAAATACCATTTGACACAGCAATCCCATTACTGGGTATATACCCAAAGGAATATAAATCATTCTATTATAAAGATACATGCACACATATGTTCACTGCAGCACTACTGACAATAGCAAAGTCATAGAATCAACCCAAATGCCCATCAATGATAGACTGGATAAAGAAAATGTGGCACACATACACCATGGAAAACTATGCAGCCATAAAAAGGAACAAGATCATGTCCTTTGAAGGAACATGAATGGAGTTGGAAGCCGTTATCTTCAGCAAACTAATGCAGGAACAGAAAACCAAACACCACATATTCTCACTTATAAGTGGGAGCTGATGGATGAGAACACATGGACACATGGAGGAGAACAACACACACGAGTTTGTTGGGGTGTGGGGAGGGAGAGCATCAGGAAGAATAGCTAGTAGAAACTGGGTTTAATACCTAGGTGATGGGATGATCTGTACAGTAAACCACCATGGCACACATTTACCTGTGTAACAAACCAGCACATCCAGCAACATACCCCTGAACTTAAAAGCACAAAGAAAAAATTCTAAACTAAAGCATTCAACAAGTTCTCCACACGTGTCAGACATAACACTAACAATGACCTGAGCTGGGATGTATTCTCATCCCCACCTTACAGATGGAAAAACCAAGGCACAGATAGGTTAGGTAATATTCCCATGGTCACACAGACCAAGACTCTCATCCGGGGCTATTGGTCCTCAGAATTAGAGCTTGTACCAGCTATTCTGCACTCCGAACAACAACCAATAGCCTGAATTAGTTTTCTGTTGCTGCTGCAACAAATTACCATAAACCTAGTGGCTTGAGACAACCCATACTTATTCTCTTACAGTTCTAGAGATCAGAAGTCTGAAATCAGTTGTATGGAGCTAAGACATCAGCAGAGTTAGAGATTTGGGAGGCTCTAGGAGTGGGGAGAATCTGTTCCTGTCTCTTCCAGCTTCTGGAGGCCACCTGCATTCCTTGGCTTGTGGCCACATCATTCCTATCTCTGCTTCCATGATCACTTAGACAAAGGAGGTGTCTCCTCTATCTGTCCTTCCTTCATCTCTGGTGTATGGATCATTGTGATGACATCAGTCCCATCTGGACAGTCCAGGATACTCCTCCATCATGGGATCACATCTGCAAATTCCCTTTTGCCTGATAACGTAGCTCTCATAGGTTCTAGGGATTAGGATATGGACAGTTTTGGGGGTCGTTATCCATCCCAATAGGAGCATGCCTTGTGCATTCATGGATTACTCCCCATGGGTCTATGGAGAAGAGTTTGTCCCCAATTTTCCAGTTAGAAAACCAAGGGTCAGCGAGCTTCCACAGCTGGCCCAACATCTCCCACGTGCTGGGTGCAGCCAGGATTAAAGTCCAGGTCTGGCTGAGTCCTGGCGATCCCAGGAGCCCTCGTTCATCCCCCTCTCACTTAGCCCCATCCCACTCTTCTCCGGAAACACACATTCCCCTGCCTCCTGTGGGATACACTTCGGCCCAGAATTGACTCATCCTCAGAACACCCTGGCAGAGCCTGCCTTGGGCTGGCCCTGGACTGGAGGGTGGATTTGCAGAAGGTGATCTCCCGGGTGCTCTTCCCCAGACAGCCTCTATGGCCACATGTTTTAAAGGTCCCCAGGATATGTTTTCCCCAGGTATGGTAAGACATATGTGTAAAGGAGCTATTATGTTACCAGTTCCCTAGATACAGAAGGCAGCGCACCCCACACAGGGCCACACGGGGAAGCACTAGGGCTGGTCAGGAGGCAAGTGGAGAGGAAAGGTGGGCAAACCACATTGATTGTGGTTTCTGCAAGAAGGAACAGATTGGCTAGCTTGAATCATTACAGCAGACTCTGGCGTGCCTACCTGTCCCATGCCCAGCCCTGGGATGATTAAGGCAGATAGTCGGTAGCTCAGAGTGTCAGAGCCTAATAAAGGAGATGCTTGGGGGCTCTGGATTCGTTGGTTTGCACTTGAAAGGCTCTCTCCAGAGCTGTTTGCTATCTCCAGAAACTGGCTCACCCTGGGAAGGGCAGTTTTTCCAGGGTCAGCAAAGTCCCTGAGATATGAAAGCATCAAAATACAGAAAACAAAAGACATGGTTAATACACATTTCCTTTGAAATCAGCCCAGGCAGGTCCCAGGACCACCGCTGAACTATACAGAGGCTTTTGTGCAAAGAAGAAAGTGCCCGTTCCTCAAGGCAGGCATAGACCTGAGCCAGGCATGAGTCTGGGACAGCAGATGCAGGCTGGATTTCAGCACCTGCTCAGCTGTTACGCCAGGTGCCCTTGAGCAGTGCACAACCCACACAACCTTTCAGAGACCCTATGGGGCCCTGCCTTCCCTCTCTGCCAGGGGCCTGATCCAAGCCAGGGCTAGCCCAATCATGTCCCTTGGGGACAAATGGCTCCACAGCTCTGAGGGTGCCCATTGGGCCAGAACACCCCCGACTGGCCGGAGTCTTATTGGCTCCCACTCTGTACACAAATCTGAAGCCCCCAAGCGAGGCTAAGTTCTGCTCTAAAACCCTGTGGGGGTAAACATCCTGCTCATAAAATAGTAGCAGGATGGAGACCGCCAGAGAGGAGCAAACAGTCTCTCAAGAGAAGTGCGTTCCTGGCTCTGCTCAAAGCCCCCGTCTGCCCCTCCCCAGCACTACAGGGCCAGGGCTCCCATGGGGGACCCCAGCTTTGAGCCTTCTTTCCCGAGTCAAGGGGGAGACTTCCTTGGAGAAACAGCAGCCCTCCTCGGAAAGGAGAGAATAAACCTTCCTCCCTTCTAGAAAGAGGAGAGTAAACCTTTTTCCCTTCGATTTTTCCTCTGGAAAGATCAGGATGAATATCCCGTGAGCACGGCCGCTGGGTTGTGGCCGAGTCGTCAGGGTGCAGGCCCTGCTATTGAGGAGGTTTGGGTTTGGTTTATTTCCCCAGCAAAGAATGAAGTGAAGCAGTGTCCTAACCTCGGGTGTGACGTGCTCTGTGGTCGGCAATTTCAAAGCAGAAAGGTCAGCTAAAAGGAGAATCGCAGAAAAGCAATGCCAGGAGGCGGCTCGGGCAGCATTCCCTGAATTCCAAGGAGGCCAGGAGCGGGTCATCTTCACTGGGGATATGGAAATGGGGCCTCCAGCCGTATTTTAGCTCTGGAAGTCATATTCATCAGTGCCAACCTCTTAGGGTCCGGTCAAGCGAGCCACCCAACGCCAGCCTTAGGAAGACCCAGGCGCAATGGCCCTGACTCCGAACCTCTAACTTCCTGCAGCCACAATGATTCCCAATGCTGGCCCCGGATGCCACATCTGGAGACAGGATCACAGCTGGCAAAGCGAACAGTCCCAGCCCCGGGAGGACCTGGCACCTCACCTTTCAATGTAGGAGACACTACTGGCAGCTCTCCTTCCAGAAGGGGTGAGCACCCCCTGGCCGAAGTCCCAGCCCAGGTCCAGTGTGAACATCTTAAAAACAGTCCCCACGCCTGTAGTCCCAGCACTTTGGGAGGCCAAGGCGGGGGGATCACAAGGTCAGGAGTTCAAGACCAACCTGGCCAATATGGTGAAACCCTGTCTCTAATAAAAATACAAAAATTAGCCGGGTGTGGTGGCACATCCTGTGGTATCAGCTGCTCGGGAGGCTGAAGCAGGAGAATTGCTTGAACCCAGAAGGTGGAGGTTGCAGGGAGCCAAGATCGCACCACTGCACTCCAGTCTGGGCAACAAAGTAAGACTCCAACTCAAAAAAAAAAAACAAAAAACAAAAAACAAATAGTCCCCACACCAAAGCCCAGCAATGTCTGTAATAAACTATGGTTTCAAATACACATTCAGAAGAAGTATAGAGGTAGCAGCAGGAGCTGATTAGGAAATTCAGCTTTGAACAGGACCCAAGAAATCCCCTAGTCCCACAGCCCGTTTCTGTGATGGGGAGAGGTACAGACAAGAGAAAGTTCTCTCCATGGTCACCATGGTGACAGAGGGGATGCAGGGCTGGGACCGCCACCCTGTCTGCCCCTAGTCCTGATGTGTGACTCCCAGAAGGACCCGCCACCACTGCGTGAACACACATCCATCTCCTAAACTGCTGGGTTCCCAGAGCGGGCAGAGCGGCCGGCCTTTCAAACCCTGTGTTTTAAATTGCCCAATTAGCCAACCAGAATTGCCCTGGCGACACACTCTGTCCCCAGCCTCTTTGGCCAAGAAATAATTCTGCGATCGTTAATGCCGACTCTGCATCTGCCGCCCGCCTCGCCCAGAGACTGACCGATTGCTCCCGGGAGCCTGACCGGCCGCTCAAGTGGAAGGAAAGCTAAGGGCAGAGTCAGAGGTCGTCTCTGTGCCGCAGCGGTCCCCGAGGAGCCGGGTGCACGGGTGGGAGTGAGCGTGTGGAGAAGCCAGGCCACTGGGAAGACAAAGGGGCCATTGGAGCCCCCGCCGCCGCCACAAGCCACCGCCTCCGCATCCGTGGAATCTTCCACTGGTCGCCGCTGCCGCTCCTGCGACAGTGGCTACTGCCACCACCAGGGCACAAACCAAAGCCAACACCAGTTCACAAAAGAACAACATATAAGCAATCAGCCTCGGAGCCCCAGCTCTAGAAGGAGACAGGCACAATCGGACGCCACCTGTGGCTTCATGGTCACCAAAGCCTGGGCTATGCTCAAGGCTGGAGGAGGAGCAAGACCTGGACCCCAAAGACAGCTCAATGCTCCGGGGATGCTCTGAACTAAGAGAGACAGAAACATGCCTGGAAACTCAGCTGTTTCATTCGGGGCATTAAAAACCCCTTTGGTTGGGGTGTGGGTAGCCGACTTCTTGGTCAGGGGTTTCAGAAGGCTGAGGGGTGAATAGGAGCCACTCAAAGAGCTTGAGGGGAAGTGTCAGCTGGGCGGTGGGCAGGAGGAAGCCCCCCTGAAAATCCCCAGGTGCTGGCCCCGGAAAGGCATCTTTCTTGGATTATCTCACAAGGATCCTAAGAAATAGGTACAATTCTCCCCGCTTTAAAGAGGCAAACAAAGGTCCACACAGGCTAGAAACGGTGCCCAGGGTTGGCCAAGATGCAATCCCAGATCTGTCCTCCTCAGAAACCCAGAAAGAGGCAGCAGTGGTGTTGCTTCTGGCAATGACCTCAAGTGGTCTCACAACGTTCTCTGCACTTGGCCTAGGGTCAGAGCCCAGCCCCCTGACTTGCTTGTTCCCAGACTCCCCCAGCACACCCTCTCTCCCCATTCCCTAAGGTAGGAGCCTCCTTCCCCTGACAGTGCAGGCCCCACACGTCCATCAGTTCACGGGCCAAACCCCTGCTCCCCGGGGACCCTACATGACCGAGTTCCCAATGCAAGGGGGACCGTAAGGTCAGTAGGAGGCATGGCTGCTCCGGGAGAGGGGGCCACAGCTAGAGGGTGTCCCACGCTCCCGAGCCCATGATGATTTCACACAACCCGGAGCTGAAACAGGCTCAGGCTGCAGCCTAAAGAGCTCCAGCCCCTGATCCCAATGGGAGCAGGGGAGAGTGGCTTCTCACGGCAGGAGAGACATTCACCAGCACCTCCTCCAGGAAGCCTACCCTGACTTCCCTCCACCAAGAGATTCGTCCTATCTCAGTGTTCTCACAGCACCTGGGCTCATCACGGTCCAAGCGCTTGACACAGCCGAAGGTATGTCAAGATAAAACGGACCACCTTAATCCCGTTTGAAGCAAGATAGCTATAACAGCTAACATCACCCTGGATCGTAACTGTCTATTCACTTGTCTCCCCACAGGCAGAAACAGTGTGTTTGTCTTCGCACGCACAGAACTTGGCAAGATGCCTGCCCATCATTAGGACTGAAATAATAAACGTTGCAGATCTAATAATAACAATAATAATATCTAACATGGACATGGGCGCTGGGCCACCACTGTGCAGACAACACATCCCCTGCCCTAGCCCAGTCCTCCCAAAGGGCCCCTGTGGCTGCCAGTTCTATACCCACATTGTATGTGATGCACCATTTAGAGGGGTGAAAACTCTTGTCCAAAGTCACCTAGCTACTCAGAGTCAGAGGCTGTTGGATCCCAACACCCAACACCACAACACTTCAGTGACAGCACAGCCCAGGACAGGAGCATTGGAAGAAAGGGGGATTTCACTGGTACAACCTTGAAAGATGGTGGACAGAGCCTGGGGTCAGGAGGCCTGAAAACCAGCCTGACCAGAGAGAAGTCACACCCTCACCCCGCCCCAGGATCTGAGCTCACCATCCATCAAAGGGTAGAATATGAGCAGACGTGATGAGAATCACAAGATTCTCTTCGGAAGCCCCGGAAACTCCCCTGAGCTTGGGAAGGAGGAGGTAGGGGCCAAGGGATCAGCTCAGTGGCCAGAGGACAAAGTGAAAATGTGGCAATGTTCCTTTCAAATCTAGGAACCCCAGAGGTGGGTGGAGGTAGAGGGTCATGAAAAATCACTCACAGAGGTTCTCTGGAGGTGAGACCAAGCCAAGCAGCCTTTCCTCACCCATCCCCTCCCAATCTGTATCTGTGCCTTGCCCCGGCAGGCACCCAGAGTTGTCTGACTGCGGTGTCAACAAATTGCTCCTGGCCTGTGGTTTGTTTAGATGAACTGATTAAGTCTCATTAAGTGTTTTTAAACAATTAATACCTGCAAGACCACTGGAAATCATGATAATTAAGTCTAAATTAAATGCCACTTTGAAATTTCACTTCCAGGACTAAATTAGCTATAGTTAATTCTACCAGATTGGATTGAACTGGTATTTAAATTTGAAAGGTACCCAGGGATGGGGTCAGAAAACTCAGGTGCGTGGGGTGTGGACAAGGACCCACAGATTCAGAAGCACAGTGGGGTGTGTTTGCCTGCAGGGCTTTGGTCTTTCTTGGTTGGTGGTACTGCCCTGGGTGCTCACTGCATCTTCTGTCTGCTTTGTTCTTGCCCCTCCCTTTTAATAAGTGTTCTCTGATTTATCCTGGGAATGCCCCTCCCCACCCCTAGACATTCAGTTTGGGTGGTGTCCTCTCCCACCCTGATCCCAGGAAGGGACATGTGATTCAAAACTGACCAATCAGACCACTGCATTTCTCTGGCCATAGTGATTGGTCCAGCGATGGGCATATGATCCAAGCTGAACAAATAAATGCCATGGGACTTTTGCAAGGGCTGCTGGAGAGAGGCCTGGAGGAAGGTGTGGCTGGAACTGCAGCCACATATTGCCACTAGGAAGGCACAGTCAATAAGAAAACCAGGTCAACAGAAAGGAGCAGAGCTGAAGCAGGAAAGGGAGAAAGTGTGCCTGGGAGACACTGTCTGAACCCCTGGATGAAGGGAATAGTGGTAAAGATGTGTTTCATGTATATATTTTTAAAAAATAGATATGAGGTCTCACTATGTTGCCCAGACTGGTCACACACTCCTGAGCTCAAGGATCCTCCCGCCCCAGCCTCCCAAAGTGCTGTGATTTATTGATGTGAGCCACTGTGCCCAGCCTGTATATATATCTTTCTTTCTTTTTTTTTTTTTTTTTTAAGATGGAGTCTCGCTCTGTTGCCCAGACTGGAGTGCAGTGGTCTGAGGCTAATTTTTGTAATTTTTCAGTAGAGATGGAGTTTTGCCATGTTGGCCAGGCTGGTTTTGAACTCCTGACCTCAGGTGATCTGCCTGCCTCAGCCTCCCAAAGTGCTGAGATTACAGGCGTGAGCAACTGCTCCCGGCCATTCTCGCGTATTTCTAAAGGAGATTTACAGTGAGTTGTGTTGAGATTCATTTTGACATATTTCATGATATGCATAGACTCTAGGCAGTGCCAGCACCCCAGGCCACGTCCTGTCTCACCAAGGGGGAATTTGGAGTGCCTGGGGGCTGACTGAGCAACCCCCAGCTTGCATGCTTCCTTCACTTGCACGGACCAGGGTCGGGACTAGAGTCGGGTGAGGCAGGCCCTTCCAGGTCCCTGAGAGTAATTCCTCTTTAAATGCTACCCCTTCGGTGCCCCACCTACCTCACTGTGGTGCCAGCCCTGGCATGGACTCTAGGCCGCCAGCTCAGAGCTGGGCAGCCGGCCATAAGCACACACTGGAAACTGTGACTCCTGAGTTGTTGTTGTTTTGACCAAAAAGATTGTATATATTTATCCTGTACAACATGTTGTTTTAAAATATGCAGACACTGTGAAATGGCTAAATCGAGCTAATTAACACATGTATCACCTCACAGGCTTATCATTATTTTCTGGTGAAAACACTTAACATCTCTCTTAGCACATCTTCAAGACTGCAATAGGTTGTTGTTAACTATAATCACCATGTTATGCAATAGATCTCTTGAACTCATTCCTCTCTTGTAACTGAAATTCTATGTTCTTTGACCAAATCCTCCCCAAACATCTCTCCTCCTCCCAGCCCCTGGTAACCACCGTTCTACTCTGCTTCTATGAGTTCAATTGTTTTAGATTCCACATATATAAGTAAGATCATAAGGTATTTGTCTCTCTGTGGTATTTATCTCCTGCTTCACTTCACATAATGTCCTCCAGGTTCATCCATGCTGTTGAAAATGACAGGATTTCCCTCTTTTTTGTTGTTGTTGTTTGTTTTGAGACAGGGTCTCTCACTCACATAGCCCAGGATGGAGCACAGTGGCATAATCTTGGCTTGCTGCTGCCTCAACTGCTGTGATGGTTAATAGTGAGTGTCAACTTGATTGGATTGAAGGATGCAAAGCATTGTTCCTGGTTTGGCTGTGTCCCCACCCAAATCTCACCTTGAATTGTAATCATCCTGTGTCAACGGCAGAGCCAGGTGGAGATAATTGAATCATAGGTACAGTTCTCCCATACTGTTCTCATGGTGGTGAATAAGTTTCATGAGATCTGATGTTTTATAAAGGGCAGTCCCCCCGCACACACTCGCTTGCCTGCTGCCATGTAAGACATGCCTTTGCTTCTCCCTTGCCTTCTGCCCTAGCCATGTGGAACTGTGAGTCCATTAAACCTCTTTCCTTTATAAATAACCCAGTCTCAGGTATGTCTTTATTAGCAGCATGAGAACAGACTAATACAACTTCCCAGGCTCAGGTAATCCTTCCCACCTCAGCCTCCCAAGTAGCTGAGACTACAGGAATGCACCACTACACCTGGCTAATTTGTGTATTTTTAGTAGAGAGGGGGCTTCACTGTGTTGCCTAGGCTGGTCTTGAACTCCTGGGCTCAAGTGATCCACCTGCCTTGGCCTCCCTCTTTTTTATGGCTGAATAGTACTCCATTGTGTGTCTCTACCCCATTTTCCTTATCTACTCATCTGTTGATGACACTTAGGTTGTTTCCATATCTTGTCTATTGTGAACGGCGTGGCAACGAACATGAGGGTGCACCTATCTCTTGGACATACTGGCCTCATTTCCCTTGAATTTACACCCAGAAGCAGGGTTGCTGTATCCCGTGAATCCTGATCTCTAATCTCAAGTTTCCCACCCACTGTTGACCCTGGGCAGCCCTTCTCCCTTCTTGGGACTTTGCTTTTCTCATCTGTGCAATGGGAGAGTTGGATCACTTTCCTTGGGCCTTATCAGCGCTAAATTGTACGATTCTTCTAGTGCTTTTGCACACATAAGACCCAAAGGCCCTCGCATGCCTGTGCCTGGTCAGCCCACATTACCCCAAACATTCCAGGCTGATAAGTGAAGCTGTGAGCTGCAGGAGAGTGGGCCAGAAGCTGATGCTGGCTCACCTGTGACCCCAGCAAGATGGAACATGCTCTTACTCTGTGGCTCCTCGTGTTGGCTGTGCCGGGAAAAACCTCTCAAACAGAGGGGAAAATCATTTCTGGCATTAAACAAAAGGAACATCCTCTGCAGAGGCAGCTGGGACACAGCAGCCCCTTAGGTCTGTGGCTCCCAGCCTGGCCGAGAGTGCTGTTCTTGTCCAGCCTGGCCAGACAGGGACATTTCTTCCCTTCCCAACCTCTGGGTCAGTAGCTGTCCTCCTTTGTCCTCCTTTGCCCCTGGGGCTGGGCGCCGCAGTTCCCCGGCCATATTAGCACGGAATCGAGCCCATCTCTCAGCCTAAGTGCTCATTGAGCAGCAGCTAATTAATCCCTGAGCAGTGCGTCAGACACACGCTGTAAAACAGAGACGACTGGAAGCCCGGAATATGAGCCACGGTCAGTACATTTTGAGTTGCTCAGCCATGAGCAACACAGATGGTGGCACAGCGGCTCAGCCCCCAGCAGGCAAGGAGGCGTCCACCTCTGGGAGACAGAGAAACGTGTGCACTCTCTGTCCCCTCCACCCTGCTGCCAACTTTGCAACCTAGAAAGTATCCCAACATGAAGATGAGAAAAAACAGAGACGCTGAGAAATTCGAGCAACATCTTCCCGGACCTCGCACGACTGCCACCTGCCTGGGGTCACGGGGTGCCCCCTTAGCTCTGGTCACATCAGCATCATCTCACATGGCCAAGTCTTCTTTGAGTGCCCACCGCATGCCCACAGCTGTTCCCGGGATGCACGCTGGACGAGGTGCCCCTTTCTACCGCACAATCGGTAGCAGTTTTCTTCTCCTCACTAAGCCTCTGCTTCTCATATGGAAAACAGTCAAGATGACGGCATCATCACTCATGAGACTGTCGTGACCACACAGGCAGAGCACTTGGCAGGGGGCCTGGCGTGCAGAACGTCCTCAACACATTATACTCACTGCACGTGTGAGTCTCTGGGAGGGGCACGTGGCTCTGCCATCCCGAGGCTTGCAGCTGGTTAAGGAGGCGGTGCTTCCAGGGAGAGGCCATCTGAAGACCGAACCTTGCAATGTGCCCCATTAGTGCCATAGGATGGCAAGGGAGATTGAGCATGGGCTGGGGGTGGGAGGGCTCTGGAGGGAGCTTGAAGCACAAGGACTTGGGGTGGCATTATCTGGGGGAGGGAGGCAGAGAAGTCCAGCGGTGGAGACAGTTATATGTGGTGTATCCAGGCAGTGGCTGGAGCATCCAGCAGCAGGATGGAGGACATTCCACCCTCCCTCCCTTCCCTGGTTCTGGCTCCACAAGGCCATGTGGTCCTCAGAGCTGAGGGAGAGCAAGGCCTGAGAGTCAGGGAGACCTAGGGAGTCCACAGACCCTGCCTTGACTGTGGCCACCCTGGACTTGATCATCTGTGCTGGGCAACCACTAGAAGGGCATAAGCGGAGCGGGACACGAACGCTTTGCTCTGTGGATTGCCCTGCCCTCCCCTGCTCCTAGGGCCTCAGGCTGGGCTGCATCCCGGGAATGTGAGAGAAAAAGGAGCAAACTGCTTTCCGAAGCCAAGCGCTGAATTCTCAGAGCCCAGGACAGGGTCCCTAGCCAGCCAGGCATGACGGGGCCTCCCTGCAGCCTGTCAGCATCTGGGATATCAGGGCTACCAGGAAAAAGTCCAGCAGAGGCAGCTGCAGGAGCAAGGGGCAGGGGAACACGGAGACTGCCTGCTGGGGGCTCCTGAGCCTGACCATGGCTGTGTGCCAGCCTCCTTGCCTGCAACAAGGCTGCGGGTGTGCAGAAAAGTGAGATCGACTGCCATGGGCAGCTGCCCACCACGGGTCCAGCCCAAAGCCTTTCACACCCTAAGCAGCATTGGTGCAGCATCCTCAGCCTTGTCGCTATTGATATCTTGGGTGGGACAAATCTCTTTCATGTCAGGTGGCGGGGGTGGGCCACCTCTGCATGGTAGAATGTTTAACAATATCTCTCACCTCTAACCTCGAAACCTACCCTATGTAACAACCAAAATGTCTCCAAGTATTGCCAGCTGTCCCCCGGGGTGATGGGGCAAAATATGGTGCTTAAGGTGTGAGAGGCTTTGGGCTGGACCCATGGTGGGCAGCTACCCATAGCAGTCAGTCTCACTTTTCTGCTCACCTGCAGCCTTGTTGCAGGCAAGGAGGCTGGCACGCAGCCATGGCCAGGCTCAGGAACCCCCAGCAGACATTCTCCGTGTTCCCCTGCTCCTTGCTCCCGCAGCTGCCTCTGCTGGGCTTTCTCCTGGTAGCTCTGACACCCCAGATGCTGACAATGCTTATGAACCACTGAATTCGGAAAAGGAGAGTTAAAGTCTTCTTTTCAAAGTAGAAAATAATTCATGGTCTTTTATTCATACCACAAATATTTATTAGGCAATTGTGTTTTGCTAGGCACTGAGGACATAGTGTTCACAGTCTGT
Source organism: Macaca thibetana thibetana (assembly GCF_024542745.1). Taxonomy (NCBI): domain Eukaryota; kingdom Metazoa; phylum Chordata; class Mammalia; order Primates; family Cercopithecidae; genus Macaca; species Macaca thibetana. The sequence continues at coordinate 4,812,687 of NC_065578.1, forward strand.
GTTCATCTACAGCAGACGAGGCACCCAAATGTACCTAGATGTTCACTTCCTTTCATTTTTGCTCCAAATCTATTCATTATCCTCCTAAATAGGAAAAATGACCCTTAGGAAACAGCATGCCATCTCCTCCTGGAAGTCTTCCCAAGCCCAGGATGGGGCCAAATGCCTCTCTGTGTACCCCAGAAGCTGTGTCTAGCTCCACTCTCTCTGCAAGACCCTGAATCTTCATTCTAACTCCCCCTCCCAGGCTGCCTCCTCCTGCAGGGCACCTAAACCTATGCTAACTCTCCCCACTCTCTCCTTAACTTTGCTGCCTGGATAAGCCTCTGGCCTAATATGGAAATGTGACTTCTAAGAACTCAACTGCGTAGGCTTGGGGCTGCAGGGTGGGGAAAATAAGAGCCATCTCTGTATTAGCTTCCCTCATAGCCGTGACTCCTGTCCAAACCAGACGTTGGCCTCCACTGTCCTTCTGCAGGGAAGCCACAGCTGGAATACAAAGAGGAATGAAAGAGGAAATCCTCGGGCCCTGCACTTCCAAGGGCCCACATCGAGATCTGGCAGCAAGTTCACAGTGATTTTTAGTCTGTAATTTTTTTTTTTTTTTTTTTTTTTTTTTTTTTTTTTTTTACCTATGTAGACCTTAGAAGCTAAACCCACCCACGTCTTGCCACAAGGCTCTTCAGATCCCAGGCACTCGGCAAGGGGCCCAGCACATCATAGGTGCTCTGCAAAGGTTCATGGAGCTGAAATGAGCTGAAGCTGATACTATTGCTTTGTTACTTCTATGATCATTCTAATTTCATAGAGAAAGCGCAGTGCACCATGATCCGCACTGAATGGCTCCCTGCCTAAAGGAAGCTATTGTTTGCACAATGTCCTCAGCCAGGAAGCCCAGCTCAGGTGGTAGCAGCTTCCCAAACTGCAAGTGCGGCACCAGAAGGCTGACAAAAACGCTCCTGGCATTGCCGGCCTGCAACCCCAGCCCCTAAGGACAAGGACCTGATCACCAACAACACACAAACTCTGATGAGGACAAGTGTCTCTCCAAGTCCCCACCTGGCAGCAGCACCTGCAAAGCAACCCGTGTCACCCTCCAGAGGAGGTTCATGGGAGCCCATCAGCCCTGTCGGGACCTTAGGACCCTCCACTCAGACACCTGTTCTAAGAGTTTCCCCGAGAGGGGCTGAGGGAGGGTGCTACACGCAAGGCCAACTTGCCAGTGAAGTACCCTGTGCTGTTCATTAAAACCTGAAAATGGAGCTTGGGAATGTAATTAATAATCCAAGTGCAAAGAAGAGAGGTTTTGGGGATATTTTTAACACATCTATAATCTTTCATTAACAGCTAGGAATTTAGATTGCTGTGCATAAGTGATAGACAATGAAACAGGAAAGGCACTTCTGAGAGTCTCTCGGCTGTCAGCTCTGCGAGCAGCTGGGAGGGTCACTCCATAGTCATCTGTCACACCTCCCTGGAGAAGGCCTTGTGAGCCAGGGGCACCTCAGGAGGCCAGGGTGCAGCACCAGAAGCAGGGGCCCTGGCTCACCAGGGCTAGAAGCAGCAGCCAGCCCCAAACAAGCAGCAGAGTTTACAAAAGCACAAGAAATTGATGGAATCACCCAAGTCTGCAAAGCCCCGCTCCTCCCCCAGCTTCCCCATCCCCACCCCTGGATGGGCAAGGGGGTGGGGCAGGGACTAGAGCAGATAATGGAGCAGGTAATGGAGTGACCTTCTGGGGTGGACACCACTATTGTGTCCCCTCCTACAGACAAGGGAACAAGCTCAGCAGGGCTGAGTCACTTGCTCCTGAGACACAGTCCCCTGGGTCACTGGTGGTTCTGCTCATCTTGGATATAGCCATCTATAGTGTTTGCTCCAGACTATCTTTCCAAGAATGTTTGAATAGTGAACACCCTTGGAAGATAGAGGCTCTCTCCCTCCAGGGCAGACGCAGGCGTTTTTGGACTCCAGTGTAATAAAGATAACGTCCCCGTCAAGGGCAAAGGCCAGGCAGGTGTGCTTGTAGTCCACTCAGCAAGACAGGGTTCCTCAGATGGCGTCCTTGGCTGGGACACAGACCCCCTACATGTGCAGCATCCTCCTGGGCCTCTCAGTATCACAGCCATGAGGTTTAGAGGCAGAGGGGACCCATGAGGACCATGAAGCTTGGGCTGCCTGCTGGGTGGCAAGTAACAACAACAGCTGTCTCTGCTCCGGGAATTTCATGTCTTCTGCCAGCATCCAGGGAAGGGTGGCAGGCTCACCTGTTAGCTTGAAAATAGGGTGAAATCACAGACAGTCCACAATTACTGGTGCTTGCCTAAGCCCACACAGTCACAGTGGCAGGCTAGGATTCGATCTCAACAGACTCTAGCACCCCATGTTTCCCAGGCTGTGATCAGGGGACCATCTGCATCAGAGGGAACTGCTGGGCTCCTCCACTGACCTACAGAATCACATCTCCAGAGAGAGGTATGGGGTCTATGCTCCCATCAAGTCCCCATCTCAACCCAGCAGCATCCCCAAGTCTGAAAGGCTCACCCTCCACGGCAATGCCCCATTTTCTAGTGCGCACAAGTCACGGATATCTGGGCTTGAAGAGCTCCTGGCCAGCCTGGGGGTTGGTGAAGCATGGAGGACAGACAAAGAGAGCCAAGAAAAGACAGCAGATCAAGACAGCCCCACACTGCTTAAAGTGTGACGTTCCCTGGGCCGGGCCCAGACTCTAGGAACTGCTACGTGGGGCCCTGGGCCACCCAATCCTGGGCCCTTCCTGGTAGCAGGGACAGTGAGGACTTGTCTGTTTTGTTTGCTGCTAGGCCACCCCTCCCCGCTCCCAGTGCCTAGAATAGCACCTGGCACATAGGAGGGACTCAAAAGTTACCAAAGAAAGGGAGGAAAAGGGAGAGATGGAGGCAGGGAGAGAGGGGGCAAGGAGAAGAAAGGGGGTCAAGGCAAGATGCCCTTGAGGGCTGAAACAGATGCTGCATCCAAGTCCCAGAGTCCGGAAAGCTCAGCAACAAGTGTGCCACCTGCAGCCTGTGGGCCAGAGACTCACTCAGAAGCCCCAATGCCAGGTCGGGCCTGTACCACGCACCTACCCAGCAAAAACATGTTGAATGAATGAACAGGTGAGTGAGTGAGTGACACCTCACAGAGACACCCTGTACCTGGACTTGCAGGTATGGGCGCCAGATAGTGAGGAGGCTGGAGACGGCTGCTGTCCCCAGGACTGTGGGTGTCACTGTGCAGAAAGGACATGCATATAAAAAGTGTGTAGCTCTTAACTATACCCGATGAGTAAGGAAACAGGCTCAGGACCCCAAGGAATCTCACTCCAGAGCAAACTGCTGGAAAGTAGGGGAGGCGGGAAGCTGCCAGGAGCTCTCCAGACTCCAAATCCAGTGCTCTTTTCCCTAAGGCTGATGGCAAGGGCACAACCCACCCCACAGTGCCCCTCAAAGAGCCAGGGCCCCTGAATGCTTCCAATCTACGGCATCCCAGTGGCCCACCCTGACCAGAAGAGGGTCCGGACGGTAGGCCTGCCTGCTGCCGAACAAACGGTGTCTCCAGCAGCCAGCTCGAGGTACACCATTAAGCTGCAGAGGCTGCAGCTCAGGCCGAATGTCACTTTATTAAGCTTTCCAGCTGGCATTAAAGGTTAGCCACTTCCAATCTCACTCATGCCGCCTGCACCCCACTCAGCACATATGCTGAATTATTAAAGGGAGAACGATGTTTCTGAGAAGAACCACTATGGCCTTCTTCAGGAAAACAGCCTCTCAGAAGCTGGGGCCAGAGGCAAAGCCTCTGACAGAGAGGCCAATGGGACCAAAGGTCCAGGTCCCCGCCTCTCCTTGCCCAGTGGCCTTTTCTGAGCAGCCTGGGGCTGGCCATAGGTGTGGAAGGCAACCAGTTCTGGGTCTCCCAGGCTGGCATCTGCTCTGCTGAAAATACAGCTGTTTGTCTAGGGATTGTGTTTTCCTTGGAAAGTTTTTTGATGGGTTTGCTTTGGGGTTTTGGAAAGAGAAAGACTGGGTTTTTGTTTGGATTCAGGAGGTACACAGACAGGTTCGTTACGTGAGTATATTGCCTGATGCTGAGGTTTGACCTTCTAATGATCCCACCCGCCAGGTGGCGAGCACAGAACCTGACAGGTAGTTTTTCAGCCCTTGCCCCCTTCCCTCCCCTGTCTAGTAACCCCCAGTGTCTGTACTTCCCATTTTTGTGTCTGTGGATACCCAGTGTTTAGCTCCCCCTTGTGGGTGGGAACATGTGATGTTTGGTTTTCTCTTTCTGCATTAATTAGCTTAAGATAATGGATTCCAGCTGCATTCATGTTGCCGCAAAGGACACGATTTCATTTTTTATGGCTGTGTAGTATTCCATGGTGTATATGTACCCATTTTCTTTATCCAATACAGCGCTGATGGGCACCTAGATTGATTCCATGTCTTTGCTATTGTGAATAGTGCTTCAATAAACATTTGAGTGCAGGTGTCTTTTTGGTAGGACCATTTATTTTCTTTTGGGTATATACCCAGTGATGGGATTGCTGGGTCGAATGATAATTATGTTTTTTGTTCTTTGAGAAATCTCCAAACTGCTTTCCACAGGGGCTGATCTCATTTGCATTCCCACTAACAATGGATAAGCATTCTCTTTTCTCTGAAGCCTCACCAACATCTGTTATTTTTTTACCTTTTAATAATTGCCATTCTGACTGGCGTGAGATGCTGTCTCATTGTGGTTTTGATTTGCATGTCTCTAATGATTAGTGATGTTGAGCATTTTCTCATGTGTTTGTTGGCAAACTTTATGTCTTCTTTTGAGAAGTGTCTGTTCATGTCCTTTGCCCACTTTTCAATGGGATTATTTGGTTTTTTTGCTTCCTGGCTTGTTTAAGTTCCTTATAGATTCTGGGAATCAGACCTTTGTCAGATGCACAGTTTGCAAATATTTTCTCCCCTTCTGCAGGCTGTCTGTTTACTCTGTTGATATTTTAATAGTTTCTTTTACTGTGTGGAAGTCCCATTTGTCTATTTTTTTTTTTTTTTTTTTTTTTTTTTTTTTTTTTTTTGAGACGGAGTCTCGCTCTGTCGCCCAGGCTGGAGTGCAGTGGCGCGATTTCAGCTCACTGCAAGCTCCGCCTCCCGGGTTCACGCCATTCTCCTGCCTCAGCCTCCAGAGTAGCTGGGACTACAGGCACCCACACCGCGCCCGGCTCATTTTTTGTATTTTTAGTAGAGACGGGGTTTCACCGTGGTCTCGATCTCCTGACCTTGTGACCGCCCGCCTCAGCCTCCCAAAGTGCTGGGATTACAGGCATAATGTCTACTTTTTATTTTGTTGCATTTGCTTTTGGGTTCTTCATCACGAATTCTGAAGAACATTCTTTTAAAAGCAAACTCTCAGGCATGCCAGTGGCAACTGTGACCCTGAAGGGATGGTGGCCCATGCACAGCTTCTGTCTCCCATCAGCCGGTGGACAGCTTCTGTCTCCCATTAGTCCCGTCCTCCAGTAGCAGTGAGAGTCTCCTCAGTTCTTATCTGTTCCATCAGGCCAGCCCACCTTCTGGGCCCCAAACTCGAGTGCTCACCCTGCAACCCTGGTTGGGATGTCCGTGCTCCGGGCTGCAGACCACAGTGGACCTCTGCACAGACCTGCCTCCACCACCAGCTGTGTGCCTGCTGCTATGTAGCCCCTGAGATTCACAGGTAAGCCAGGTGTAAGGTTTGGTAAAAATGAATTCCAGCACCCTCACTTGTGCCTGTGGGGTGCCCTGTGCCTTCCCCACGATTTCTGCAAGCCCTGGGGCCTCTGCTGTCCTACTCCCATCTGCTCCGGGTTTGGCATCCGCTGAGCTCTCTTGACTCACTGTCTCTCACTCAGCTGTCTCTTCTCTTGTCTCTGCGATGAAGCTTCTACCATTCTCAGCTCCCACTCCCAACGCCTCCCCGCACACTCGGCCTGCATCAGGCCTGACAAAGGTTTCTTCAGGGGGATTTTACAGTCGGAATGGCAGAGTAGAGGAAGGCAGGTGGGAATATTGGCAGCCCTTTGGCCAAAGGGCTGAGAACCGCCCAGCCGCTTCTCAAAGGCTGCACTTTTTGGAAGGTTCTCCAATTAGAAGCACCCACCAATTGGAAAAATTAAATCAAGGAAGTTCCTGGAACAAACAATGACTCGGTGCTTTAGTTCTGGATGCCCAAGTAGCAGGCATTGTGGAAGGACCTTCACACCAACTCCTGAGCCTGCATTCCTGTGTCAGCAAAACACCGTCGTAGTGTCAGCATCAAATCCTGTAACCGGCTGTGAGAGGCTCTGGGCCAGGCTCTGTGCACACAGCACCCCTGAGACGCCACTCCACCTTTGGATGTGAAATGCCCAGGGTTCAGCCCTCTGTAAACTGGAGAATGCCAGGCAGACCATGGGAGGTAAGATGCTCACCCCAAAACTCCCTGGGCTGAATGAGGACCCCTAGCCCTCGGGTCTGTTCTGGCCTTTAGGAAACACCCCAGAAATGTCAGCTCACACAAGGGACCCCCAGGGACATCAGAGTACATGACAGGCCAGGTGCTACCTGGAACCGAGGAGGCCAAAGAAGGCAGGCAGGTGTCCTCCCATCATCCATGCCTCCCCTCCCCTCACTCAGCGAACTGCCTTGGGGGAGATTTCCATGGACACCCAGTGGGTAGGAGCTGCGGGTGCCTCTGGTGGGGTAGCCACAGCCCTGACGGGCAAGGCCCTGCCATAGCCGACCACTCCATCCCCAAGCACCCACCCTGCCTTCTCTAATGAGTCCATGGCCCCCTATCTCCTGCACCTTAAGGGACCTGGAACCTTAACAGGCCCCACACAGCCTCCCCTATCTCTGCGAACCTACCACTGAAGGCCTCTGCTGGGGCTGCTTCCTCCCACAGGCCAGAGCAATTTACCTGAATCATTTATGGTGGCATAAAGGTGGGGGAACGTTTGGAATCCTGAGAGGCCCCTTGGGAACCACCGTTACTCTGCAGCATTCCCAGGGAGCCCCCAGCCTTACCCAGGCTCAGGGGGCAGGGGGAACCATCCCCCTGCAGCCAAATCCCACTTCCCATGGCTCTCCAATGGATTTTATTCTAAAGCACATGTACTGCTGGAAAGTAATTCAACGTGCCTTAGAATGGCTGAAATCATTACTTAAGCAGTTGACCTTTAGAGACGGGGCCAGAGGTGGCAAGACACAGTTGCATTGGCTCAGGGGACAGGCCTGTGCCCGCTGCAGGGGCTTTGAGTAGAAACGTCAGAAGGCAGAGCCTCCAACTCATAGCACAGGCAAAGCCGGAGTGGGGCACACAGGGACCCCACCTGGCCCCACCACCCACCTGCAACTGTGGTAGACCAGCAATAGAGGCGTCAGTGAACTGAGATGCAGGACAGGACGCACACATTGATAAATCAGACGTGGCCCTGTGCCTGCCAGCCTGGCGGAAGCTGCTGACCAGGCTCTGGGCATCCTGAGCTCCCTTTACTCTGCGCTGCCCTTCTCTGCCTTCACCGGCCCAATCCCCTCCACCTTTTGTAAATCTGCTTTCCACCCAGCAGTGAACCTCCACCCCAGCACCTTTCCATCCCATATGGGAATTTCCTTCCCCAGCACTGTGCATGCCTGAAACTTGAGCTGATTTCTTCTATGTAGGGCTAAACTGAAAAGAGACTGCATCTCACTCACTGTTCAGTGTTTCCAGTACATAGTAAGCACACAGCAAAATGATTAATATGAAGAGCAAATGTCCATCACACATATGTTCAACCTTCCTACTAATCAAAGAAATGAAAATTAAAATGAGATTCCCTTTCACCTTCAAACTGATTTTTTTAAAATTCATAAATTAAAAGATACAATTCCAGGCAGGTAAGGTTAGGAGGAAGACAGACATTCCCAAACACTGAGGACAGGGGATGTAAACGGGCATAGCCATCTGGAAAACAACCTGTCACTTTGTGTCTATCAGCTAGATTAGGCCAAGTTATGCTACAGAAACAACAGTGGAAAATCTACCAGGGTACAGCAAAGCTCTGACTCTTCCTCACACCACATGTCGGGAGCAGTGGGTGTTAGGCTGCAGGGAATGCTCTGGGCATCATGGTGTTCCTCACTCTTGGACCCGATCTGATGAAGCAGGAAACATCTAGGATATTGCTGCAGAATATGGAGGAGGAAAAGAAACGTGGCATAACAAGAAATGACTCTTAAACTTTTGCCCGGTGATGGCACACATCACTTCTGCTCATATTTCTTTGGCCAAGACAGTCACATGGTCATGTGCTTTGACTTCAAGCACAGCTATGTGATAAAGAAAAGAAAGAATGAAAAAGAAAGAAAAAGAAAGAATGAATGAATGAACGAAAGAAAGAAAAGAAAAGAAGGAGGGAGGGAGGGAAGGAAGGGAAGGAAAAAAAGAAAGGAGAGAAAGAAAGAAAGAAAGAAAGAAAGAAAGAAAGAAAGAAAGAAAGAAAGAAAGAAAGAAAGAAAGAAGGAAGGAAGGAAGGAAGGAAGGAAGGAAGGAAGGAAGGAAGGAAGGAAGGAAGGAAGGAAAGAAAGAAAGAAAGAAAGAAAGAAAGAAAGAAAGAAAGAAAGAAAGAAAGAAAGAAAGAAAGAAAGAAAGAAAGAAAGAAAGAGAAAAAAGAGATGGGTGGATGGATGGATGGATGGACAGATGATTGATAGATAGATAGATAGATAGATAGATAGATAGATAGATAGATAGATAGTTGAATAGGTGGATAGATGAATGGATAGATAGACAAAGGCATAGCTAGGCACAAGATAGATAGGTGGATGGATGAATGGATAGGCAGATAAATAGATGACAGATGGATGCATAGAGAGATAAATAGATAGATGAATGGATGGATAGGTGGATGGATGGATGAATGAATTAGATAGAGTGGGGGGAAAGAATGGATAAATCAGTGTATGCTCCATGAGAGCACAGAATTTTTTTTTTGGAGATGGAGTCTCACACTGTGGCCCGGGCTGGGCTGCTGAGGTGCAATGGCACGATCTCAGCTCATTGCAACCTCTGCAGCTGGGATTACAGGCACACACTACCACACCTGGCTACTTATTTGTATTTTTAGTAGAGACAGGGTTTTTGCTATGTTGGTCAGACCGGTCTTGAACTCCTGACCTCGTGATCCTCCCGCCTTGGCCTCCGAAAATGCTGGGATTACAGGCGTGAGGCACCGCGCTCAGCCAACTTTTGTTGTTTTTAATGGCAATGATTTTTATCTGTTTTGAACAGCACTTCACACATAGTACCTTTTTGTTACCTGGATGGATGATGGATAGATGGATGGATGGATGGGTGATGGGTGGATGATGGATGGATGATAGATGGATGGATGGTGGATGGAATGATGGGTGGATGATGGTTGGATGGATAATGGATGGCTGGATGATAGATGGATGAATGATGGATGGATGGTGGATGGATTGTGGATAGATGGATGAGGGATGAATGATGGATGGATGGATGATAGATGAATGGTGGATGGATGATGAATGGATAATGGATGATGGATGGATGGTTGATATATGGATGATGGATGAATGATGGATGGATGGATGGATGGATGATGGGTGGATAATGGATGAATGGATGATGGATGATGAATGGATGGATGGATGATGGATGATGAATGGATGGACAGATTGATGGATGATGAATGGATGATAGTTGGATGGATGGATGATGGATGGATGATGGATGGATGGATGAAAGAATTAAATAGAGTCAGAGGAAAAGAATGGATAAATAAACGCACGCTCCAGGAGGAGGAAGGGATAGACTTTTGTTGTTTTTAATGGCAATGATTTTTATCTGTTTTGAACAGTACTTCACACATAGTACCTTTTTGTTAGCTGGATGGATGATGGGTGGCTGATGGATGGATGGATGACAGATGAATGGATGGTGGATGGGTGATGGATAGATGGATAGATAATGGACAATGGTTAGATGGGTGATGGATGGATAATGGATGAATGGATGATGAATGATGAATGGATGGAGAGATGGATGGATGATGAATGGATGATAGTTGGATGGATGGATGATGGATAGACGATGGGTGGATGGATGAATGAATTAGATAGATAGAGTCAGGGGGGAAGAATGGATAAATAAACATATGCTCCATGAAGGCATAGACTTTTGTTGTGTTTAATGGCAATGATTTTTATCTGTTTTGAACAGCACTTCACACATAGTACCTTTTTGTTAACTGGATGGATGGATGGATGGATGGATGGATGGATGGATGGATGCTTGATGTGTGACTGATAGATGGATGGTGGATGGATGATAAATGGATGATGGACAGACAGATGGATAATGGATGGATGGATAGATGGATGTTTGGATGAGAAGTGAAAGAGCACTAGCAAGAGCAAGAGTGAAGGCAGAACTAAGAGTAAGCCCATAAATGGAAAAAATCAACCTACATGGCCCATGAGGAAAGGATCTAATCTCTTCATGGCTGGATGGCGTTGGAAGAGAAGTCTTATTTTTAATATAAATCCAGTTGTGTCCCAAAAGTATACATTTGGGGCATTTTGGGTGTTCTGATCTTTGTTTTGTTACTGTAATTTCAGAGAAATGCTCAAAGACTCTGAGGAGTTTTCTCTCTTCTCTGTCTATCTCTTTCTTCCTCTATCTCTCTCTCCCTCCCTTCCTCCCCACCTCCCCTTCTCCACAGCCTTCCTTCCTCCCCTCCAGCTTTGCAAGAGCACATTGAACACCACCTCTGTCATGTCCCAAGCCAGGCACCAAGGTCACAGCATATTCTACTCCTCCCACCCTTCAAAGTGCTCACAGGTTGCTGGAAGAGAAACAAGTAAACAGATCTTCAGGACACAAGGGACAGCGCACAATGACAGAAGTAAATCCAGGGAATGGGCAACCAAGATAACTGACATCTGATGATCCATAAGGATCAGAGAAAGTGACCCAGAATAAGTGGCACCTGAACTATTTCCTGAAAGATGGGGAAGAGTTGGTCAGGTCAATGCTGGGCAGCAGCTTACAGGACAGGAACAGCACAGACACAAAAGAGACTTAGAAAGTGTATTTGTCAGCTCAGACCAACCACCGTAACAAACAATCCCAACACCTTAATGACTTCACAAAATCCAAGTGACATCTCACCACCAGGCAGCCATCCAAAACTTGTGTTCCTGGATAGGTGGTGCTCCTGGCAGGCTCCCTCCCAAGCAGACCAGGGTCCTTCCATCCTCTGGGTCCTTGGAGTCACTCTCCCTCCATCCAGAGTCACACCATGAGGGTTTCATGGGCCAGAACCAGGAGGGGTGCACTTTGCCTGTTCCTCCCACTATCCATGGCCAGAAAGCAGTTGCCTGGCTTCCCCTAATTGCAAGGGGGTCCAGGAAATGTCATCTAGCTGAGTACCAGGAGGATAAAGGAAATGTCTATCCAGTTTGGAAATAATCATACTGACTCCCTCCCCATCACCCCCAACCAGATCTGTGCAGTCTGGGCGACTCCCGTGGCCATCCACACAGACCCACAGCCACCAGTGTCCACTACACTGTCCTCACAGGGGTATTGTGGCTCCCTCCTGAGAGCCAAAGTGCAGATTCTGGAAAGGACTTTACTGCATGCTCCTGGCTTCTCAGCAACAATAATGCAAATGAACAATCCAGAAGACTTCATTCTGGGTGTTTTCACATCAACTCACTAGCCCACATCACAGAAGTAAAAGACCTGAGGCACAGTGGAGGGGACAGAAAATGAGACACAAAGATGAGATATTCTGAGGTTCCATCCTTGGCTTTCCTGCAAGTTCATCCATTTGTCCATTCAACACGCAGACAGCATGCGCGTCCTCTGTGCCCAGCTCTGCCAGCAGCTGGGGATGTTTCATGAAGATGGGAGGATTCAGTCCTGTTGGGAAAACGGCAGTGAAACCCAGTGTGATGGGCAACAGCGGTGGAGCTGAGGGTGGGGAGTCCAGGGAGGTTGCTGCCTAGAGTGGGATGGGGTCTGGGATGGGAAAAGCCAGGACCATTTGCCAGCTAATGGGAGAGGGAGAGCCTCCCTTCCAGAGCCTACGGCCTGAGCCAGACCCCAGGGCAGACAGAAGCCAGACCTGAGAGTGGCCTCCATGCAGCAAAGCAGGGGGAAAGGGACAGACAGGAGGGAGACAGATGGCCTGGGACCAGGAGCCTCCTGAGGACTAGGAGGACCCAGAGGTAGGAGCAGCTTTGAGGGGCAGGAGGCTGAGCTTCCAGTGTCTCTGAAGGAGGGGAGAAGTGTCATGAGTCTCGCACAGTGGAATGACTAGCGTTTCTTGCCCTACCAGTTAAATAGGAGGGCAAGAGAATAATTTTGTCCAAGCATAGGACTGGATGTGGTATCCTGGTGAGGAAAGACCTGAGACAGAAAACCAAAATGGTCACAGAAGCCAAGCTAAAGCAGTTAAGTCTCCCTAAATCCTTTTGTCCAGAGACAAAAGGTGTGTGGCCAAAGAATGGAAATGTAACTGGACAGAAAGCAGTTACCCTTCAAAGGCACACCAGTGACCACAAGACTTCCTTGGGGCTCAGAGGAGATGGTTTTAAAACACACCAAAGAATATTTGATATTCCACCCATGGGAAAGGGAACGCCAATGGAAATCCAAAAAGATTCAAGAGATGCTAAGATTTCTGGATGGGGGGAGGGGAAGCCCGTGATACAGACATTTGGGTAAATCCCTAATTTTCCGGGGTCAACATCTTGGAAGACAATTTCCACGGGCTTCCCAACCAGGTTTCTCGTCTGGACCACTGACACAAAAATGATGTAAGTGACTATTTTCTCAATTGTCCCAAATAGCTAGAACCATTCTGGATGCAAAGGAGAGAAGTTGATTCATCCCAACAACAGATGCTGTTGGCCCTTTGGGCTGAATTCCCAGGACCCACATCTCATCCTGCTTGTCAAACTCTTGATTCAGTGAATCCCTGGTTCATTCAGAAAACAAAACTCATCGCTTTCAAAGCCAAAGAATCACCACGAAGAAGCTTAACATAAATTTCCAAAATGAAAAAGAAAATATTCCAAGAGCACTGGTCTTCAAAACAGACCACAGAGGGTTAAAAACCAAGGCCTCCTCCCACAAATAAAAGAAACCCAAAATGTTCTACCTGTTTTATCTAAATAACAATGCAATAAACAGCTTGAAAACTTATCAGGTATTTGAGAAATACGTGGTTTATTAAGGAAACCAAAGATCAGAGGAAGGCAGAGAAACAACTGTGGTCAACAAGCGGGGGCTTTGGCTTCCTGGGGGCTCTGCAGTGGGTGCCTCGGGCTGAGCACCCAACATCAGCACTGCCTGGGAGAAGCTCGTCGACTACAGCATCATAAGCCCCACCAAAGAGAGGTCGGAGATGCAGCCAAGGATGGCACAATTGTAACCAGTTCCGCAGCTGATCCTTATAAAGAGGCAGATTTAGGAACCGCCACTGCCACACAGCACAAATTCAGTCCTGACTCCCTTCCTGGGGCTTCAAAAGGCAGGAGCTCTTCGCAAGGATGCTGCCCAGCTCCACCTGGAGCCAGGTGAGGGTCCAGAGGCACAGCGCCCAGCCCTTGTCTCACAAATGTACTACATACACATGTGCACACACACACACATTAATGTACATATGCATACATGTGTATTCATGTGTATGCACACATGTACACACATACACATACGTATACACGTGTGCACACACATGCATCTACAAATGTACTTCCATGCACACATGTGCGTGTCAGCACACATATGCACACATACAAATGCACACGCACACACATGCCAGCACACACCATGCAGGCCCAGGCACAGTCCTCCATTCCTGAGGTGAGGAGGAAGTTGGGGAATTCTGGCAAAACCATCTACCTCTTCACCGGCTTCCTGCCAGGCCGGGGGAAGGGCTGTCTGGTTCCGCACTCCTTTGGTGACGAGCAACTAGCCCCTTCCCCAGATGCGCCCAGGCCTCACACAAGGCTGGGAACCCAGGTGGGCTTGCACACATGCCCAGGATGAACTTCAACTGCTGCTCTGAGCTGTGCAGGGCCTGATGAGGTGACGGGAGGATTGACTGGGGACCAGGGGAAGTGGGCAGCAGGGGCAGCGGGGTCAATGCCCCTCAGAATATCTCTGGCTCCATCCAAGCAGTGCAGGCCCCACTGATATGCCCACCTCTTGCCTGGGCAGGGGGGTGCTTCCCACTCATGGACACCTTGGAGAACCTTAAGAGTCACCCCTGTCTCCGTCCCTTTGGTTTCCTGGATGAAGTGGGCAGCACGCCCCTGCACACACCTGTCTGCCCTGAGCCCACTCCTCACCTTCCCACCTGGCCCTGACAGAGGAACAAGCTGAGCTGGAGGCTGCACCTCAGGCTTTGGAGTCCCTCAAGAGACCTCACCCCTGCTGCAGGTGCCTAGTCTAGGGAAAAGAGATGAGTCCATGGGGTCAGCCCAGGCCCTCGCCCCACCCTACCACCCACTTCCTGATGTGCCCAGTGCTGTCTGGGCCCTGATGAGGAAGAGGAGCTCCTTGAAAACAGTGGTTATGGCTCCTGCCACCCGCGATGTGGGACTTTGGACAAGTTGTGTATGCCTGGCGCCTCACCTGGCTGTCAGGCACCTCACACCTGCCTATGGGGCCTCAGTGAGGATAATGTGAGGAGCTCCGTGCACTGCCTGGCACACGGGGAGCCTCATAAGAGGTGAGGTCATTGTAAGAATTAAAGAATGGAAATACACACACAACTCTCCCTCTCAAATAAGCACAGCAAAAAAAAAACACGGAAGCAGTCCAAGCTTCTAATAAACTCTCCCACCCTAAATCCTTAAAACCTCTTAGTCCATAAAAGAGTGTGGCTCTGACCTAACTCAGCCAGCTGCCCCTCTCAGGTTTATTTAAAATAAACCTGTCCCTGTTGACTGTACAGCCACCCTTCATGTTTCTCTCCTCTTTCTTTAATTATTACAGTCATAGTCTCTTGCCTGGCAAGACAGGCATGTGTCTTCAGGAAATGGCATGTGTGCTGGATATTGTGACTTCCTCAAGTGCAGGAGGAGTGACCTGGTCCCCTTCTCCCCACAGCACCGCCTCAGTCCCGCAGATGTCACGTCTAGGTGGCTCATCTTCAGCAAGGTGAAAACTGTCCACAAACACCAGCCACTAAGGACCTCTCTCACCTCTTGAGAGATGTTGGGGTCCCTTCCCCAGCACCCCTGACTGCAGCCCTGACACCGCCACTCCCAGCAGGATGTCCACCATGGCCCCATCAGCTGGGCTCCTGGCCTTCACCAACCACCCAGCTGGGCTGGCTCTGTGATGTCAGCAGCGAAGAAGACACAGTTCCTGAATGTGGAATCTCAACTGAGAGGGAGGGACCACTGGCCACATGGGCTGCCTGAGGCCCCTCAGAGCCCTCAGCACCCGGGGCATTTCCAAGCAAGTCCGGCAATAGCAGTTGGAAGTTATGCTCTGCCTAGCCCATCGTATGACCCCTGGAGGGGCTGCCCCCTCCTCAGCCAACTCAAGGCAAGCTGGCACCTCCCTCCAAGGCTCCTGCCTTCCAAATCCCAGGAAGCTGCTTCCTGGGCAGGACAGGACCTGCTCATACCAATCCCCACGGAGGGGGCTGGGGGAGACTGGGGCTTCCCAGCCTCCAGGTGTCTAAAAGGGGCTAAGGCTTCTCAAAGCTGGCACTGACTCCTTCAGATGAGCTCCCCTCTCTTGCTGCCTCCCCTCAGTGCAGAGGTGCCGGGGTGGTGAGATCACAGGCTCACAGAGAGCCTAGCCCACGGCTCCTCCATCAGCCCCTGCACACTGCAGGGCACATCACGGGTGCAGAACATGAAGCTCTGTCCTCAGTGAGGCATTCCTCACCTAGCAGCGAAGGCGAGCCCGTCCCACAGGTGTGGATGCAGGGTCCTGGGGGCAGCCTCCCCCTCTCCCTGCCCATGTGGTCCTGGGCACTGTGTATCCATTTTCACTACCCACCCTAGCCCTGAGGAAAGGAGACCTGGATCCAGCCAAAGACCACCGTCCCCAGGCCCGGGGTGGTCCAGGCCTGGGTGCTGGACTCCAGCAAGGCTGGTCCCATCCTTCCATGAGATCTGCTGTGTCCACGCTACCAGCAAGAAGCTCTGCCCTTCACACGAGACATCCGGCTCCACCCCAGCAACAGGGCTCCAAACACTTGCTGGAGAAAGTCAGGCCTGCCACGCTCACAGAGCCAGATCCAGCTGTGCGTGAAGCTGGCTGGGCCTCGACCCTGGGTAACTGGGCCCGGCGCAGCGTCTCTATGTGCGCCTGGGGCTGTGTTCTTTTTTTCTTTCTTTTTCTTTCTTTATTCCTCCCTCCCTTCCTTTTTTCCTCCCTCCCTCCCTTCCTTGCTTTCTCTCTTTCTTTCTTCCGTGTATTTATTTAATTTTACTCAAGCTACTTTGACCCTTTTAAACTGAAAAAAGTTCCAGCCAATCCCCACATGCAAGAGCTAGCTCTTGTTCCAGGAGCTCCCAGTGCTGACACGGGGTAGGCCTGATGCTGACTGCATCTGGAATTCAGAGAAGCCGGAGGTCGGAGTGAGCCCCTGCTCTGGTTCCAGCTCAGCCCCTCCCTGGACCTCAATTAACCCCAGGCCTGAGTTGAGTTTAAAATCCTGTAGCCTGTCTGAGATTCAGCTTCAATGACCAACTCAAGCCCCCCAACACACACGCACACTCACACACGCAGAGTCACAGGTACAGAGACACACACATGTACACACGAAGAGACATACACAGAGTCACATACAGGAACAGACACACAAACTGAGAAAGAGACACAGATACACACACACACACACACAGAGACACACACAGAAATACACACAGACACACACAAGCACAGACACACACACAGATACACAGAAAAAGAGATACAGACACACAGGAACACACAGAAACACATACACAAATACACACAGGGACAACACACAGACACACACACATCTGTAACGCTCTGAAGACTCAGGCAGGGCCGTCTGTCACCCAGCACAGCCTCATCCTGCCAACCAGGCTGGACAGGGCCCCTGAGGCCATTGCAAGGGCAGAGCAAGTTTGCACGGGGAAACCCACATTCGTTCCCTCGCAACGCTGGCTGCAGCATCCCAGGCAAAGGCTTCCCAGGCTGAAGGGGGCTCCGTGCAGGAGGAGGGGCCCCCACACCGCACCCCACGTCCCACTTTCCTCCCTCTCTCTTCCCACCTGCCACCTCCAGCTCCGCGGCAGGGAGTTCTGGTAACAGCTAGACACACGGGCAGAAACCCACAAAAAGACTCACACACGTGTGTGTGTATTCCAAGGAAGAAGTGAAATCCTTGCTCCCATTGCCATGGCAACCCCACTCGGCGCTACAGCAAGAGCTTTAATTGGCAGTGCTTATTTGGCTGAAACCCCAGGAATAATCAACAGGAGATTAGAAACATTAAAAGCCAGCAGGAGCATCCTGGAGAAGACGACGACAGAAAGGACGATCCCCCTGAAAACTCTATTGATGACAGGAATGACAATCGTATGGTTTATTGCGTGACTGCGTCACGCCAGCCTGTGCTAAGTTCTTTGCATGCGTTATTTTGTTGGATCTTTCCAACAGCCCTTTGATGATTTCTCCCATTTTACAGATGGAAATTTACCTGAGGCTCAGAGAGGTAAAGGAAGTGCCCCAAGGCCACACAGGATTTAAAGCCTGCTTGGAATGACTCCAAACGCCACCCTGGTCATGATGGTCATGAGCACTGTGCTTTGCCTGGGGTCCCCAAGGAGGCACCAGAATCAGCTCCCGGGACCCCTGTAGCTTTTCCAAGGCAGCTGACACCCTCTATGCCCCTGGTGGCTAAAGACCACAGCTCAGCCAGCCAGAGGGCCTGGCCAGAGGTGACCTCCAAGACACCAGCCAACACCTGTGTCCAGGTTGCTGCCGGCTTCACCCCTCAGACCTCCTGTCCCTGCTGCTGCTCTGGCCACAGCGTCCACCCTGCAGCCCGCCGTGGGCCTGCTGACCTCTGGTGGCAGCCATGGGTCATGGCACCAAGACATGGACTTAACTCCCAGACCCTAAGGAGGAGAGCGCTGGTCCAGGAGCTCCCCATGCTTGGGAGAGCCCCTGCAAAGGATTCTGAGGGTGCCAGAGCCAGGTGGGCAGGGCAGCGTGGCCAGCACCCAGCACCTTTTGCAGGCGTTCAGGAGGGAAGAGCCGGGCTCCAAGAAAGGCTGCCCTGTAGTTGCTCCCTTTTCTGCTGAGGGAGCAGCTGACAGGGGAGGCCAGTTAGCACCAGGGATCCTCTGGCCACAACAGTCCTGCCACCATCCACAAGCAAGTGGCTGAGTCCTGTCTGCCCAGAGCCCAGCCAATCGGCACTGCAGACAAAGGACGCTGACCTGGCCCTGGGTCCCTGGCCAGGCCCTAGACTTGGAAGGGCTCTGCCATCCCATCCATAGCCCCTGAGCCACTGATGGCAGCACCTGGACCCTGGACCCTGAGCCCTGGTCTCAATCATGATGTCAGTGCTGGTGCTTTCTGAGCGCAGCTCCCGGGGAGCCAACATCGCACCAAGTGCAAGGACCTCCAGTTTTGTCTGTTGCATGATTTCTGGAAGCAAACAGCCTGCAGCCACTGACAGCAGCCATCAGACAGGCACCGAGAAGAGCCCAGCACGATGGCGGCAGCAGGAGGGGTTCCCAGGCTTCGTAGGCTTCCCAAACGTGTATCCACTGAACAATTTAAATTGCTTTTTTTGAAGCAACTGGCATTTACTCAGTTGGCATCTTATTAAACTTCCCCCTCTTGAGCTCCTCAAATATGCAAGTCACTGTTATTCCAAATCAGGGGACTTACAGTTGAAACGGCGAGGGCAGCGGTGTGCAGTGTGACCCGCCTTACCCGGAAAGTCAGAGCGCAGAGGCAGGGTGAGGGCTGCACCTGCCAAGCTGTCGGTCAGGAGCGCACCAGGTGCCGCAGCCGGCTTTGCTCCTTTGCCTGCCTGAGCTGCAGCCCAGACCCAGACCTGAGCCAGCAGAGGAGCTCGGGGTGGATCTGCGCAGGACTCAGCAGGACCACGCTGCCCACCTGCCGCTGGTGCTGAGTAGTTCCAGTGTGGGGCCAGATCCCTGTTGGAGGAAGCCGTGGGCCATGATCTTCCACTGGGTTCCAAGACCACATGGAGTAACATCAGCAGGGAACTCTGGGGAGCCCAGAGACATCTGAGATGGCCGCTCCCTTACCCAGATGTGAGGAGCCAGGGCTGTCCCTGCCACAGGCCTGCCTTTAGGAAGCAGCACTCAGTGACCCAGGGAATTGGGTGGGGACCAAGGGCTCCCTCTGCCCCTTCTCACATCCCTAACAGAGAAGTCAGGTAACCTGACACAGCCAAGGAGGTGGCTGTCCCCTCTCACTGGCCTGTGTGCAATCCAGGGGGGGACAGAGAAAGAAGAATCAAAGGCTCTGGGGCTCAGAAAGCTTGAAGCCTCTAAGCAGGCCTGGAAGTCCCAAGGCAGAGCCTCTTCTCAAAGCAAGTGCAGAGAAGGCTGTGCAATAGACTGACAGCAGGAAGGGAGGAAGGAGGGGGGGAAGGGAGGAAGGGAGAAAGGCAGGAAGGAAAGACAGGAAGAGGGAAAGAGGATGAAAGGGAGGGAAGGAAGAGGAGAGGGAGGGAGGGGGAGAGGGAGGAAGGGAGAGAGGGAGAAAGAGAGGAGGGAGAAGGAAATTGAGGAGGGAGAAAGGAAGGGAGGGAGAAAGGGAGGAGGGAGGGAGGGAGAGAGAGAAAGGAGAAGGAAGAGGGAGGGAGGAGAAAGGGAGGAAGGAGAAGGAAGAGGGAGGTAGGAAGGGAGGGAGGGAGGAGAGAGGGAAGGAAGGGAGGGAGGGAGGAGAGAGGGAAGGAAGGAGGGAGGGAGAGAGACAGGAGAAGGAAGAGGGAAAGAGGAGGGAGGCAGGAGGGAGAAAGGGAAGGAGGGAGAGAGGGAGGAGGGAAGCAAATGGGCGTTGGAGTCAGAAGAGCCGGGGGTGAACCTAGCCCTGCTGTCTACGAGTCGTGCCACTTCCGGCAGTTTCCTCACCTCTGGCCTCCCTTTCCCCACCTGTTAAATGGACTAGGTAGCAGCTCTTCCCTGGCAGGGCTGTTGGGAGCTAAGCGGGGCTATGTGATGGGAAGTGCTCAGCACCGCGCCTGGCACGGCGCTCAACAGTTATTCCCTTCCTGCTCGGTGTCCATTCAGGGCCCCCCTCTCCCCTCCGGGTGACACGTGCTCAGCGGGCGAGGACAGGGGTGCACTGCCTTCTCCACCTGGGCTTGGCCCTGTCTCGGCCTGACCCCTTGATTTCTGCTTCTCAGCTGAGGGAAGTGGCTGCTCCGTGGTCCCCACTGGCCGGCCGGGCTCTCCTTCTGCCGGCTCCTTCCTCCAGACTGGGGGACCCTTTTGCTCACCCTGGAGGATACTGGGTCTCTGAGGTGGGTCTGAATGAATGACGACAGCTTCCCAGGTCCCAGGGAGCTAGCGGGGGTTCTCCTGGCTGCGTTTCCCTGCAGAGCTCGAGTGACATCTGTGCTGCCAGAGGTCTAATGTCCCTTGGTATCATCAGGCACGGGTGGCCTGGGCGGGTCCTTGTGAGGGTCCCAGTGCTTGGGGGCCAGGGTGGCTCCTCTTCAACAGTCCTCAGGGCAGCCTGGGGCCCAGGACTGCAGGGATGCTGCCCTGTGTGCGGAACCACACTGGAGACTTCTACCACCAGCCACTAAAGCAGCACTGCCCTAGGAATGGGGGACTGAGGAAGCCGCATGGCCAAACCCACCACTGGTCCCATGGGGGTGTCTCTGATGGGCAGCCTCAGGGTCCCCGTATAGGCCGCCCGTGCTGCCAGTGAACCCCTGGGGACCTAGAGAGGCCAGACAGTGTTCACAGGACCCCAGAACACCGAGCGAGAGGCTACAGTGTCCTGGAGAGCCAAGAGCCAAGGCCAGAATTGCCTGTGCTTGGGAGAGCTCCCTGTGCACGCTCAAGACAAGGGAGGCCTCACCAGCAGATGGCCCGGGGCTCACATGCTAGTACCCAAGTGGCAAGTCTTCCAAATGCAACAAAGTCCCCTATGTGGCTAGAAAGTCCCCAACAGCACAGCACTAAGGAGCTCAGAACCTGGACCCGAGGACTGTTCGCCCCTCGAGGTGGACGCATGACTCCCATAGGCAGAAGACCAAGTGGGAGCCTCTGGGGGTCTGTCCGTGGAGTGCTGGGCTGATCCCCAGGGCCGTCGGTTCTGTCTGATGCCTGCAGAGGGGGGTCTGGGCAAGATCCACGTTCTTGAGCAGTGGACATCGTCCTCTCTGGCTCCAGCAGTGCCCCCGCCCAGCCCTAGCAAGACTCACAAATGCAGTGTGGACAGAGATAACAGCTGCAGTTCACAGAGGGCTGCAGCCACCTCCCTTCATCCTTCATGAGGCCCACGTGAGCCGGGCAGCATTGGGGTTCGTATCGGCCGTGTCTTACAGATGAGAACATGAACGCCACTGGGAATTCAAACAACTGCCCAGCCCTGCGCCCTCAGGAGCAGCTGCCACATGGTGCAAACTCAGACCCACCTCAGCCCAGGGTCCCCAGCTTTTGCCTGGGAGAAGGGCCTCAGGTGCACCTGGTCCTGCAGGCCGGGGCTGTCCTCCAGCAAAACCAATCACTGGGAGATGGTCTCTGGGCCTGGGATGAGCACTAGCAGGAGGGATTGAGCCCCAGAGCCTTTGGTTCTTCTTTCTCTGTCCCTCCTGGATTGCACACAGGCCAGTGAGAGGGGACAGCCACCTTCTTGGCTGTGCGTTCCTGCCGCCAGCAGGAACATGGAGCTGCCAAGGCACCAGGATTGGGACAGGGCACCAGGGGCCAGTCCCTCCCTCCCATGGTGCAAACTCAGACCCACCTCAGCCCAGCATCTCTGGCCTTTGCCTGGGAGATGGGTCTCAGGTGCACCTGGTCCTGCAGGCCGGGGCTGTCCTCCAGCGAAACCAATCACTGGGAGATGTCTCTGGGCCTGGGATGGGCACTGCCAGGAGGGAAGGCAGGGGCCACCAGCAGGAACATGGAGCTGCCAAGGCACCAGGATTGGGACAGAGCACCAGGGGCCAGTCCCTCCCTCCCATGGTGCCCTGGGCCCCTGCCACAGCAACTGATGCCTGTCAAGCCCAGCACAAACACCACGTGGGTGGGGACGCCACAGGCCCGAAAGCTCCCGACTCCACAGGAGGAACGAGTGGACCCCACAGAGCCCATCAAGGTGCCAGTCCCTCAGGGTACAGCCTCATGGCTCAGTCACTCAGCTCAAGGTTCGGCCGCTGGGCATCTAACAATACTCCACCGGCATTTATTGAGCACCTGTGGTATGCCAGGCTCATGCATCAGAGGGAGCCGTGAATAGCACAGACTAAATCCCTGCCTTCCAGGGGCTCCTGGCCCTGGAGTACATGCACAGTGAAGAAGAGGGCAAGAGAGGAGGAGAGCAACGATCCCCGAGAGGGGAGAGCAATGACCCCAGAGAGAGGGCAGTGCAGCTCTCAGTACGTGAAGAGACAAAGAGATGGGAGACAGAGAGAGAGACAGACAGACAGAGAGACAGACTGACAGAGAAAGATGGAGAGACACAAAGAGACAGAGACAGAGACAAGGAGACCCAGAGAGACAGAGACAGACAGAGAGAAAGACACAGAGACAGAAGGACAGAGACAGGGAGACACAGAGAGACAGAGAGACAAAGAGGCAGACAGAGAGACAGACAGACAGAGAGACAGACAGACAGAGACACAGAGAAACACAGAGATGGAGAGACTCTCTCTCTTTCCCTCTGTGTGTATGTCTCTGGAGAGATAGATACAGAGAAAACCAGACACAGAGACACAGAGACAAACACAAAGGGAGAGATGGACAGAGACAAAGAGACAGAGAGATGCAAAGACAGACAGAGGAAGGGACAGAGACACGCAGAGATGGAGAGACACAGAGACAGAGACACAGAGACAGAGAGAGAGATGGAAAAAGGGACGGAGAAGAACAGACATAAAGACGGTGAGGTGGAGACAGAGACAGACTGACAGAGGCACAGACAGAGAGAAACAGAGGCGGAGAGGTACAGATACAGAAACAGAGGGAGACAGAGCTAGAGCTAGAAACAGTGAGAAAGTGAGAAAGAGACCTAGATAGAGAGAGAGAGAGAGATGCACAGGAGAGGGCCCAGTTCGGGATGGGCAGTAAATGTCAGACGGGGCCAGCACCGGCGGCCTCTCTGCATCCACCCGCAGCCTGTGACCGACCCCTGCTCCAGCCTGCCCTCTGGGGACAGCCCTTCACTTTCTGGAATGAGGCTACACCCAGGTCCAGGTTAAAATTTTCCTCCAGCAGTGCATCCCAGGTATCATGGCCTCTGCATTCCAGGATCTCCCTCCAGTCCCCACTCTGTGCCTAGAGGACCCCAGCTCTTGTTCACCAGCTGGCCCCAGAGAGGCTCATGTGTTGAGACCTGGGCCTGGCCTGCCTGGAACTCCACCTTCTGTCTGTCTGTCTCTCTGTCTGTCTGTCTATCTGCATTGCAGACTTGCTCCTCTCCCGCTCTCCACAGTCTCCCCTCATCCCCATGGAGCCCTGTCGTGTGGCTAAGGCGGCACTTCCTTCCTTCCTGTGGAGGGAGGGCGCTGTGGCGGAATCCCATGCCCCCGCCTACCCCTGGAGACTGGCACTCTTCTCCTTTATGTCTTGAAGCAAACAAGAGAGACCTCCACCCCACCAGGGCCCGAGAGCGGTTGTGGCAGTCCCTGCCCCTGGTTTCCGACACAACCCTTGTGGCTCTGCCCCCACGCTGGGCTTTGACTTTGTCTCCCAATGCTGGGCCTCTGACAGCTGAGGTCCCCTCAGAAAAAGGGCAGTCCAGACTGAGATCCCAAACCTGTTGCTGAGGGAGCCTTGCTCCCAGCAGAGCCCAGGGTGCCATGAGGTGCAATTAGCTGGGACAGCATGGGCCTCAGGGACACTGAGGATAACACTGAACACAAAAGCCCCAGGAACCCAGTGTCCGGAGCCTGGGGAGGGTCAGGCACATGCTGGGAACTTTGCCTGCATCTGCCCCTGTAAAGTCAAAAAGCCCTTCTTTCACAGATTGAGGGCGGGAGAGGCTCAGAGAGGTTAAGTCACTTTTCTAGAGTTACACAGCAAGTAGGCGGCAGAGCTGGGGTTTGAACCCAGGCCTTCTGGCTTTGCAACCTGAGCTCACAGCAGTGCTCTGACACCTGCTTCTGCACTCTGCATTCTGCCTCCCAGCCCTCTTCACTCTGAGAAGGCCCCCTCCTCTGTCTGCAGGAAAGTAACAGCAGTCCATCAGAAAGCCCAGCCGGTGGAACGCCCCGTACAAGCACCACCGCGAAACAGTTCAGCCCGGAAATGCTTGCCGTCATTTCCTGCTGGGGACAAGCGCTCCTTCTAGAAAGATGTTATGGGTGAATGGTGTCTCCCAACAGATCTTGAAGTCCTCACCCCCAGCACCCAAATGTGATCTTATTTGGAAATAGAGTCTTTGTAGATGAACAAGTTAAGATGAGTTCATTAGTCCAGGCCTTAATCCAGTAAGACTGTGTCCTTACAAAAGGGAGAATTTGGACAGAGACATGCACGGGGAACAGTCTTCCCCACAGCCCTGCCCACACTTGCATCTCAGATTTCTCCAGAATGATGAGAAAATCAATTTCTGCCGTTCAAGTCTCCCAGACTGGGGCACGTGGTGATAGTAGTCCTAGCAAACCAACAGCCGACCAGACCAGGGTTTCTAGAACCAACAGACTCTAATAGAATAACCAGCGGCCAACCCAGACATATTCTGAAAACCCCGCCAGCTCCTGGCAATGCAAACCCAGTCCAAAGATGCCAACTCTGACCCCTGACCTCAACTAAAAGAGTCGCTGTCCCCAGCTCTCATCCTGGGGAGGAGAAGCCCAGAAAGCATTAAAGGGCTGAGGGGAAGAATCTTGAAAATTAGCACAGCCCTGGACCCATAACCTGAGACCTTCAGGCAGGAACGTCATCTCATCTCCTGCCCCCAGGGCACCATCCCAGGGCAGCGGGGGCTCAGGGCAGGGACAGTGCGGGGCAGACATCCCGACAGACATCCACCTCAACCCAAGCTGGGAAACAATTTTTCCAAAACAGAGTGAGGTTGAGATGTTTCAAGCACAGGCACTTACCGGGTCACAGAGCTGTTTATCTGGAATTATTCTAAATAAAGGCTCATGTCGGACAGGCGGATTCCGTTTGTGCCACTCCTAGAGTGAGAACAAATTTCCGTTATTAAGAGAGAAAGCTCTCAGAGCTGAAGGAGCATGAATATTTGCAAATTCCATGCAGATTCCACCTCTTTCTCCCCACAAGCCAGCTACTTAAAGAGCCACTTGGGTAGAAGGAACATTCCAATTACAAATGCTTATTCACTTGTCTCCATTCTAGGGACAAGAGCTCCCTCCTTTGTCAATGGCTGGCCACGTGCACAGAAGTGCCTGCTGTCACCTTGCAGGCCTGACCTGTGGGAGCACCCTGAGCCCAGACTCACCACTGGCCCTGGTAGGAGGCCATGAATGGGGTGGGGGCCCTTGCTTCCCCCTAGGCCCTCTAAGCACCCTCCCTGAGACAGTGTAGGTGGGACTGGGTACAGAGACAAGAAGGCACAACCCCTGCTCACAGCATGGCAGGAGACCACATGACTCAGGAGTGCCAAAGTACTAGAGACAGAGCAAAGGTCCCCAGGACCCCAGAAACCAGGGACAACACACCTGGGGGCCCACAAACACAGGCAGAGATACCCAAAGCTGTGTGCTGAATTAAAGGGACCTGCTGAGCCCAAGAGGTTAAGTAAGGGAGGAAAATCCTGCACAGCAAAGCTCGCCCCCTGGACAGTTAACTCAGAGACGATGGCTGATGGATCCCTGAAATCCCTCACCCAGTGTCAAACATCAGCTAAATCCGTCTAGGAGCCTCTGGGTCTGAATCGGGCCCCTGCAAAATGACATCCACCTTCTAACTTGAAAGCAGTCACTGACTGAATACAAACTGCTGTGTCCTTTGTGCCTGGAGTTGACATTTCCCATCTGCTGCCAGGACACCCTAGGCTCGGGGCCCTGAAAGATAGGCAGACAGGATGAAGGGACGCCAGGGAGGGTTTGATTAAAACTAAACATCGGACTCATGGAAAAGAAAAACTAAAATTTCCTGAAAAGTTTCCATTTCGATTAAATATGCTGTTGGACCGCACCATAGCCTAGAGCTAGTAACCATCACCAGCCCCATTTTAGAGTCAAGCAAACCAAAGGGAAAGGAATTGTGTCATTTCCCCCAAGTGCGTAGTGGTCCGGCCAGGAGACGAACCCAGCCTCCCGGGCTCAGAGGTTGCCCACATTCTCCTGGGTCCTAAGCCTGCTCTGACCACACCCCCCAGGTCCCCGGCTGGAGCCCCTGCCCTGGCAAACCCAGCTATGGCTGGAAAGTGGTTTGGTGAAGCCAGAGGACCAGGCGCACTTAGAACTCTTGTAGACAGAGAGAGCCTCTGGCTCGATCCCCATTTCACAGAGGAGGAAACTGAGGCCAGCGAGGAGAAAGCATCGCTCAAACCTGCGAATGCAGATGCCTGGAAGATTCTCCACCCTTGCATGTCTATGCAGGACCAAGCGGACATTCCAAGACGAAATCCCACTGCTGCCCCAAATTTTAGTGGATGGGTGAGCCAACAGAACTGGCAAGCCCAGGTTGCCTGGGGTCCTGGGATCTGGTGGGTCACAGGTCCTTAGGCACAACCCCAGTAAGGGGACTGAGTCCCGTCCCAGAACTCAACCACAGCCCCAAGCACCCTTGCTGCTGGAGGGTGAGCCAGGGCCCCGACAGCCTGATTTCTTGGTTTCTTGAACAGGCGGCTGGAACTGGGGCTGGGTGGCCGTGCAGTGACCGTCTACCCGTGACCACACAGGCCACTCCTTAAAGAAAGATCTGGGGCTACTAGAGAGTTGATTTACGGAACATAACCGTCCTCCTAGCAGGGATTCTGTTCACTGAGCTTCAGACTCGAAAAGAATCTTCCTGTGCTCACAGAGAAAATCTCCTTTCTCCTGGACACTGAATCCCCACGTGGAAACTGCCCCCGAAAGACAATGGGCCAGGCCTAACAGACGCAGAGGAGCAGGCGGGAAGGGAGAAGGGACAAGAAGGGAAGGCCACCTGCCACCACCGAGAGCTTCACTTTCCCAGGGGCTTCTGTGCCAATTCAGCATTTGGTGAGGCCTCCAGAGAAACTCCTATCAGTGGTAAAGGGCAGGACCTTAGACACTCAAGGTGCCCTCCCCAAGTCGGCCCCCGAAAATTCAGCTTTTTTTTTTTTTTGAGATGGAGTATCGTTCTGTCGCCCAGTCTGGAGTGCAGCGACACAGTCTTGGTTCACTGCAACCTCTGCCTCCCGGGTTCAAGCGGTTCTCCTGCCTCAGCCTCCCGAGTAGCTGGGATTACTACCTGGCTAATTTTTGTATTTTTAATAGAGACAAGGTTTCACCATGTTGGCCAGGCTGGTCTGGAACGCCTGACCTCAGGTTATCCACCCACCTCAGCCTCCCAAAGTGCTGGGATTACAGGCATGAGCCACTGCACCTGGCCCACCTTGTCTTTAATGCTCCTGTCTGACCTTTAAAAGCATCAGGCTAATTTTTACATTTCGCTCCTTATATGTGTACACTTTTTAACATGAAAACAATTCCATGCCACCAAATCCTGGAGAAACATGAAAGCTGCAGGGAGATGCCTCTTATTCAGCCTGATGTCACCACAGAGCAAAACTCACCCTCCCGGCCCCAGCACGTGGCCCTGGCCAGTGCGTACAGAGGCAGTGGGCACGCGGGTGCCAGAGTCCGACTGCTGGAGCCCAAATCTCGGCTCTGCTGCCTTCTTGCCTGGGTGACTGTGAGAAACTACGTTGCCTCTCTGTGCCTCAGTTTGCTTATCTGTGAGAACAACAGCAGCGCCTACCTCACTGAAAGCTGGGATTCTGGCCTTGTTTAACGCAGGAAAGGTGCTCAGGAATAGTGCTGGGCCTGCTGAGAACTCAATGGTCAGTATAGGAGGGGTCAGCTTGGGACACCCAGGGAAGTGGGGATGACTGGGAAGGGGGCCTCAGGGGGCTTCTCCACAAAGCTCAGGAAGCCATCAGGGTCCTGGCAGGCCACCACACGGATGCCCCCTGGCCCTGCTGACCCACCACATGGAGTGGAGCAGGTGGGATGGCAGGCAGGGGAGAGGCCACGATCCCCACACTGGCTGCTTCACTGACTTGGCTCCTGGAGGCAGCTTTCTGTCCCTGCCGCCTCCCGGCAGCACTTCCGAAGCTGGGATTTCACACCAAAACAGGAGCTTTTAATGACAAAGGCTGCAAACCTCTTCCCGTTCACGGCAAGAGAGCCTGCACTCATCGGTGCCGTGCACCTGAGCGAGCCGTCCCTGCTGAAGTGCTCTCCACTGCTGGGGCTTAAGATTTCCTGGCATCCTGGAGATGGAGACTCAGCCTCCCGTCAAGAGCTCAGCCTGCTCTGCACTTAGAGAAAGTGGGAGCCAGGCTTCGGCCCTTTACACATTCGGGAACCCCTGGGCAAAGGTGGCAGATGGGAGAAGGCAGAGGCAACAGGGTCGGGCCCCAGAAATCAGACCCGTTAGGGAAACCTGACAGCAGGAGCTCCAGGGCCACCTCCTGAAAGTGTCAGATCCCATCCCCAGAACCCCACCCTGGAGCTGGCAGGAGAGGAGCCTACATCTCCAGTGGGTAAGGGAGACCCGCAGCTCCGACGGATTCCAGACGCAGCTGCCAGAGGGGCACCAGGAGCTGCCATTCCCCCAACCCTCAGCCCTTCTTCCATGAAAGGAGCTGAGAGCACCTCTGGATTGGTTTCCCATCACTGCCATAGAAATGATCA